>NC_080792.1:91992060-92338310 GCF_028018385.1 Neofelis nebulosa
TGGCCACCAGGACTCACACAGGTCCTGTTCCAACATGGCCAGTTTGAAACCCATGGGATCGCTAAGGCAGGAACCGCCAAGGGCCCTGGGAAGGTAGTCCTCTGCTCTGCACCTGTGAGTACAGTCTCCAGGTCATACTAATCCCATCTCCCTAGTGACCTCTGCGGTCCACTCCTTCCTTAGTCTCCATGCCAGTGTTTCCTGCATTAATTCAAGAGGCAGCCTCCCCTTCCTCAACTACTACAACAGCCTCCTGCTTGCTTTCTGGAACATTCCAATCTTCTCTGCACGTGCAGGGTGTAACACACATCTCACTGTGTTACGCCCTCTATTTTTGTTTCTTTTTACTACCTTGCTTATTCATTTTTTTTCCAGCTTAACTGAGGTATTTGTATGACTGACAAGTAAAAATCGCATATACTTCAGGTGTGTGCTATGTGACATAATATACGCACACATTGTGATATGACTCACAATCAAGTTAATGAACACATCCATGACCTCTCAGAGTCACCACTTACCACATCTCCCCATTTACCCTTCCCCTTAACCCCTGGTAACCACTGTTCCACTCTCTGCTTCTACAAGATTCCACATGTAAGTGAGATCTATCAGTGTTTGTCTTTCTGTGCCTGGCCTATCTCAGTCAGCATGATGCCCTCCGGGTCCATCCATGTTGTTGCAAATGACAAGATTTCCTTCTTTTTTTGGCTGAATCAAATTCTATCAGATAGATGATTGATAGATAGATATGGATAAATAGATATGGATAGATGATAGATAGGCAGGTAGACAGATAAAGAGACAGATAGCTATGGATGGATAGATAGATAGATAGATAGATGATAGGTGGATAGATGAGCAGACTGATGTTAGATATGGATCAAAAGATATAGATAGATGATAGATAGGTAGAAAGATAGAGAGACAAATGGCTATGGATGGGTAGATAGATAGATAGATAGATATGTGGATAGGTGGGTAGATACATGGATGGATGGATGGATGGATGGATGGATAGATGGATGGATACACAGATAGATGGATAGATAGATAGATAGATAGATAGATAGATAGATAGATGGATATGTGGATAGGTGGGTAGATACACGGATGGATGGATGGACTGACGGATGGATGGATGGATGGATGGATGGATGGATGGATGGA
This sequence comes from Neofelis nebulosa, assembly GCF_028018385.1. Lineage (NCBI taxonomy): Eukaryota > Metazoa > Chordata > Mammalia > Carnivora > Felidae > Neofelis > Neofelis nebulosa. Next base: position 91,993,231 of record NC_080792.1, read on the forward strand.
TACACAGATAGATGGATAGATAGATAGATAGATAGATAGATAGATAGATGATAGGTGGATAGATGGACAGACTGACTCTTTCTGGATTTTACATTTGTGTTGTATCATTTCCAGTCATGACTCTAAAAGGAATGTATCATTGCATTTTCTAGGTTCAGCTACATGGGGACTTTAATGAATTTGAAGAATGCATTCAAGAACCCAGCTGATTTTTGCTAGGTGATTATATACCATTACTTCCTCATTTAACATCGATATTCATACTCTAAGAAAATGGTTTCCTTTTTAGGAAATCAACTTTACTTTTCAGTAAAAAAAAAATCAGAGAGAAGGTGGGTCCTATAATTAAATTATTTTCCTGTCTTTTCTTCTCTTTTCTTTTTTCTTTTCTTCTCTTTTCTTTTTTCTTTTCTTCTCTTTTCTTTTCTTTATTTTTTAAATGTTTATTTATTTATTTTGAGAGAGAGAGAGAGAGAGAGAGAATCCCAAGCCGGTTCCGAGCTCAGCACAGAGCCCAATGTGAGGCTCGATTTCACAAACCACAAGATCATGACCTGAGTTGCAATCAAGAGTTGGACGCTTAACTGACTGAGCCACCCAGGTGCCCCTCACATATTTTCAAAGTTTTATTTCGATATCCAGAATCCTTAAGTTGAAGTGTTATGACTAGTCTAAAATTGCACCAAAAAGAAAAAGGTTTTAGACATAATATTAACGCAAAAGGACGGGATGCCAACTTTTATGCACAAAAAGGGATAAGATCTTATACTCTTCTCGATAGATTTAGGGGAAAAATAAAATTCTTAATTTCTGTTAAGATCCTAGGATAGTAGTATCCTACATTGTAGATGATTTGCAAAAGACCTGGGCAATGAGGATGTCAGAGAAGTTTCTTAGTCTGAAAGGGGTTTTTAGATCACCTCCATTGTTCCAAGTACCCATGGCTGGTATCTGTATGGCCAGCAAACTAAAAATGCTTATAATTGCTCAAAGAGTTATAAGAGGAAGAGGAGAAAGGTGTGATAGAAATTGTATCTGGCCCCAAATCTAGAATATTTACTCACTGGCCCTTTAAGAAAAATGTGCTCATCTCTGTGATAAAGACACCTATAAGACCTACATCCAATGTCACACCTAAGGGTCACATGTTGAAATCTACCTTTCTGAATCTAGGAAAGACCAGCACCTCTATTCAACTTTAAACTGAAGATCTAGCCAGTCCACAAGGCAAGAAATATTTTTAATTAAAAAATTATAGAAGGAATGTAAAAAAATCATTATTTTAATATATAACAGGAATACACACACACACACACACACACACACACACACACCATCTACAAGAATCTGTGGAAAATCTATTAAAGTTAAGGAGTAAATTTGGCAAGGCTGCTGGTTACCAAGTCAATATATAAAAATCAATTGTATTTCTATATACTGGTAATTTGCCACAGCAACAAAGTGTTAGAAAATGGTTTTTAAATGCCTTTTACAACAGCACGAGAATGAAATACCCAGGAATGAATGCAAAGAAGGATATGTTAGACCTTGACAAAGGAAGCGATCAAACATGACTGTGATAAATTCTACAAATACATAAATGGCTATCTGAGGTTCATGTACCGGAATAACTGATATTGCAAAGCTGTAGATTCCGCCCCGCCCCCCGCCCCGCCCTGAGATGGTCTATAGAGTCAGTGCACATCCAATCAAGATCTCAATGGATATTTTTGGTAAAAAAATTACATACTGTTTCAAAACTGTAAATTAAAATGTGAAAGGCTAAGAAAAGAAAAAGATATCTTGAAGAAGTACTACAAAGTCAGAAGAAACCCTTTCTTAAGTATCAAGGCTGAGTTAATATTATGGTAATTTAGACAGTATGATATCAGTGTAAAAAGGGACAAAGGACTAATGAAACCAAACAAAGAACCCAGAAGTCCATCTACACAGACGTGGCCACTGCAGTCATGATGTGCCTGTCAACGTGGAGAAGCGAGAACAGAATATCTTTTCAGTAAATGGCATGGGATCCATTAGATATAATATGAAGAAAATTAATTTCATACATAATAATTAATTATACCCAGGTTGTGGACCTGAAGGGAATATTAAGCCCACAAAATTGCTAGAAGAAAACATAGGAGAATATCTGCATGACCTTGAATAAGCAGAGGGATTCTTCAACAGGATACAAAAGCAGTCACTACAAAGTTAAAATTTATAAACCAGACCGTGTTAAATGTAGACTCTAAAAGGAAGCCACAGAGTAGGAGAAATTATTTTCAATACATATATTCATCAAATGGCTCACATCCAGGATGTGATAAGAACTCTAAAATCAATACGGAAATTATAGAAGACCCAATAGGACAGAAAAAAGCAATACATGTGAATTGTCGCCTCACAAAAGACATCCAAATGTCCTATAAATGTGTCACACTGTGCTCATCAGCCTTCATTACCAGGACAGGAAAATTAAAACCACAGTGACTTATTCCACACGCTGAAAATCTAAAGTGGCTGAAAATCTAAACTGTGGCAATGTGTCGGTAAAGCTTCACTGTGTGTCAGTAAAAGATATTGACAAATGAGCACCGGCGAGTTGCCCGTGGGATTATTTTAACCCCTTTGGAAAACTAGTTTTGTGTTATCTACCCAAGTGGAAGCTTTCTACGCTCCGTGGCCAAGCAGTTTCACCCTTACATATGTGCCGCCCCGCAAAATACGCATAGCAGTGTTGCTTGAGAGATCCCAAACTGGAAACAACTCAAGGGTCTGTCAACAGTAAGGTGGGTAAATGCATGTTGATGGTGTCGTGTAATGGGTGCCCCACAGCAGAGCAAATGAGTGAGCAGAGTCATGCCCCACCACACAGGCAGCTGTCCCTACTAACATCCTGAATGTAGGAAACCACAGGTAAGATAATGCATTCTTAAAGATTTCACATTGATGTGAGTGCAAAACAGGCAAAACGTATGTGTGTGCCAGAACGCGAGAATGGCTGTCTTAAGAAAACGTGAGGCTGGCGGCTGGGGGGAGACCTTATGGAAGCTTCTAGAAGTTCCTTATTGCCTATTGCTTGACCTTGGAGGCGGTTACGTGCGTGCGCGTGCGTGTTCGCTCTGTTGTAACTCAGGGCTCAACGCGCGAACTGTCTCTGTGGGCGTGTGGGTATGTGCATGTGTGAGCGAGGATCGTGTGTGCGTGTTCAATCTTTATGTTTTGGCATACACACAGAGGTAATTAGTGAATGTAGTTTGCTAAAACAAAAACGCAAATATCACATGCACGCTATCCACCCATAGTGCTAAAAAAAAAAATGTAGAGAATATAGAGCAAAGAAACATTGCTCCCAACTCACTGCTCTGTATCTTGGCACTCGTCCATAAACACCAAAGGTTCTCTATATTTGACTACGAATTATGGAGTATAGCCTCTTCTAGAATAAATGCCGAGGAAAAGGAGATTCTAATAAAATAGCATAACTCACGACCACATTCACCCGCAGCACCTGTGATAGCCATTCTCTGAAGTTTGTGTCGCCTCCCTCCCTGGCCTGCATTTTAGCAGCAGTGGATACCTCGGAATGTCTTATATATCCCACTGCAAGCAGAGAGAACCTGTAATTGTGATGAGTTAACATGTGCTAGTTTTCTCGAGTGTCTCCCCCCTAAAAGAGTCAGGTTCCCAAGGCCGATCTGCTACAGGACAATCAGACGGGTGGGAAGCACACTTTGTTGTTGATGATGCCAAATGTAGACACGCGTCCATTGACATTAGGTATGTGTTTGTGAACATTAAGGACCAGACGTGTCTGTTTTCTCCGACTCTGGGCCCTCCTCCTCTTCAACACCGATGCAACGCTACACGGCCAGCATGAGTGATGGCGGTCTCTGTGGCTGAGCCCCGTGACTCAGGTCATTGATCCTGCACGGATATAAATTTTCCATTACCCTGGAGCAAAACGTAGAGCGGGCAGGCCCTCGCCACTATTTTCTGTTATAAAAGTTAGTTTGGTGATTGGACAAAAAGGAAAAGAATGACGACATTTATAGAAAAGACTGCTCAGCATAAAAAGGAAATGTTTTTCTAAGAGTCTTTGGTTTATTTTCGTAAAAGAGACTTTTTTTTTCATTAGCCATAAGAAGGGCACGGCATCAGAGATGTTAAAGAACTCCATGCACTGCATGGCTGTTACGGATTAATTTCTACTGAGGCTGAATAGTAGAGACAACAGTAAACGTGGAATATGCACGTAATAGCAGGCCATAAATACAGATGGTTATTTTTTACAAAGTGTGAAAGATCACAGTAAAAATGTCAAACTGTGGTTGCAAAAACGGTCTTGGAGAAGCAGAGGGAAGGCATTTATGCTTGTTTGGTGTTTAAGTGACTTTGCATACATGCTTTCCTGTTCTGATTTATCTCCTGGTCTGAAAACTATTTCCTTGTGCTCAACTCTGCTTAGTAATGTCTAATGGGGGGGTCGGAGGGGCGCGTTCTGTCCTCTTGGCTTCATTCACCAAATGCGTTCGCCCTGATGGAGCCTCAGTCAGAAACAGCAAGGACTCCTCTGCATCCTTCAGCCTCCACCGAAACCCCACCTCCCCCAGAAAACTGCTCCTCCCGCTGCCACCTCCCCTCGAACCTTCTGGTAACCGCGGTACCCAGATGGCTTCGATGGCATGTGTGGGAGAGGGCAGATTCCCCAGACCCAGAGGGTGCAGCATTCTTCCCAATGCGTCCACATCTTGTAATGAAAATGCTGAAATGGAGAGATAGTGGTAGTCATTAGGGAAACCCTAACATGCTTACTGAAGGAAAATTCTAGGGAGACAGAAATTCTGGAGCTGGCTGCTCGACCGAGAAGGTAGAAGAGAACAACGAGACACAGCCGTACCCCTGTCGGCGGACAGACACGAGCCAGGTGGATTAGCACCGCGGGTCAGCAAGGACGGAAAGGATCACACCGGGGTGCCCGGGGGCCCATACTTGGGGGCTCACACCAGGCTGGGATCAGTCAGTCAGGTGTGGCTCTTCTGGAGAGTGAATTAGTGGAAGGAGGTTAATTAGCGAGATGACCCAGATCTGTGCTCTTTGTCCGCGGTCCTATTGCTGGTTTGCACCCAAAGTACGTCCTGAGCATCGTGACTCGGGGGTCTTTATCTACACCAGAAAAGGAACTTGGAACCCGGGTGGCTTTCATTTTCTCCATAACACGTTGTACGTGAGAAATTCATAAAGCAATGCGGGACACTACAGACCCATCAAACAGGACCGAGAGCCCAGAAATAAGCCCACAAGCACACAATCAACTGATGTGGGAGGAAAAGGAAATACGTTACTGGTAGGAGTTCCTGCAGACCAGGGAAAGGACTGCACCCTTAGACCAGGAGTGGGAGCAGGTTTTTGTGCCTGTCCCCCAGTGCCCCCCAAATAAAAGAGGGAAAGAAGGAAAATTGTCGCTGAAATAAAATGAAAATTCAAGCACTTTGTAGACAACGGCAGGGCCCCCGGAAAATGCTGTGGACCCCCCAGCAGATCCTGGTTTTACAGGCTCTGGCCTGACAGGTAAGAGCTGGGGAATAATTTAAAATGGGCTTTGAGGGGCACCTGGGTGGCTCAGTCGGTTGAGCGTCGACTACGGCTCAGGTCATGATCTCACGGTCCGTGAGTTCGAGCCCCGCGTCGGGCTCCGTGCTGGCAGCTCAGAGCCCGGAGCCTGCTTCCAATTCTGTGTGTGTGTGTGTGTGTGTCTCTCTCTGCCCCTCCCCTGCGAGCACTCTGTCTGTGTCTCTCTCAAAAATAAATAAACATTAAAAATTAAAAAATAAAAAATAATAAAATGGGCTTTGAGCCCTGTCCCATCGTGTATTGTTAGGTGGCCCTGGACGCATATCTGAGCCTCAGTTTGCTCGTCTGTAAATAAGATCCAGCCCCTTAGGATTGTTTTACGAAGTGAATGGGACAGTACAATGGATGGACCTTCAGGACGCTGTGCTAAGTGAACTGAGCCAACCCCGGAGGGGCAGCTAGCATACGACGTCACTCAGATGGCACACGTCGAGCAGCCACATTCATAGACACGGAGCAGAAGCCTCTGCCGGCGGCTGGGGGAGGGCAAACAGGAAGGCTTGCACGGGTGTAGACGTTCAGTTTTGCGAGATGTAAAACTGTAGACTTTTTACACAAACCACGTGGGTGACAGTTCACAGTATTGAACTGTACGTTGACAAATGGCCAAGATGATACAGGGAACAAACTGGGGCTGGAGGAGGGGGGTGGGCGTTAGGAGGGCCCTTGTTGGGATGAGCACCGGGTGTCATAGGTAGGAGATGAGTCACTGAAGCCAACACCACACTGTATGGTAGCTAACTTGAATTTAAGTTAAAAAAAAATTTTAAAGGCCACGATGGTAAATTTTATGTTATATATTTATTCACCCAATGCAAAACACTCCCACGCGCCAACATTTTTTTAAGAGAAAATACAATAACAGCTCCCAGGAAAGGGTGAAAAAACATATTATAATTATAATTATATAATTATTTATTAATTAAAATTCTTTAATAATAATAATAATTATTATTATTGCTTGTGCTGTAAGAGAACTTCATTTGTCATGGGTTTTGGGGTTTTCGAAAACAGGTTCAACGCCATGAGAAAATCACAGGTGTTTATTTTGCTTTCTGCCTCTTCCCATCCCCGTAGGAATGCTTCTGCCTGGATCCAGGCAACAAATTTAGGTAAAAAATAAAGACAACTGAAGAAGAAAGAAAGCAACATGGCTGAACCCAGTCTAAGAGCCTTGGTCCTATGGAATTCTGGTCTGGAGGAAAGAAGCCAGAGGGAAGGAATGTTTTCCGCTCTTGGGGAAGACACAGCAAATTGAAATGCCCCAAATGAGTGTGTCCCTTTTTTTAAAAAAATTTTTAAACATTTATTTATTATTGAGAGACAGAGAGACAGAGCATGAGCAGTGGAGGGTCAGAGAGAGAGGGAGACACAGAATCTGAAGCAGGCTCCAGGCTCCCAGCTGTCGGCACAGAGCCCGACGCGGGGCTCGAACTCACAGACCGTGAGATCGTGACCTGAGTCGAAGTCGGACACTTAACTGACCGAGCCCCCCCCCCCCCCCAACAACCCAGGCTCCCCGAGTGTGTCCCTTGCAGTTGATCCCTGGTGCTGTCTTGAGAAAGACACAGGCGGCATGAAGAATCTTCCTTCCTCTCTACTGCGAGATGAGCAGCAGGTAATGACGTCTCAGTGAGACAGAGGAATGGGGCAGGGAGAGACTCTGGCAAACAGCAGCCAGCATGCGCCCTGCACACGAGGGTAGGTGCCCCTTGGCTCCAAGCAATGGAGCCCGTGAAGAAGGTCAGGCCTCTTCACCTGCTCGAAGAGATTCTGGATGTTTATGTGAAACCTTCAAAGATGAGAGCGCTGACCTGGAGACGTTGAAAACACCTTGTGACCCAAACAGAGCATCCGCACGTCGGCAGGTCCAACTTGGCAAGACCGCTTAGACAAGAAATCGTCCATCCAGCATCCTTGTTGTTCACGTCTGACCGGCGGTCCGGAGAGGGGGAAGGCTTACCCAGAGGCAACTGAAAATAAGCTCACACAGAATAGCATCTTCCACCCACGACTCCCCCAAAACCAAAGAAGAAAGAGGTCCAGGCACATCAATAGTCTCATTCCTACATGGCGGGCAGACTGTGTGCTCACAATGATGAAATGTCTCATGGGTTTAACTGTTGAAGTTAACCACACACACACACACACACACACACACACCCCTTGGATCTATTTTGTTAACAGCATAATAAGGGGGCGTCTGGGTGGCTCAGTTGGTCAAGCATCCAGCTTCAGCTCAGGTCATGATCTCACAGTTCGTGGGTTCGAGCCCCGCATCAGGCTCTGTGCTGACGGCTCGGAGCCTGGCGCCTGCTTCGGAGTCTGTGTCTCCCTCTCTCTGTGCCCCTCCTATGCTCATGCCCTGTCTCTCTCTCAAAAATAAATAAATGTTAAAAAAATAGCATAATAGGGGCTCCTGGGTGGCTCAGTTGGTTAAGCGTCTGACTTCGGCTCAGGTCACAATCTCAAGGTTCATAAGTTCAGGCCCCACGTCGGGCTCTGTGCTGACAGCTCAGTGCCTGGAGCCTGCTTCAGAAACTCTGTCTCCCTTTCTCTCCGTTCCTCCCCTGCTTGCACTCTGTCTCTCTCTCTTTCTCAAAAATAAATAAACATTAAAACTTTTTTTAATTAAAAAAACAGCATAATAATATTACAATGTATTTTATAGAGCTAAAACATCATTTTTCTCATACATGCATTTAAAATGTATTACCAGCTTTTGCTGTTCTGTCATTTAACCATTTGAAACAAGAACTCTCAGCCATGGATGTGTTGTGAGTCTCTCAAGAACCTACCATTGATGCTTATGTGTTTTCATCTGTGGAACACGGATGGTGTAATTACCCCCAGCAGGGTGGCAAGAAGGGACACCGTGGCATGTTATTGTCAAAGCCACCACATTCACTAACAGGGAATTCATATTTCACACATAAAAAAAAATTGATAATGTGCTCTCATCCAAAAAGAGAAAAGGAGAAAATTGTGTTTTCTCCCACGGTGTGGGCTAATGCATAAGACATAATAGCTCTCATTGTTTTATTCCAGTAAAGGCATCATATCCATAAAAAGAAAGTCATAACTCAATTCTATATTCTTAAAAGAATTAACTTCAATTGCTCATAATTGGTTTAAATGTTAATGTTTGCATAATGCATGATTTCTTTATTAAAAGGCCACGGCAGAACACGCATTATCCCATTTCAAAAGAAGCCTCAGGAAAAATCTTTCCTGTAGCCTCAGATGGTTTAAAATTGATCTCCTGTAGCTTGGCCCACTTTTATATTCTTAACAGCAGACAAAATAGTTCCTTTCAATTTTAAGTCAAACTGTTTTGAGGACACAGGGTTGAGTTACGTTGCTATTTTCAGAGTGTACTCATGGGTTTATTTTATCTTTCTTTGGTAATCCTACTACAGAGGGGATAAAAGGCTGTATGACATTTATTTCAGATTCATTTATGGGCTATAAGCCTTGGTTTTTCCAGTGATCAAACATGTATTCTAAGCAGACGTGCATCTGCTTGGTGCACACTCGTGTGTGCGTATCTGGAGTCAATTGCGCCATAGAAAGGAATTCACAATCGTGAGGAGGACCAGGCAAATCTGGGAGGGGGGCGGCGGGGGGGAGTGGAACCGCAGTTTCCAGCAGGAGGAAATGGCTTCTGCTCTCCCAGTAAGTCCTCTCTGATCATCAGCGGTCAATTCCTGCGCCAGGCTGTAGCTGTGGAAATCAGAAGATGGCTAGACCGCAGCCCCCGCCCTCTGGGTTCTCCGTCATCTGAGAGGAAGGACATTCGTGTGAAGAAATCTGCATTGTCCAAGGCAGACACAGAACGTGGGGATGTGGGAGGGAATTGCTGGTGGGCCCTGGCCCAGGGGAGGGAGCCTCAGCTCTTCCGCGGAAAATGGGAATCTGGAGCTTTGGAGCCAGAGGGTTTTGAGTTGGGTCTTGAAGGGTGTTCTTGTCAAGAAGGAAATGAAGTTCACGTTTGGTTGATGGAAGACGGGGAGGAAACCATCCTTCAATCCGATACTCGACATAGAAGCATCCTTCACCAGTGGGAAGCAGGAAGGGTTTTTCTGGGCTGAGTCAGTAGCCAGAGAAGCCGGACGGTGGGAAGGGAAAGACCCAGTCCTGGCTTCGGACCAGAGGTTACTGCCTGCTTCCTCTCCAGTCCCACTTGCACAGGGTTCAGGGAGTGTTTTATGACGATACACTTGTAGAAATATAGAACTTTTCCGTATGTTCGAGTACGCTCACACAACCAAAAAACCAAATACCTGAGAGCTCTGAGCTACAAATGCACCTTCCAGCTCCTGATGAGGGGACCCGGGTGGGACGTTACAGAACCCACCGCCATCGGGCATACCCAAACAGGTGGCCCTTTGCCCCTTTGCAAACAGTTACAAGAATCATTTTAAAAAAGGGTATTTTGGGGACCGACTTCAGTATGTAAAATTTTAGAGATATAGACAAAAGAGTCGTTGTACATGTGCAATTCATTTAACATCATGTCTATTTTAAGAGCCACATATACATAAGCACTTGTGTATTTTCACTCACGTTTCATGAGCCAATTTCATGCACACTCTTTCCAAGTGCCGTTGAAATTCGTATATTTTTTCATTACTTTTTTGGACTCCTCTAAATCAGGTGTTCAAAGTATACCACTGTCAGCCCTTGGTAATTTGTGGAAAAGCCCTTGGTGTAATTCTATTCTGGAAATATCGTTCCCATCCACAGATCCCCATCTTCATTACAGTACATTTTATCTCACCTTGAATGATTGTTCTTAAGAGGTCAAACTCCCGGGAATAATCACAAAATCCATATTGAGCGGCTGCCTTTCTTTTTCACTGATAGGGTCAGCTGACCCACACAGGTTCTAAAAATACCACTGAGTGAAGTCATTTTGGATCCGTGCATCTCCTCAACCATCATCAGAAATACGTTCTGGGGGGAAAGGTTAGGGGAACCTTACCTTATATTTGTCCTTACAGGACACTTTCAATGCCATCAACCCACGGCAGACACCGACTCACAAGTGTGTTCCCAGAAGGCTACAGGGGATCGTGGATCCAAGCAAGGCAATTTCACCCCGGATGCTCTTCTGCTGGAATAATATCCTGCAACCAAGGTTTGCACGTGCACAGCTCATACCCGGAAGGTCTGGATTATCAGGATACTCTCTTCCAGGTTTCTCGAAGTTACCGCGAGGCCCCACGGGAAGGCACTGTGACACTTCCAGAGGCACAGACAGATTTGCTGTAGCAACTGTTGCGTTCTCGGGGGCGCGCTGGCTACCTCCAGGTGCAAAAGCCAACCTGGGGCAGAATCCGAGAGCCCCGAGGACCTCTGCAACTCACGCTCACTTTCCATCTTCCTGGTAGGCTTAGACGCCCACTGCAATCCTTAGAACCCCTCAGAGCATTTCTGTCTCTTGATTTGCACAGATGGGAAGGAGTGCTTTATGTCAGCTCTGCCCACGAATGTCTTTCTACTCCTACATTCGCTGCCGACATTCCAGGCCTGCTTTCCTGCCCCCTCCAGCCCCCCTCCCACGGCCAGCCCACACGGATTCACCTGTGGTTTTGGTGATATTTACTCAGTTGGCTGATCCTCTCAAAATGGGAAACACGGATAGTTTCAGTAAATGTTGACGTTTGAGCTTTGGGCTTCAAAGGGTTTGTGCTTAAGAGTCACAGCTGAAATGAGGCAGGGGTCACTATACGTTCATTGTCCTCTCCGTGAGGCCCCGACACATCTGCCACCTTAAAGGGAATTCCAAAACTGCAAGACGTTACCGCTCCCAGGTTCAAGTCTCCATTTTATGGAGCTGTTAGCTCCTGTCCCCACCTCCAAGCCCTTCTCAAATCCTAACCAAACAGCAAAATCTGTAGCATTAATTCCGTAAAGGGTTTTACAGAGAGGAATGCAAATCAGATGGTCCCAGGGACCAAGGCTAACGAGGAAGATTTTCCCTGTGTTCAAATAAAAGTGATATCATGCTATTATTAATTAATGAAGGGAGAACTGAAAACGCACCGTCATCATGTTGAAACGTCCTTTGAGGTTAAAGCAGAACATTACCTGTATTAACCCCAGGGGTCAAAGCCAACAGCGGTAAAGGTAATTTTCGTAGGATGTAGCCTTCCGCAGGTCCCAGTGGGATCTTCAGAAAACAGAAGTTGAATGCCTGGGGATAACTGGACTCAGAATCAGATGTTGTGTTTTTGTATTTAAAAAAATCTTATTTCGCTGTGGGGACAAGGAGATTCTCAGATGTAGAAACAAAACAGGAGTGTGAAATCTGAAATGATGTTCAGGTTCTTGTTGATTTAAACCCAGGATAGTTGGTTGGAGCTGTTACCTTGGCATTGATCTTGGAGATGTCATACGAACAGGTCCTACCATGTAAAACAACTTGATTTTCACTATCCACTTTGGGGAGAACAATCATATGAATTTCTTATTCATATATGGCCATATATAATACTGAATTCATTTTCAAAACACAGAGGTCACTCGATCAAATACAAAGTTAAAATATGGCCTCCCTGTACAATGTAAAAATGCTGGGAGTAGGACATGTTCTCATAATTCATTCAAGAGACCAACTTCATATATATCATCGTGTGGTGTTGTGTGTGCACATGAGAACTGCGACTTGAAAGGAATTCAATTGTTGTAATTTGAAGAAAACTCAAGTCAGTTATTCAAGGAGGTATTTTATATAGTTTATACTTTTCTAAGTGCTAGAAATCAAGCATTCGTTTTATTTATTTACTTTTTAATGTTTTTATTTATTTTTGAGAGAGAGACAGAGAGACAGATCATGGGCAAGGGAGAGGCAGAGGAAGAGAGAGAGAAAGAGAGAGAGAGAGAGAGAGAGAGAGAGAGAATCTGAAGCCGGCTCCAGGCTCTGAACTGTCAGCACAGAGCCCAATGCAGGGCTCGAACTCACAAGCCATGAGATCATGACCTGAGCTGAAGTTGGACGCTTAACCGACTGAGCCCCCCAGGCGCCCCCAAAATTCTATATTTTTTTAAAATAAATATTTTAAGGACAGGTGGTTTTGTCATTACCGAGCAGAGATATCTGGAAGAATACTTTGGAAACGATGAACAGTGGCCCCCTCTTGAGACTGGATTTGGAGAGGCTGATCATCTATAATTTTCATTTCTATATATTTATGCATAACTATATATTACTTTTAGAAGGAAAAAGTGAAAATATGTATAAGCTTTAAAAAGCACTTATTTAAAGGGCACCTGGGGGGCTCAGTTGGTTGAGCGTCCAACTTCGGCTCAGGTCACAATCTCGCGGTCCGTGAGTTCGAGCCCCGCGTCGGGCTCTGTGCCGACAGCTCGGAGCCTGGAGCCTGCTTCGGATTCTGTGACCTCCCCTCTCTCTGCCCCTCCCCTGCTTGCGCTCTGTTTCTCTCTCTCTCTCTCTCTCTTTCTCTCTCTCTCTCAAAAATAAATAAACATAAATTTAAACATTTTAAAAACACTTATTTAATTGGGTTTTATATTTGAAATGCATGCCCTAGACTGAAGCGTTTCAAAGACATGCAGGGATAGACGTCACATAAATGAGTTCCTAAAATCAAGAGACGTGTGGGGCGCCTGGGTGGCGCAGTCGGTTAAGCGTCCGACTTCAGCCAGGTCACGATCTCGCGGTCCGTGAGTGCGAGCCCCGCGTCAGGCTCTGGCCCGATGGCTCGGAGCCTGGAGCCTGTTTCCGATTCTGTGTCTCCCTCTCTCTCTGCCCCTCCCCCGTTCATGCTCTGTCTCTCTCTGTCCCAAAAATAAAATAAAAAACGTTGAAAAAAAAAATTAAAAAAAAAAAAAAATCAAGAGACGTGTTCTGCTTCTGCTGGTGCATCTACTGAGGATCTCCAGACCTGGGCGGATTCACCGTGACTCGCCTCCGCAAAGCCAAGCTACGTGTTCTCCACTTAGCACGTGGAAACTTCTCCTTGTCCCTGGGCGCCAAGGAGATGCCAGCTTTACTCTCTCTCCCTGTCTTCAAGTGATGGTTTTGGCCAGGAGGAACCCTGTCCCTTTGCAATGTCAGGTAGGGGTATGCCGCGGATTAAGTGGAGGCGTCTCATGATGGACACAGCACAGTCGTCACATCCAAATCCCCAGGAGAGCTGGCTTTATTCACTGCCAGAAGGAAACCCGTCGTATACAGACCCATACCCAGATTTCCCATTAGTATCTAGCAAGTGAAATTCAGTTAAATGACACGTCACCAGGGCTCCGGCGAGGAAGTTTATGCTGCATTCCGAAATCGATTCCCCGGACCTTTCCGGAACCCACCTTGGAAGAAAGATAATGGAAACAAATTGTTTGGAGTTCAGCTTCAGAAATGTAATTAAGGACAGCCTTGGGCAGCTGTGGCTCCCTGTGCAGTGCACGAAGGCACATTCAAACAGACTTCGGAATTGCTTGCCAAATCCGTGAAACCTTTTTTTTTTTTTTTTCCTTTTCTCTAAAGAGCTGTTTGTTCAAATTCTTTGCCTTTACAAAAAGCTTCCAAAGTTAAGTAGGGAGGAAGGAAGGGTGGATTTAGCTTTTGTTATACATGGGACTTTTTGTACTTTGCAAGATGGTTTTGTTCTGTTTGGTACATATACTCGGAACACCTGCTTCCTACATCTTGCAAATAAACAGGAGCCCAGATAGAAATCCTTCTTCCGTTTAGGAGGTGGAGTATTTTTTAAAAACTGCTTGCAATTGGGAGGTAAAAGCTGTTGGCTACATGTTTGTTTGTTTGTTTGTTTGTTTGTTTTTCTACAAGAGAAATACAGAGGAAAAAAAGTGTTTTCATTAAGTATCTTGAATAGTTCTTGAAGGTAGATATTGAACATCTTCCATGATGTCAATCCAGCCAGGCGTGGCTGTGAGGCCACCTTATCAAGCCTGGACCACACTGCTGAGTTTATGATTAATTGCCTTTCAGCAGATGACGGGCACTGAATCTGTTGTTCGGGCAATAAACACAGAGAACAAATTAATTAGCGCATTGTTGGCTTTCCGCTGGACTCTAAGGCAGCTCTGGGTGAGGGACACAGGGAGGGGGACACTGATCCTCAAGCCTTGAAGCACAGGACGTTTGAGTGTCATTTGGGGAAAACGTGCATCTGAGGATTGCCCGATCCGTGGTGGCTTCTAGACATAGGGAGCAAGAAGACTTCTTTAAATCTGTAAATAAAACAAAACGAGCTCATTCATTTGATGAGCATTTAGGGAGAGCCAGGCCTGGGGATGAATGTTCTAGTTCAACTAGAGTCTAGTTTCTAGTTCACCAACTACTGGAGAATAAAGACAGTGCTGAGATGTTTGTAATGCATTCAATGCTCTCCTGTGATCTGAGCTGGTACCATGCAGCCAATGGGAGCATCTCACGGTAGACCTCCAGGACCATCCTCAACGTAGGCTTGGAGTCCCAAATTAACGTTAACGTTAACGTTAACGTTGTTCTCTTTTTTTTTTTTTTTATTTTTTTTTTCAACGTTTTTTTATTTATTTTTGGGACAGAGAGAGACAGAGCATGAACGGGGGAGGGGCAGAGAGAGAGGGAGACACAGAATCGGAAACAGGCTCCAGGCTCCGAGCCATCAGCCCAGAGCCCGACGCGGGGCTCGAACTCACGGACCGCGAGATCGTGACCTGGCTGAAGTCGGACGCTTAACCGACTGCGCCACCCAGGCGCCCCTAACGTTGTTCTCTTTAGGGACATGGGGGTCACAGAGTGGCCACGGTTACAATACTCATCCCTGTAAAATGTGCACACAATAGGGGCACCTGGGTGGTGCGGTCAGTTGAGCGTCTGACTTTGGCTTAGGTCATGATCCCTGACTTTGGCTCAGGTCGAGCCCCACATCGAGCTCCCGGTTGTCAACGCAGAGCCTGCTTCGGATCCTCTGTCCCTCTCTCTCTCTGCCCCTCCCCCGCTTGTGCTCTGTCAAAAATAAATAAAATACTTAAAGATGCGCACACAGCAGGAGTGCGAAGGAATGAATGTCAGGATCTGGCTCTGCGGATGGAGTGGTGGCCTGAACAAACTGGGTAGCAGCATGACCCTGTGAACCCCAAGGCCACACCAGACACCAGGGCTGCGTTTCGTGGTGGCAATGGCCACACGTCTGCCCTAGAAAGGGACACAAAAGGGCACGCCCTCTACTCCCTCATGGTCCACAAATTCCCGGCAGAGGCTGGGGTGAAGGCACAGGTGTCTCCCCTGTCTTTTGTCCCTACCTGGGACTGAGACATGCCAGCTCCAGCGTTCAAGGCCACCCTGACAGCTGACCTCGCTCATCTCCAAGCAGAGGGGGACAGTCTGGGCCCTGCATTTGATAAGGAATAGAGTGGAGTATAAACCTTTGACCAGGCTCCACCCTGCGGTGTCCTGGAGCTTTGTCTCATTCCCGTTTAAGCAACCAGATTACCCAGCCCAGAGCAGGGTCAGCGGGGTGGCTGCAGGAGGGGAGGCTTTCTTAACTCAGGCAGATCATAGAACAGTCTCGGGAAAGCTCAGGGGGCTTTTTGCAGAGGAGGCAGCCCCCACGGTGGTCCTAAGACATGAAGCAGGGAGGAAAGCAGGGGTGATAAAAGGCTGTCCAGGCGGACACGAAGGAGATCGCAAGGTTCCAGAAGGTAGAGAAGGTCGGGCCGGCGCCTTTAGAGGGAGGAGGATAGGACTCGCTTCACAGGGCAGCACAGGTGGGGGCCCCAAGTGCCCGGGGGCTTGCCGGCGACCCGAAGAAGGTGACAGGCTACCCTAGAGCATGGAGGGCAGCAGGCAGTCTAATGATCGCAGCAGAGGCATGAGATTTGCACTTAAGAAGGCACCCTGGATGGTGCACAGTGCACTGGGGGACAGGGCGAGGGGAGAGGGGTCTGCAGAGCAGGTCGGGTGGTGGAGGGAAGCTGGCTGCATCGTGGCGACACTAAGGACCTCGCAGCATTCATGTCCGCTTCCAGAAGGGCGTCAAAGGAAGCTTTCAAGATGCAAACACGTACCCGTGTGTCACCGTGCTCAGGGATCGGGGTGGTCAGGTGAACACCTGCAGCCTCCCTCTCACGCGTCCCGCACGTTCAGTTGCTGAACACCTTTTGGTGGCTTGGCCCTGAGGAGGGGCTCGGAGGCCGGAGATGCGTGGGTCTGCGTTGGTACAATTGAATCCTCACCGTCCAGGTCCCGGGAAAATCTCTCGCTGGTGATCTGGCCCGTGCCACGGCATCGGCAGTGATCATAGCACAGGTTTCTCTCCTGACCTCTGCCCATCAAGCTGGTCTGTCCCCAGTCAGCAGCTGCTTCGCCGCCAGTGACCCCGGGCTTTCCCCTTTTCTACGCTAAGATGCTCCGATGACGTTAATTTTCCCGTGTTGCCCCTTTTTGACTCTTCATCAGGACCAGGATTAAGAGAATTACTAACTTGGATGAAAAGCGTCTTGCCAGCTCTTCCTTTTTTAGGGAGATGGAAACTGAGGCGCAGAGGCGCTCCATGAGGAGCCCGCAGTCACACAGTGACTTAGCGGCAGAGCTGAGGACTGGAACGGCGTCCGCGGGACATGTGTCGTGGTGACAGAGCCACCGGCTCTCTGGCCTGCGGGGGCGGAGGCTTTTCCGGGGGGCAGGCAGACATTCCCCCGCCCCGGTCGGGATGCAGAGGGTTTGGTCGCCCTTGTTTTGTACGAGCCCGTGGGCCATGAACTTGTTGGTGTATCCCACATGACAATGGGGTGGCTCACCGTGTGGGTTCTGGACCCCGACTGCCTGCGTTCAAGTCCCAGTTCCTCCACCTTCCAGCTGGTGACCTGATACATCAGTCAGCCCCTCTGGGAATAACTGCAGGATCCTCAAATCAGACACGACGGGGTGTCTCCCGCCCTGTACAGCTGTGAGTGATCAAACGCGTTGACGCACGGGACGTGCTTGGAGAGGTCCCTAGCACTCGGTGACCTCTCAGCAATCCTCAGGACCAGAGCATATCACCAGCCACTGGCCGCCCGGCTCTCGGGGCCCCTTGCCCCCCTCACAGCTGGGACCAGTGGGCAGAGAGTGGGTACTCATCTTGGCACAAAATGTAGGGGCAGGAGCCTGGGTGGCTCAGTCCATTGAGCACCCGACTCTTGATTTCGGCTCAGGTCAGGATCCCAGGGTGGTGGGATTGAGCCCAGAGTCGCATTCTGCATTGAGCATGGAGCCTGCTTAAGATTCTCTTTCTCGGGGCGCCTGGGTGGCTCAGTCGGTTGAGCGTCTGACTTCAGCCAGGTCACGATCTCGCAGTCCGTGAGTTCGAGCCCCGCGTCGGGCTCTGGGCTGATGGCTTGGAGCCTGGAGCCTGTTTCCGATTCTGTGTCTCCCTCTCTCTCTCTGCCCCTCCCCCGTTCATGCTCTGTCTCTCTCTGTCCCAAAAATAAATAAAAAACGTTGAAAAAAAAATTTTTTTAATAAATAAAAATAAAAAAAGATTCTCTTTCTCTCCTCCGTCCCTCTGCCCTACTCTCCCACTCTCTCTCTCTAAAATTAAAAAATAAAAAATTAAATTAAAATGTAGGTGTGCCAAAGCACTCAGCAATCAAAATAAGTAACTTAGTAATTTAAATAATTGAATAATTTGAAAGCAGTATGCTAAGAGGTCAAAATGAATGCAAAAACAAACAAACAAAAATCCACGGTGAACAAAATATCAAAATGTTAAATAGGGTATAAATAAAACATTTAGAAATAATGATATGAGTTTCAATACACGGTCTTTTCAATCTGTCGATATTTTTTTCAACTAGTTTAATATTCTGGAGAAAAATCATAAAAATACATTAAAATATAAACCTTATTTTTTTTAAGTTTATTTATTTTGAGAGAGAGAGAGCGCGCACACACATGAGTGGGGGAGGGACAGAGAGACGGGGGAGAGAGAGGATCCCAACTAGGCTTCAAGCTGTCATCGCCGAGCCTGACGATAGGGCTGGAACTCAGGAACTGTGAGATCATGATCTGAACTGAAATCAAGAGACAGACACTCAACCGACCGAGCCACCCAGGGGCACCAACTTTGGCTCAGGTCATGATCTTGTGGTTCTTGGGTTCGAGCCCTGCTTCAGGGTCTGTGCTGACAGCTCAGAGACTGAAGCCTGCTTCGGATTCTGTGCCTCCCTCTCTCTCTGCCCCTCCCCTGCTCTCTCTCTCTCTCTCTCTCTCAAAAATAAATGAACATTTAAAACAATTTTAAAAATATGGTTAACTTTGTTCTGTGAATTTCACATCAACAAAAACTTATGTTCAATCCCTCCATGAGGGCGGACGCTCTCCCTGTTGGCTGAGACTCCGCCGTGGATCCGTGCACACTGGCCCCGATCTCACGGGCCTCCTCGTGCGGTCCGCTCACCCACCTCCCCACTTTGAGCTGGCAACAGCTTGGGAGGCTTTCTGGGGTGCCTTGCACACTGCCCACCCCGGGTTCCTCCCTCCGATCCTGGGCACCTGTCTCCCACCTTCCGCTCCCCCTGCTTCCAGCAGGCTGAACTAGGACCTGAATACGGAGCGTCTGCTTCCAGAACCCCCTTGCTTTCCGAGAGGCCGCGAGTCATTCTGGACCGTGAACTTCCAGCCACTCACTATTGCCTGGTCGACTGGACCACCCTAAAATCGTCCCACCAGCACTCCTTTCTAACTACACACCACACTGTTTATCTCTGCTTATTTTTCACCCTAATTATTTCAACGCCTCCTAAGTGCTGAAGGGAGATTTCTAGAATATAAATATGCTCCCCAGGGAGGAAATTATAAAAACTCACCCATTTGGTAGCCTCTGGTTAAAGCTCAGTCCCGGAACGGCTCCCAGAGGTCTGGGCTCTACCGTAACTCACGATCTCCAGCCCACCGATCGCTGGATGTTTCTCCCTCGGCCCCATTGCTATAAATCCTGCCTCTCTGCACAAAACACCCTTTGCATTCGACCTGCTTCCTCCACCCCACCCGGCTCACTTCTCCTGTAACTAACAGCCCATGGGCCCACTGCCAGGTCCTGGCTCTTTGAGATGGCATCACAACAGTCGTGTACCGGGAGCTGGGGTGGCCCTCCCACCCAGCACCCATCCCCCTCCTGGGACACCCCCCTAATCCACCTTCAAGGAAGCACCTCATCCCAGCTCTTGTTTACATGGTTTGGTTACAGCTGCCCCCACCATAGACCCAGACTCTGGCCCAATCGATCAGAATATCCCATCTCTCTGGCTGTTGTCTGGCTCAGCCCAGGGGCGTGGATGAAACCAAGCTGGGCTGTGTGACCTCCGGTGTTAGCATCGTTGGCACGAGGGACTCTCTCTCTCCTGGCCGTGCTATCTGTAGGGCACTGGCCATTGGGGGCCTATGGGGTCCCCAGTGGAGACAACGTGTCTGAAAGTGAGGCTAATCCAGCGGCAGCAGAGGGGAGTAAGAGGCAAGGGAGCCACAGCCTGATGATGTAATTTGAACCAGTTTCTGAAGCCCTGGGATTTCTCAATAGTGTGAACCAACCAGTCTCTACCTCCATACCTCACAGCTCCTCCGGGCACCTGTCTGATTGCCCTCGTGCGCCCAACGCTGAGCGCGAGAAACGGTAGGTGAGGTGTGCTCATCTAATGCTGAGAAATGACACCCGGTCGCCCAGTCTCTGTTCTCATGGAATCAGGCCTGTCCTTTCTGAGTACTTAGGATCCTGTGAGTTTAAGTGGGCTAGCTTCTAAGTCCAAACTAGACTTTTCAGGATAAGCCTCTTGGAGAGCAGGGCTGGCCACCCCCTCCCTTCTGATCTAAATCCCATCACCTGCATGGAGGTGGGGGGGATCTCAGTCATGGGAAAAGATTTGGGATCTTCTACTTGGGGTCCACCCCCCACCACCCCACAATCAAGACATGACAAGTAAACTCACCCCGTGCATTTTGTCTTTAAGAAAATGATGGTGGTGGGGAGCCCGGGTGGCGCAGTCGGTTAAGCGTCCGACTTCAGCCAGGTCACCATCTCACGGTCCGTGAGTTCGAGCCCCGCGTCAGGCTCTGGGCTGATGGCTCGGAGCCTGGAGCCTGTTTCCGAGTCTGTGTCTCCCTCTCTCTCTGCCCCTCCCCCGTTCATGCTCTGTCTCTCTCTGTCCCAAAAATAAAAAAATAAAAAATAAAAAAAAACGTTGAAAAAAAAAGAAAATGATGGTGGAGGGGCGCCTGGGTGGCTCAGTCGGTTGAGCCTCTGACTTCGGCTCAGGTCATGATCTCAGGGTTTGTGGGTTTGAGCCCCGTGTCAGGCTCTGTGCTGACAGCTCAGAGCCTGGAGCCCGCTTCCGATTCTGTGTCTCCCTCTCTTTCTTCCCCTGCCCCGCTCATGCTCTGTTTCTCTCTCTGTCAAAAATAAGTAAACATTAAAAAAATAAATTAAAAAAAAGAAAGAAAATGACGGTGGATCATCTGCCGACATCCACCATGCTGTGCCACCCAGAGCCCCTGGAGAAACGATCCAGGTTTTGGACACCAACCTCCAGGGTTGGCTTCAGTTGGTTAATTTCATGCGTCGCCAGGGCGATGGGGCAGTAGCTCTGGAGAGAGCCACACCCAAAACGTACCCCTAAGAACAGCACGTGTGACACAGAGAATACAAATTTATTGCTCATCGTGCTGTGGATATTGTAGGCTTTGAACGTACAGTGCGGGCATCTGAGCACTGTTAATTACCGCGCAGAACCTAGCGATTTCCCACTTAAATTACAAATTCCTAGAGACGGCGTGAAGGCTGTCAGCTTCCAGGGCAGCCACTGCCACAAGACAGAGAGCTCTGCTCTACATGTGGTGGTTGCCACGGCAACCAATCCTTCCCGGCAGCATCCCGCTTCCAGGCTGGAGGAGGGAGCGGGGCGCCGGCACAAAGCCCACGTTTCCATCATGCCGGAAGCTCTGACAAGCCTCCTTCGTTCATTACATTATGTGTTCTTCCAAGAGGAGCCCCCGGACTGTGCTGGTAGCGCCTCCCATTGGCAGGCGGGGAACCGGAGGCTGCCAGGCATAGGCGCCAGGTCGCATGGCTGGGAATAAAAGAAGGGGGCGGGGCATGTAACGAGGTCATCTCACTGCAGCCCAGCCCTGGGTGAAACCACCCGTTTGTAAAAAATGTGTATTTATTTATTTACTTAGAGAGAGAGAGAGAGAGAGAGAGAGGGGAGAGGTAAACCAAGGGAGGGGCAGAGAGAGAGGGAGGCACAGAATCCAAAGCAGGCTCCAGGCTCCCAGCTGTCAGCACAGAGCCTGATGTGGGGCTCCAACTCATAAAACCACCCAATCATGACCTGAACTGAAACCAAGAGTTGGAGGCTTAACCAACTGAGTCACCAGGTGCCCTGAAGCCCCTCCTTTTCAGTTCTTTTGTGGAGCTTCCCTTGGTTTATCAGGGCATCTTCACTTTGGAAGAAAGTGGTGCAAACTTTTCCCCGTAGAGGCATCGTTTCCCTAATAAAAATCACAGATGGAAAAACAAAACCCAGAAGTATATATATAGGAGTGATCCACATCCCCATATCTCACCAGTAAATCCTTTATTTCCTCAATTAACTAAATCTAATAGAGTCTTTTCAGAAAGTTCTGGTTTAAGATGCTGGTTTTCCCACATACATTACAGAGAAGAGGCTATAATCAGGTTATACTGGTCAGACACTCTGTATGCAGATTCTGAACGGAGCCGAATGAGGTAATGAAAGTTTACCTCCCTCTGGTTAAGGTAAGGGAAAGTTGTTACTGTCTTCATTCCTCAGTCTTATTCACCTAAAATTTGAGAAGTGAGGGGCACCTGGGTGGCTCAGTCGGTTGAGCGTCCGACTTCGGCTCAGGTCATGATCTCACCATCTGTGAGTTCGAGCCCCGCGTGGGGCTCTGTGCTGACAGCTCGGAGCCTGGAGCCTGCTTCGGATTCTGTGTCTCCCTCTCTCTGCCCTCCCCCACTCATGCTCTGTCTCTCAAAAATGAATAAACGTTAAAAATTTTTTTTAAAATATTTGAGAGGTGAAATGCAGTTGTTACTATTTTTTTATTTTAATTACAGTTTTCAACCCCCAATAGAAGAGTTCAGAGTCACCAAAATGTGAAAAGCCGAGAAGGCCTTATTTGTAAATCACATCATGTTTGCAGGGAAATTAACATTTTGATTTTGCAAAATAAAAAGAACTCTTGGACGCCTGGTATTGAGACGGAGTGTTCACAGTGCTTAAGACCATAGTGCGTTTATTACAATTCTCTTTATTTCAAAGATAAGATGTGGCTTTAATAAAACGTGAATCAGAAAATGCTGAGATAAGGGGGGGGAGGGGAAAGCAGGCATCTGAGCTGGAGATCTAGCGTGGGCGCAGCTGACCCTGCCTCGCCCCCCCCCACCCCGAAATGTCCCCTTTCGAAGCAGCGTAACTACGTGAAGTCTCTACTTTCAACATCTGAAAAATGTGGGGGGGGGGGGGGTGGCCTCCTTGCAGGATGCTGTGAGCACGGCAGGAGAAATATGTAATGGGCCTGGGGGGAGAAGGCAGGTGCAGGGGACAGAAGTTCTCTCCTCTTACTTTGCTTATTGCTTTCAGCTTATTTGCCAAGAGATTCTAACACGTGAGGAGCTGGGTGACAGACGTGACTAACACCTGTTTACACCCCTGTCCCAGATCCTGTTCTAGGCGCTCTGCGAACATTACACGTTTCTATACCGTGGGGCTTCCAGGATCGTGAAGGCTCTGGCTCACTGATCGGTCCGTCTCTAGGGGAACCCCCACTGGGTCCAGAAGAGAGAACTTCCCTCAAATGCGTGATAAGCCATACAGGAAGCAGGAACGGGAATAAACCTTGGACGGCAGAGCCATGGACGCACCTGTCTTTGTTCTGCATTAGCAAGGATCCCCTGTGGGTCGGGCACTTCTAGCCCAATGCCTGAAACGCCCTGCCACGGCTCCCCAGATGCATACACGTGGAGGATGCATTTTAGATGTTGACATCAGTGGTGAAGGTGTGGGGGAGCCTACCCTCAGACAAGACAGCAAACAAATAACCACCCCTGTTCAGCCGGGCTCTTAGGCCCAGCTCCCCCCACCCCACCCCAGGCTGGAAATGGCTCTGCCCAACCCCCGCCCGTTCGTGCTGGGCACCCACCTCCCTTCTGTTGGAGACTGGGAGCCCCCTGGGTGCACCAGACAGTTGGAAATCCTGAGACCAGAGGCGCCTGGAATTTCAGACCCTGAACATTTTTTCAAATTTGAAAATGGGCATTACCATAACACATTAAGTGAATAACAGGAGTATTCTTTAAAAATTTTTTTAATGTTTTTATTATTTATTTTTGAGGAAGAGAGAGACAGAGTGTGATCAGGGGAGGGGCACACGGAAACGGAGACACAGAATCTAAGACACAGAAACGGAGACACAGAATCTGAAGCAGGCTGCAGGCTCTGAGCTGTCAGCACAGAACCCAACATGGGGCTCCAACCCACGAACCATGAGATCATGACCTGAGCCAAAGTCGGATGCTTAACTGACTGAGCCACCCAGGTGCCCCTATTTTTACAATTTTTTTAATGTTTATTTATTTCAGAGAGAGAGACAGACAGACAGAGCGTGACCAGGAGAGGGGCAGAGAGAGAGGGAGACACAGAATCTTAAGCAAGCTCCAGGCTCTGAGCTGTCAGCACAGAGCCTGACGCGGGGCTCCAACTCACACACTGTGAGATCATGACCTGAGCCAAAATTGGACGCTCAACCAACTGAGCCATCCAGGCACCCCAGCAGCAGAAGTATTCTTAAGTATGACCAAAAACCATAATTCGTTCTGGAAACACATTTGTAATCCAAAGCACTTGTCTATCAAGCAAGTTTCCCCATAAGAAATAATGGAAACTCAGGTGATTTGTTCCGCAACCCAAACATATCCATATAACAATGATTATAATACTGTAATAGAAAATAATAAAGAAAATACAAAAAATAAACAAATTAACCTGCACTTACCTTTGAAAACCTATGTGGCTGGTGTGAGGGAGAGGACAGTGGAGGGTTATTGTGTAGGATGACTTTCA
The DNA here is from genome assembly GCF_028018385.1 of Neofelis nebulosa. Taxonomy (NCBI): domain Eukaryota; kingdom Metazoa; phylum Chordata; class Mammalia; order Carnivora; family Felidae; genus Neofelis; species Neofelis nebulosa. The sequence continues at coordinate 92,017,954 of NC_080792.1, forward strand.
CAATCACTAATGGAACCACTGCTATCTACTGGCTCCATGGAACCTTTTTCTGCATGGGGCCATTGAATATGCTCACACAGATGTTGACTGTATTAATAAACTCTTGTCATATTCTGTATTTAGTGTAACTGGCAATAAGGTGGCAGAGGAACAGGTCTATATCCGTAGGCAGCCTGACCTGGAATGAAGCAAAGCATTCCTAAGCTCACTCTTAGATGGAAAAACAAAGGACTGTCCACAGGTGCTTTGAAGTGACAGAAAATACACCAGTGCCAGTTTTGGGCACCTTCCAAAGTTCTGAAAAATCACTGATTTCTGCCAGACGCTGTGGCCTGAGACTGAGCATCTGAGCATGGGAGATGATCACCCACAATCCCGCAGAGAGAGAGAGAGAGAGAGAGAGAGAGAGAGAGAGAGAGAAGAACCACTGGCTCATTTGTGATCATGTCATGTACGACTCATATTGCAAGACATCTCTCAAGTTAAAATTTATTAGAAATGTTTGCTCGTCTTACGGAACACGTGCAGAACAAGTTGCTTGCAATCCAAAGTTTTCCTGTGTTATATTTATCCATGCATGCATGCATTAGCAAACAAGCCATACCAGGTATGAGCATAGTGCTGAATCTCCTTGCTAGAGAAGACCCACATCCACGATCCGCTCAGGGCGTCCCCATACTGAGGCTCCCGTAGAGAAGAACCACATCCACGATCCGCTCAAGGCGTCCCCATACTGAGGCTCCAGAAGTTCGGCATCACTAACTACACCCACCCTGCATGCCTACCCCACAAGGAGACGTTGGCTGCCCAGTGTTCCGGGCTGCATACAAGGGTCAGGTGACCGGCTGGGCAGCCTGCAGGAGACGTAGCCAGCTGCAGCCAGTCTCCGGCAGGGGGTGAACCTGCCACCATGCATCGGATGGTCTACACGGCCTTTCCCTGCATCTCCACCACAAACATGATCTGTGCTGATTATTACAAGCCCCATGAAGGGCAGAAGGGATGCCTGTGAAGGTGTTGGCAATGGGGGGGGGCAGGTATCTTTTGTCATGAAGGGCCCCTTTAACGACCCAGTTGTCAAAGGGCAAGGTCTCATGGTGGGAAGGAGTGACATGGATGGGAACCATGGCTTCTGCACACAGGTGTTCCACTTTAAGAAGTGGTGTAACAGATCACGCATCTGTCTGGAGGAGGACGACCACCCTCATTCTGAGCTCCTTGTGGCAAAAGCATAGAAACTGGACCAGCGAAAGAATTCATTTCTGGTTTGAGTTCTAAAATTGTATCCACGGTAAAAGTGGCTGTCTCAGTAATCATCGTTAAAAAGCAATCACGTGTATGCACATGTGTGCATACACGTAATGAAAAGTCTACTCAAGATTGATTTATTTCATGAAGAAGGCATTGTTTCTATAGAGAGCTGACTTCAAAGTCTGAATCCCAGCAGTTGGAGTTGAAATATTGTAACCAGGAATGTTTGACTGCCTGGGAAAGAGGGGTTGGAGGGCTGTGAATGTTCTCAGCTGGGAGTCTTACGTCTAGCCTGGTGATTTGGACACAGTTCAAGTTCTCCAGGTGGGGCCAGCCCACACCCTGCCAGGGTCCTTGCTGGCTGCAGGCTCGTCCTCCAGATGTAGCAGCACAGCAGGGGCGGTGGGTGCAGGAGGGACCCGGGGAGGATAGAGGGCACTGGGGCGTCCCCACTGAGGAGCTCAGAAGCCCTGGAATCATCATGCAACTCTGTCCCCAGCCAGGTGTCGGAGCACTGGGTGTTGTATGCAAACCAATTTGACAATAAATTTCATAAAAAAAAAAAAAAAAAGGTAAGTAAGCAACCAGCGCCCCCTGCCCCCAGCCCCTCTCTCTAACACAAACACCTCCAACCCCTGTGCTTCCTTCCTATCAAGAGGGACTTCACTGGGATAAGAAACGAAACAGCAAATCCACGCACCATGAAGCTTCAGTATCAAGCAGCTGTCACTGTGGATGGCTCGGGTTTTGATTTGTGTCAGGAATGATGGGAAGTGGCCTCCAAAGCAATTTACGGTCCCGTGACTCCGATACCCACAGATAGTGGTGTGGGTGGGGGACCCTGAGCTGATGTGCCTGGGGTGGATGGTGGGGGGGGGGGGGTCTTACAATTTCATGAATAAGATCGACAGTTGCTGCAACACGGAAATATGGTCTAAGGGCACCGGGAAGCTGGAGATACGGTCTGGTCTTGCTGTGGGACTAGGGGAGAGGGAGGGGGGTTGGTGAACCCATTGTCTATGCCACAGCTGCAGACCAGGGTCCTGGAGCGGGGGGTCTCTGCTCTCCCAGCCAGTGCTTATTACGCTCCCTCGTCCCAAAGAGGTGTCTTCCATGAGGCAGGTCTGTTTCACTGCTGAGTTGTCTCCTTAGACAAACATGGCCCTATCTCACTTCGGAGGCAAGATTTGCCACATGGGGGCTCACCCTGGAGGAAAGTTAGATCTGCCAGAATCTCCACGTGAAAGGCATTCCTGTAGGACCTGAGCCTTATCAAACGCTAACATTCCTTAATGGTTTGCACAAACGGGAACAAGGATCAAAGAATTAATTGCTTAAGTTAATGAGGGGATACCTGCTGTCTTTCATTCAACTTTAGACTGCTATTCGGGGTTGGTGGGGGGGGGGAGTAAGCAATAACATTTTTAAAACAGAAATTAAATCTATAGATGTAGATCAGAAAACGAAGAAATCCCATGTCCCTTCTGGTAATTATCACCACGGCTCCGTGTTTATCAGATGCTGATCCAGGAAAGTACTTCCGTCTAGAATCAGAGCCACCCAGAAATCTCATCAATCTCCTTTTGAATTGGGTGATTCTGAGGATTTACACACCAACTCTTTTGCCATTTTTTTGAAAATTTTTTAATGTTTTATTTATTTTTGACAGAGAGAGAGAGAGACAGAGCATGAGCAGGGGAGGGGCAGAGAGAGAGGGAGACGCAGAATCCGAAGCAGGTTCCGGGCTCCGAGCCATCAGCCCAGAGCCTGACGCGGGGCTCGAACTCACGAACCGTGAGATCACGACCTGAGCTGAGGTCGGAGGCTCAACCGACTGAGCCACCCAGGTGCCCCTCTTTTGCCATTTTTAATAGGAGAGCTGCATCCGAGGCCCTAGATACATTGAGTCAGATTAGAATCCTACATCCTGGAAAATGTTCGTTTGTTTATCCTTTTGGGTTTGTTTTGCTTTGTTTTAACCGGGTATCGACTCTATATCCTCCTTCACATCATCCTTGGGTGGGGGAACCAGCCCAGCCCTCCATCTTGCAATGGTGTCTTTTACCGTAACCCCCAGCCCCGTCACCCCCCGCCCCCTCGGGTGACTCCTGTTGGCTCCTTGAATTCGTTTCTTTCTTCCACTTTCCAAGGATGGGTCCTGGCTCATCAATCCTGTCCCCACCCACACAGCACAGAGACACCTGCATGGACCGTCTCCTGTTAGTGACTCAGGACTCTGACTTTTGGATGCTATAAAAGTGTCTTCTTTGCAGAGAGAAGACTTTGCATAGTTACTTGTTTTTGTTCTTTTCCTTATTCTACTTATTAAACACTGTGAAATGATATTTTTTACTAAAGCCTCGAAATTCAACTGGAAATTTTTAATATCCTGTTTATAAATCTCCCATTTTATAATGTTTTAAGAGGAAAGGTTTAATGAGTTAGTAAATTAAATTCCTTTAAATATTTCAAAATATGTTCATAAATTTAATGTATTTGGATTCTTTTTAAGCAATGTATATGCCTCATTAATATGGAAAGCTCTCTTAAATACTTAAACAGCCCTAGTAAATCTAATAAATAAACTTACAGAGAACTCTCAACTTCTGTTAAACAGCCCAATCTTGTTTATACTTAGGTGAATTATCTTATACTTTCCAACTTAAAATTGGCAATCTAAAATTAATTTCCAAATTCCCTCTGATAGTTGGAAACCACGAGGCTAATCTCTTATGTAATGTGACAAATTATCTTAAACATTAGAAACACTTTGAGTACAAACTATCTCCCATTAATACTTAGGCTTAACACAAAAGTGTCAATAAACAGTCCTGCATTTCTTTATCATCACTATTTTTTAATTACCAACCTTTCTGCATTTTACCATCTCCAGCAAATTGAGGTTACACTCCCAAACAAATTGAGTTTTATCATCTCATAATAATTAGGATTTTCCCCCCAGTGGGCTGAGATTGTTGGTTGACAAAGTTTTTTTCGGGCCAGAGCAGGTGATCTGGAGCCCCTGAATACCTGGGTGCTTGCTTTTACCACCCAGACGGCCTTGTTCAGGATTTTTCTAGAATATCCATGAGAGTCAGGGTCGCCAGTTTCGCCCCCACAAACGGAGGTCTTCTGTTATTCCATGTGAGTCTGAACACTCCCTCCAGGTTGATTCACACCCATGACTGAATTCAATTGATCTATCTATTACTCTCTCCTGTTCTGAATTCTTGTCTTGTGCTTCCTGCCTGGCAGGGCCATGCTCTTTCCAATATTGGGTTGTCTTGCCCTTGGATCCCACTGCTTCTCTCATCCTGGTGTCCTTCATCTGTCTTTAAATGTCAGAGGCAATCCCCAAACCCCCAAAACCTGTGTGTCTAAAACCTCTTCCACTCGTCCCCACCTCCCTGGGGACCAAGATGCTCTTCTCAGTTTTAAATTTTTTTTTTTTTCAACGTTTTTTTATTTATTTTTGGGACAGAGAGAGACAAAGCATGAACGGGGCAGGGGCAGAGAGAGGGAGACACAGAATCGGAAACAGGCTCCAGGCTCCGAGCCATCAGCCCAGAGCCTGACGCGGGGCTCGAACTCACGGACCGCGAGATCGTGACCTGGCTGAAGTCGGACACTTAACCGACTGCGCCACCCAGGCGCCCCCTCAGTTTTAAATTTAATTTATTAGCCCTTAATGGCAGTGCCACCTCTTTGATGCGGACCATGTCCAAAGACTTGCGGACACAGTTTCCACTGGCCCAGTTGGGATCATCCTGAGCAATGTAGGGGTTCAGAATGAGTAGCCGCAAGATGGATCACCCTGAATGCAGATTATTTGGAGCTGAAAACAATCAAGGCCCCAAAGACCCAGGAAGAAGCATGGACCTTCCCTCTAACTACCTAAGAGAATTTCGGCAGGGATCCGGCTTCAGGAAGAGAGCTATCACCAATATGTCTGCTGTATCATATGGACTAGGTATGGTAGGCAGGGAGGAGCTTAGCAAAGTCTGTTAAGAATTCTCTCTGTGTCTCATTGTCTCCGGACGGCTCAGCAAACATTTATTTACCAGGTATGTAATCTTTCTCATCTTCCTGTGAATTGCTTTCCTTTCCTTTGAATACCCAGACCCCTACTGTCTTCTCCTTAGTTCAGGATGACACATGTTTCTCATTTTGCCTGTTTTGGGAACGTGTCATGTGCGTGGGATTCCTGTAGGTATGTAATTAAATTTGATTTTCTCCTGTTAACCTGTCTCACGTCAATTTAGTCCTTAGACTAGACAGAAGAATCTTGAAGGGTAGAGGCAAAACCTCCCCCCTTGGCACTCCCAATGCTTTCGCCTTACTCTTTAACTCTAGTACAATCTCAAGCCAGGAGTTGACACGGGCACGACAGGTATACCTCGTTATGGTCTGGTTCTGTGTTCAATTGTATGTCCTAGAAACATAGCCTGCAGTTCTCTCCATGAAGGATGCTCTTTATTGCTTGTTCTATCCCCTTCTCCCTGGAATTCCCGCCCGCCCCAGGCCAAGCCCCTGTCACTCACCCTTCACCTGAATCCACGTCTGAGGACAGCTGTACCTGGCTGAGGGCAGGCCCCTCCGTGTTCCCATAGCACCCTGAGCATATGTTATCCTGTCCTCACCACCCTGTGTGACCATTATGTATCTGTATGTCTCTGTTCCTCCCGCCTTCATGAAAAGGCCGCATAAGATAGGCCTGGATTGGGTCCTGTTCGCCTTTGAGCTCCCGTCTCCCACCTGACATAGAATGTGGCATAGAGTGAGCATCTGATAAATCTGTATCTATTTTGAAGAGAGGCAGTTGGGGTCTTAGCTGAAACCATGCAAATCAAAACATCCCCCTTACTAGACTTCAAAAGAGCAGCGTCCTAAACTAGATATAGAGCTTGGGAGAAAAGGCTGTGTTCTTGAATAAAATCTCCCACAGACAGCTAGCCTTTAAGCAACTAGTGTGTTTAGGTCAAGGAAGACAGCAGGAAAAAGAAAAAGCAACCTTACGTTTACTGAAAACGTAAGGGGAGCTGTGTATCACATACCACGGCAGCAGCATTTGGGATTCAGGACTGATTCAGCAGGACTAGATGAGGCTCTCTTTTCAGACGTGATTAGTTATTCATACTGAGTGATATTTATTCTCTAGCTGCCTAGACATTTAGAATGATATTTCTGACAAGTAGAAAGATACGTTCCATGCTTTACTTCCAAATAGGCAAAAGATCAACTTGGAAGAAGGTATTTGTTTTTATGACCCGAGGGGAACAGAGAACAGGAATGAGAAGGCTGTGAAGACAGAAGTTCTGTCTGGCTTAGAAAAGTTATCTGTTTCTTGTTGATGGCTTAAACAAAGCAAAGGAGGAAGAAGGAGGGGCTATTGGAAGGAAGGAGGCAAGAAGGGAGGGAAGGAAGGAAGAAGAAAGGAAGGAAGAAGGAAGGGAAGAAGGAAGGAGGAAGGGAGAGGGGAGGGGGGGAGGGAAGGGAGGGAGAAAGGAGGGAGCTAAGGAAGAAAAACCCTTCGGATGATCTGTTAAAGGGATATTTTAGTGCCTTTAGCAGAGGGTGGAGATAAAAGCAAGCAGCGACTTCCTCCTGGGTGTAGCAATTATAGGGAACTCATTGTCTTTCATCGATGGCACTAAAATTAGAAATAGACCAGGAGGGGTTTAGATAAATTCGTGGATAATAGTCGGAAAATTTAAATTGCTTTAAATTAAATTAAAGGTATTTCGTGAGAGCTTCTTTCACACTTTTCAGTTGAAGGGTGTTCGCAGCAGCCTCTTCCTGGGCCCACACCTGGGACTGTGCATCGTGCAGTCAGTGCACTGAGCTGAGCGGTGTCCTCCCCAGGTCCCCGGCTCTGCTGACATCAGAACGGGATCTTGTTTGGAAACAGGGTCTTTGTGGACGTGCTTAGAAAACCTGAGGTCATACTGGAGTCGGCTGGGCCTAGATCCAGCAACAGGGTCCTTGTCTGAAAAGGAGAGGACGCACGGGGACACAGACCCAGAGGGAGGACGGCCACGTGGCGATGGTGGCAGAGGCTGGAGGGCCACAGGGCCACGGGAGGTTGGAAGAACCACGGAGGACCCTCTCCAGATCCGTCAGAGGAAGCGTGGCCCGCCAGCATCTGGATTTGGGACTTCTGGCCTCCAGAGCCATGAGAGCGGGAGGGAGCACATTTCCCTTGCTTTCAGCCCCCCCATGTGTGGTGGCCCCAGGAAGCTAATACAGATGGAAATGTTTCTGGAGAATTAGAGGCATTGCTAGATCAGCTGAGGGGGACCTCATACTTAAGTACCAATTGATATCCAATGGTCGTGCCACTGGACTCTGGCTGGGAGGAGAAGCTCGCTCTCCTCTAAGAATGAGGACCGAGTTTCCCCCTTTCTGCCTGGAAAAGCATCAGTCCCCAGAGGGGCGCCTGGGTTCTCCGGTCTTCAACCCCCTCACTGGTGCTCTGCCCTCCTCCGCGGGGAAGCCGGCCAGGGGGGAGGTGGGAGCCAGGCCTGGGGAGCCAGGCTGCCCTTCTCCTCGCCCCCCTGACCGCCCTTCCAGCCACGGGGGCACAGCGCCCTCCCACCCTCACCTCCCAGGAGGAGTGGCAGGACGCAGACCCCAGGGACCCAAGCCACGGTGGCTCGCACCTCCCGGGTCCGTGGGGACGTGTCTGAAGGATGGCTCGGGGTGTGCACAGGACAGGTCCACGCAGGTGGAAGCCCAGAGGTGAGCCAGAGCGGGAGCAGTGACAGAGACAGGAACAGTGTGCCTCATGGAAGAGAGGGAACAGCAAAGGAAGGACAGAGCAGGGAGAAGGTGCCGGGTGGGCTTCCCAGGGCTTCAGTGACACAGGTGGCATGGGACCTCGGACCTTTGTTGTCTCTCCATCGTGGAGCCGGACAACGAGGTGTCCGCGGGGCCGTGGTGCCTCGGAAGGTACCAGGGACGGAGGAGTCCCAGACGGCTTGGCTGGCTTCTGGTGACAGCATGAGTCCCGTCTTCACGGAGCTCCTCCTGTGTCCACATCACCAGTCATCCTGGATGCCGCTCCCCACCCCCCCAAATGACCTCATCATAACCCGATCATCTACCATCATCCTGTCTCCAAATCGGGTCACCGTCAGAGGTAACGGGGACTGGGACTTCCACACCTTTCAGGGTGGGGGCTGGGGGGACACGATTCAACCCGTAACAGGCACTAAATTCTGCGAGGCATCTATTTCTTTCCTGCAAAGACATTTCTGTCTACGTAATCTTGAACACACAGCTCAGGGCGCTAGGTTTCAGTTACTTAAATCAAGGATTATGCTAATTAAAACTTTGGGAAGTTAGGAACAGTCTGAAAACTCTGAGGATCTGATTGGGTTGAGTTGTTTCAAACCTTGGCTCCCACTATTTCAGATTCCTGTGGCCTCGGGCGACTCAATCAACCTCAACCTTCCTCCCCGTGCTTGCAAAATGCAGATAAGGAGACTGCTTCGAGCATTTGTCGGGAAGCTTCGGTGGAATAATATGGCTAAGGACATCTGGGACGCAGAAAACCTCCACAGAGGACCCCTGCGGTGTGCAATATTATTAATAAAATATTCCTAATATTTTTGATCTTCCTAATAATAGTGGAACTCATGTTGACGAGGGCTGGTCCTCCAGGCTCTGTGATGAAGGTGTTGGTCGCCACCTGGTGGCAGCGTACTGTACCGTGGATGCTTGCTCTCCCCCATTATAAACTAAAAAAAAAGGGGGGGGGGAGTCAATTAATTGTCCCAGAACCCCACAGTGAAAGTATTCATTTCATGCAGGGAGAGTCTGGACTGCTCAGGCAGAGTGTCTAAGCTCAAAAGACTTCAAGGAGAGGATTTGCCCTTTTTCTTCCCTAAACCATCTCTCCAGATGCCTGTGGGATGTTAGCCTCAGTCTGAATAAATTGCCTTTAAAAAAATTTTTAATGTTTATTTATTTGGGGGGGGGTGGGAAAGAGAGGAGGAGACAGAGGATAGGAAGCAGGTTCTGAGCTGTGGGCACAGAGCCCGATGCAGGGCTCAAACTCATGAACCGTGAGATCATGACCCAAGCCAAAGTCAGACGCTTAACCAAATGAGCCACCCAGCCACTAAATTGCCTTTTCTATGCCTTCTTACCTATACGGGGCTTGGAGATATGGGAAATGTTTAATAAATATATGTTGAGTGAAAAAATAAAGGGTTTGTTATTAATCATAGCAATGCCTCCTATTGACTTAGCTCTCAGTGTGTCACATAACGGGGAACAGTTCCCGCTCAGAATATTCGTAGGAGCATAGAAGCAAAGAATCAGGGCTGAGTAATGACTCACAAATGGGCTTACCATGTGTGCCTCTGACGTCTATAGATGCTTAATCATGGCACTGAGAAGGGGATTCCCGTAAGGTTGGAACACAATTTATAAATATAATTCAGGAGCAAAGCTTATCAAGCACACAGGACATTTACATCCTCAGGTGAATCGGAGATACTAGGAAACACTGCATCCCGCTTGCACCCTGACAGGTAGGTCTCTGACCCCAGGTGCCAGGAAGGGCATGAGCCCCGTGTTGACAGACTTCCCAGTTTTCCAGGAGAACCCAAAAATCTGGCACTCAATCTTTTTTTTTAATGCTTATTTTTGCGAGAGGGAGAGAGAGAGACAGAGTGTGAGTAGGGGAGGGGCAGAGAGAGAGAGGGGGACACAGAATCCGAAGCAGGCTCCAGGGTTCGAGCTGTCAGCACAGAGCCCGACACGGGGCTCGAACCCACGGACTGCGAGATCATCACCTGAGCCGAAGTCAGATGTTCAAGTGACTGAGCCACCCACGCCTCCCTGGCGCTCAATCTTAAATGTTGGCCATGGTATATTCCCCCACTCCCTCCCCACCCCCCACTCGCCAAAAACAAACCCTACAAGTAAAACACACGTAGGGTCTGGGGCGCCTGGGTGGCGCAGTTGGTTAAGCGTCCGACTTCAGCCAGGTCACGATCTCGCGGTCCGTGAGTTCGAGCCCCACGTCGGGCTCTGGGCTGATGGCTCGGAGCCTGGAGCCTGTTTCCGATTCTGTGTCTTCCTCTCTCTCTGCCCCTCCCCCGTTCATGCTCTGTCTCTCTCTGTCCCAAAATAAATAAAAAACGTTGAAAAAAAAATTAAAAAAAAAAAACAAAAAACACACGTAGGGTCTGCTCCTCTCCCGCTGCCCCGATGTTCTGTTGCTGAGGGACAGAAATTTCTTCCCAAGTTGGGCTTCCCTTAGGGACACTGTGCCCTTTCCCGTGGCGTGGCTCTCCCCTTCCCGGTACAGCCTTCATGGATACCCGCAGGATTCTTGAAAACACTGAGGGTTCTCGTCCCACTTTTATGAAACTCTCCCTCATCGGAGTTGTTCTCTCCCATGTCCTGAAACCAAGAGTCCCAGCCTCTCCGCATTTCCTATGGTGCCCCTCCCCTAAAAGCCTGGTGATACTGACTTCTTGTAGTTCTGTGTGCGTAAATACAAATCTTTTTCTTGCATCGTATTTCTTGAAGTTTGGAAATAATATGGGCTAATGCTAAAACTCCTTACTAAAGACAAGTCAGAAAATAGCCTCTGCAAGACTTCGAGAAAAGGGAGGGAGAAGGAGGCAGGACAGGTCTCCCGTCACCTGTGAAGCACATCAGGCCCCAACGTTGCCTTTGCACAGATCTGGGAATGTGTGAGGCCTTCAGAACACAGTGTCACTCCCGCCCAAGTGGAAAATAAAAGCGTGTGTGTGTTCCCTAGTTTGCCTCTCAGTCCAGGTTTCCTCACTCCTGTGCTTGGCACTGGATGTCCCGCTTGGAGACCCTGGGAACAGCCATACGTCACTGTCCTGTCGGGCTTCCTTGCTTTGTTCAGCGTCCAAACCATCCAGAACACTTGGCACTTATGGCGGCTTCTGTGGGAGCGGGATGTTCGCGGGTGCCACGAAAGAAGCCCCCTCCTCACCCCTGCAAATGAGGTCTGCTCAAAGAGAAGGCACAAGAAGGGGGCTTGTCTGGGAACAGAAAATGAGGCAGGGCAGCGAGGAGAAAAGAGAAAAATAGACAAAGTCCCTGCTATTTTTAAGTAGAACATTCTTTTCTCCTTAGAAACCACATGTTGAGTGGGGACAGAGGCAAGCGCAGGCTGAAAATGGATTTTTATTGACAGTAAAGTACTTGTAAATGGGAATCTATTTTTGACTGGAGCTAAAAACTAAGTCCTGCTCTGGGGAAATACGCCATGATTGGGGTCCTGCTTTGTTTATCTTCTGCACGCCATTGTCTCCGGCAGAACAAGAAGCATGTTTGTGTTATTTATTTAATCAGGCAATTCTCTCGCTCCTTCCCTTTGCAAGATTCCGGATTTAAACTCTGACAGCGTCCTCCGGACGAGGAGCAAACTGAGCGTTCCTGGCTCTCCGAGTTCTGTCCTGAGCTCATTCAGCAGGCCCACCTTTCGTGACCGTGCCCCGGGAGGCTGCCCCATCAGCGTGAACTATTGCTAATACCGTGGGACACGGTGGGACCGTCCTGAGGGGGCAAAGCTCAGACCCTGAGTCCCTCGGAGTCTGGCTGCCATAGAAAGGTTCGCTTTGGTTGGGGCCCCGGAGATGTTCCCCTGCTGAGTGGTACCTTTCTTGTTTATCTGTGTTCTGAACAGGTTGAGACAAAAGATTAAAGACGGGAGGGAAAATATTGCCCTAACCGCTGATGGAGGTCAAGGCAGGTGGGATAATGCAGTGCTGTCCCCGCCCCCCCAAACACACCCAAGTCCTCACCCCTGAAGCCTGTGAGTCAGTTAGGGTCTTAGGGTTCCCCAAGAGTGATTTAGGCTGCTGAAGAGCTGACTGTACTTAGGGGGGATTATCTGGGTTACCCCAGCTGGGTCCTCAAGTGCAACAGTGAGCCAGAGGATGGGCCATCCGGGAGGCACACCTGTGGGAGAAAGGCACCGAGGTGAGAAGCTGCTGACCTTGGAGACGGGGGACGGGGCCATGAGGAATGTGAACCACCCTCGGCTACTGGAGCAGGCACCCCAAACCGAGAGCTTGCTTCCCTGCCCCGAATCCCCGGCTGCACCTTCCCTGAGGTCGGTGCAGGTCCCCAGGGGGGACCTGGAATGTGTCCGCAGGACCGGGATTATCCAGGATCTGTCACCCCAAGGGTGGACCCCAGCCCTCAGTCTGGCCACATCCGTCCTGGATTTTCCCCACGTGCGTGAGGCTTCTAGAAGAGCCTCTTCAAGATCTGCTATCCCCTCCCCTCCCACCCCTGACACTGGTTCTCTTTAATTCTCTAATTCAGCACTGCCCAAACTAGAGACAGCACCAGCCACGTACGAATGGTAAATGTCCTCGGGTGACATTTAAAAGGAGAAAGAAAAAAAAAAAAAGAAAAAAACAGGCGAAACTCATTTTGATAATATATTGTATTTCACCAAAGATACCCAGAATTCCAACATATATTCAATGCAAAATGAGATATTTCAATATTGATGAGATATTTTACTTTTTTTTTTTTTAATATATTAAGTTTTGGAAATCCGAGGGCTATTTGTACTTCTTACCAGTGGATCTCAGTTCAGACCCGCGGTGATTCAAGCAGCCACGTGTGACTCGTGGATGCCCTTCTGGACGGCACGGCCTGGGTCTTGTGAAAGCCGATCTCTCGATATTCTGGTTTTCATGTTTGATTTGTACGTCTTCACAGGAGACTGGCCTTATCTTCCCTGAGTAACACACATGAAGTTGGAGCCCTGCGGGTGTGAAACATCATATCCTTTAATTTTTCTTTAAATTAACTTAAATGCGGCTCTGAGTGCCCATGATGCCTGATTGCCAGAATATTTATAATCAGCATTATTAGGGCTCTGAACCTGACCGCTCATGAACCCACAAGGTGCTCCTCCCACTGTCTAACCCAGAGATACCTACTGTCTCACCAACACGGTCATTCGGGTCGGTGCTTTGGCAACCAGAGCACAAGCTAGATTTAGATTCCACTCATCCCTTGAGCTGAGCACCCTTGTGCAGTGAACAACCTGTGCAACTGTATGAGGAAACCTTTTTCTGTGCAACCCTCAGGAAGCTATTGACCACTCTCTGTGCCTCAGTTTCCTCACCAGTAAGGCAGGAATAATAACCTAAGCCACCTCACTGGGTGTGGGGATTTTCTGAATGAGCTAAATGGCATTGACACCCATGAAAACCGGCCCAACACCAAAGTGAACTCAGAGCTAATGTGACTTGTGACCGACCCCCACCCTCTGCTCACGTTGCTCACGCTGAACTTTCACAGCATCGTGGCAGGGGTTTCCACACCGGGAAAGCACTGGAAGGAACTTCAGGGGCGGCCAGCGTGTGGCAATCATCAGTAAATGTTAGCGGCTGCTGCTGTCACTCTGTGCCGTGCAGCGTGTCCCCCTGGCTTTGGGCCCTTGCTGCACGTTCACATCTGCAGGAAAGGACCCGTGACCCCCATTATCTGGAGCCAGCCTGCTGGGCGCTGGGGGCCAGTGGGAGGTAGGAAGCTGGCAGAACTTCTCGCCTGCCCTCTGGGAGCTGTGCCCAGATGAAGATGAGGTCATCCCCGGAGAATGGCCCCTTCGCAGAAGGTCGTAGTCCGTGTACATGCGGCCACGAACCTCCCAGGACCAAGAAATGGCCGTGTCTGCCAACGGGCCCCTGCGGGTCATTCTAGAAAGCAGAGAGCAGCATTACGAGGGGTGACTTTCTTATCTGCTCAAAGCTTCTACCTCCTCAGTATGTCTAGGGGCACCGACACCTTTCTAAGTGGGGCTGTTTGCAGTTCCTCGTGGGCCGAGTTTGGCCAGAAGGCCCTCAGGCTGCCGGTGCAGCCCACACCCGGGGCTCTGTGGAGGTCAGTGGGACGACGTGGTCCTCTTTGAAACGCCAGCTTAATTAACAGCCAGCCCTCTGCAGGCTCCTCCCCTCTGGAGGCTGGCTCTCTCCTCATGCCCAGGCCCTCCCTTGGTTCTGGAAGGAGGGTCGTGGGGAGAGGGCCCAGGTGTCTCACTGTCCACAGGGAACAGTGCTGGGGGGTGGGGGGAGTCCGCGTGAGGGGGGAACAGCCACAGCGCCATGGCTGGCTCGACCCTGGAGACGAAGTGTGGTCCTTCCGGGCCAGCAGGTGCCCTGTGCAGTGAATGGCCCTGACTCTGAGATTAGCACCCATGGGCATCACTCACCGGCCAGGGGGCTGTGCTCCACCTCTGTCGGGGTCGGTGTCTTCAGGGCAAAAATGGGGTTCATCAAAGCACCAGTCCTCTAGGGCAATTCTAAATTTTTTTTTTCAACGTTTTTAATTTATTTTTGAGACAGAGAGAGACAGAGCATGAACGGGGGAGGGGCAGAGAGAGAGGGAGACACAGAATCGGAAACAGGCTCCAGGCTCCGGGCCATCAGCCCAGAGCCTGATGCGGGGCTCGAACTCACGGACTGCGAGATCGTGACCTGGCTGAAGTCGGACGCTTAACCGACTGCGCCACCCAGGCGCCCCCCTCTAGGGCAATTCTGAATGAGCCTGAAATAATTCTTCTCAAAGAACGGTGCCCGGTCACACCTGAAGTCCTCAGTAAATGACCATTTGTAATGAGTGATTGATTTCTTCTTGCTGCTCTCACAAATGACCACAAGCCCAGTGGCTTAAAACAATGAAAATTTATCATCTCACAGCCCTGGGGGTCCTAAAGCAAAGTCCTAAAGTCAGAGTGTCTGCAGGGCTGTGCTCCTTCTGGAGACGGCGGAGATGATCTGTTTTCTTGTCCTTTCCAGCCCCCCGGGGTTGCCTGATTTCCTTGGCTTGTGGCCTCGTCATTTGCAAAGCCAGCAATGTTGTCATGCGGTCTCCCCCGGGCCCCTCCTCCACTTCTGTCGTGGCATCTTCCCCTCTGACTCCGATCTCTGACCCTCTTGCCCCCACTTAGAGCCCACCGTGATTCCACTGGGCTCACGCAAACAACCCAGAAGAATCTCCTCCAGACCCTTCATCACATCTGCAAAGTTCCTTTTTCCATTGAAGTTAGGATTTGTGCAGGTGCCTGACCTTAGGATGTAGGCATGTTCAGGGGGACACTGTCCCGCCAACGACAGAACCCAAGGGGCACGCAGTGACTGGAAGCCGCCCTAAATTAGGACAATGGTGAGCAGTCGACAAATTCCCGCAGCCCTTCCTTACCCGTCGGCCCACACATGCCGCCATCGTCAGAAACAAGATCCCAACTCACATTTGGTGTGAAACTAGAGAAAACTGATTAAAACCACATCGGTCCTCATGTAAAGCTCTGCCCGACTGCCCGTGGCAGCTTTGTAAAAGCCAAGCCCGGAGGGAGTCCCGATGTCCTGCACCAGGTAAGTGGTTAAACCACCTCCATATCTCCGCCGCACATTGTCGGTCTCTCTCAAAAACAAATAAACATTAAAAACATTTAAAAATTAATTTATTTGCAATACAATTTCTTGACTCACAGATCAAGGATGTGTGTTCATTGGAAACATTTCCTTCAAAGCATGGCCAGGAATCCTCCTTAGAAGCTGTCTCTCCTTTATGAATGTATTTCCTGGTTTAGCTGAACCTGAACCTGAGCAATAGAAAACTCACACCTGAAGGAATCCTAGCACCGAGCGGCTTTATTTCCAGCCTTATTTAAAAACGATAAGGAATACTTGGGCGAAAGACGTTTCTCGCGGGAATGCGCAACAAGGGAACAAGAATCTGGGCTAATTCATGTTTAAACGACTCTGCACATCAACAGGAATCGTTGTCCCCTTGTTTACGGATATTTCGTCAGCGCCTGTAATGATCACGTTTCATAGTATCTTGTAAACTGTCAGTGGATCAACAAATAAATGAAAGTCTGTCTTTGTGATGTTTCCTTTAGAAATAAAACTGGTTAAAATGGTTAAGTGTCCAGGGGCGCCTGGGTGGCTCAGTGGCTCAGTGGGTTAAGCGTCCGACTTTAGCTCAGGTCATGGTCTCATGGTTTGTGAGCTCGAACCCCATGTTGGGCTCTGTGCTGACGGCTTGAAGCCTGGAGCCTGCTTTGGATTCTGCGTCCCTCTCTCTCTCTCTCTCTCTGCCCCTCCCCCTCCCCCTCAAAAATAAATAAACAAACTTAAAAAAACGGATTTAAGTGTCCATGCCTCCACATTTGTGAAACGTGGGCATGTGTGAGACCTACCAGGAGTGTTAATAAACCCAACCAAAGTCTGAGGGGCTTGTAGATGCCTGTATTTCTGTCACATGCAACGTGCCTCCCAGGGATTGGGTGGGGGTCCTGCGCTGTGTCCCCTGGGCTGACCCAGGACCCCCTCTCAATTCTGCTGTGTTCTTGCTTTTTCAGTCATACGGATGCAGCTGATTTTTTAAAATCTTGTTTTTCCTAAAAGAATAAAATTTCAGGAGCACCTGAGTGGCTCATTTGGTTAAGCACCCAAGTCTTGATTTTGGCTCAGGTCGTGATCTCATGGTTTGTGGGGTCGAGCACCGCACTGAGCTCTGAGCTGACAGCATAGAGCCTGCTTGGGATTCTCTCTCTCCCTCTCTCTCTGCCCCTCCCCTGCTCATGTGCTCTCTCTCTTTCTCTCTTTCTTTCAAAAATAAATAAACTCATAAAAAATAAAAATAAAAACAATAAAATTTCACTCTGCTCTGCCCAAGGCCAAAGACTGGGAGGCAGGTTCACAGTCTACCCATCCGGATTCTTATTCGGGAACATACCTGCCAAGCAGCAAGTAAGGACAGAACCGAACGGGACGGTTCTTCAAATGCTGTGCCGAAACCGCACAACTGAAATTAAAAGGTTGCAGACACGGGCAACGGCAGCCAGTAGGGCATTAGGAACACGGAGCTGGGGCACTTAGTTCGGCCAGTGAGTTAGGCTGGATTGAGGAGCTCTTGGCGAGCTGCTCGGGAGACCCTCACTCCCCGACTCTGCTGATTGAGGCTTCCTCCATTGCCAAGCATTCGCGGACCGTACATGGTTGGGGAAATCAAATGTCTCCTGCCAATCCGGGAAAACTCGCCCCGCAAAAGTGTGGATAAGACCGAAACGGTTTTAGGGGTGCCCGGGGGGCTCAGCCGGCTAAGTGTCCGACTCTTGATTTTAGCTCCGGTCATGATCTTATGGTTTGTGAGTTCGAGCCCCACATCGGGCTCTACACAGAGCACGGAGCCTGCTTGGGATTCTCTCTCTCCCTCCCTCTCTCTCTGCCCCTCCCCTGCTTGCGTGCTTTCTCTCTTTCTCTCAAAATAAATAAATACACTTTTTTTAAAAAAATGAAATGGTTTTATTATTGAATAAGCATTAAAGCCACTGACGACCACAAAAGAGACATAAAGACAGGAAGGACGTCTCTCACTTTTCTGGAGTCAGACAGACATGAGCCGTTATGTACGTGTCAACTGTCTTTATCCAGAGGAAGTGCAGACCAGCCCACATCTTTGCAGGAAGGTACCCAGGACAGACTCCCAGCCGAACGGGGAGACAGACGGGCCACAACCCTCCTCCTTGACATAATGGGAAGCGAAGCCTCCAAGGCCTCTGAAGGATATTCCCTGCTGAAAACTCAGCAAGAGACTTCTTTAGAAGATTCGCCTCTAAATCTTTTTAAGGGATTTACATATGTCTCCAAAAGACAGGGGAAGGATTTACAAACACGAGCTTTCTAAAGGAAATACTGACAGAAAAGGGGGACTCCTTTTCCCTTCTGGCATCAGGAGAAGTTCATTATTATTTTGTTTGTATTTACCCCACCGGAAGCTGCATCACACCAGGAATCATTCGTGGAAAGGGATTCAATGATGATCGAGGCTGTGGGAGCAGTGAGAAAAGATGAACCAGGGGTGCCTGGGGCGGGGGGCTCAGGTGGTGGAGCATCCGACTTTGGCTCAGGTCGTGATCTCTGTTTGTGAGCTTGAGCCCTGCCTTGGGCTCTCTGCTTTGAGCACAGATACTGCTTTGGATCCTCTGTCCTCCTCTCTCTCTCTCTCTGCCCATACCCAGCTCATTCTCTCTCTCTCTCTCTCTCTCTCTCTCTCTCTCTCTCTCTCTCTCTAGGAAATAAATAAACATGAAAAAGAAAAGAAAGATACACTCGAATCAGCAATCATCACTCCCCCCCAGGCTGCGCACAGAGAGAGGGAGCATGTCTAAAACCCATGAGTCCCCCGGAGGGTCTTTTCCTGGCTCTTACAAAAAATAATCCAGAACAGTGTAAACCTGGGAGCCCCACTCGAGTTACCTATGAGGCATCGGATGGGGGTGGCCAGCACTGGAGGAAGCAGAAACGAAAGGCTTTCTGCCCCTGCGGATATGCACCCGGGACGGCGGACGGAGGCCACACCAGAGAGGGGTGGCCTGGACCAGATGCAGACGCCCTCCGTCCTTCCTGAGCCCGCGTGTAGCAGCAGGGAAGCGTCCCCACCCCCGGACCTCCCCCCTTGGGAGACCAAGGGTTCCTCTGCAGCTACGGTGGTCCCAGACCTACTGGAGACACAGAAGCTCTGCCAGGAGGCTTTGGGCGAAACCAGGTGACAAGAGCGTCTACTTGTATCCTCAGCTGTCTTGTTTGTGACGTAGTTATGGGGACGTGCTGCCCGGTGCTTCTTCCGCTCACGTGTCACCATGGGCAGCAGCCCCAAGGATGAGGAACCCACGCTCAGGGCACAAGAGAGCGGCCAAGAGGAAGAAAAATTGGAAGGGATAGTCCAAGTGGGATTTTCTTCTCTTATTCTTTCATTTTAGTTAAATCCAGGTTACTTAACATATAGTGTAGTATTTTTTTGAGTTTATTTATTTTGAGAGAGAGAGAGAGAGCGAGAGAGCAGGGGAGGGGGAGAGAGAGAGGGAGAGAGAGAATCCCACGCAGGCCGCATGCAGGGCTCAAACGCACGAACCGTGAGATCATGACCTGGGCTGAAATCAAGAGTCGGACACTTAACCGACTGAGCCACCCAGGCGCCCATATATATACCGTGTAGTCTTCTTGGCTTCAGGAGCAGAACCCAGTGCCCATCCCCCACCTAGCCCATCCCCCACCCACCTCCCCTCCAGCAGCCCTCAGTTTGTTCTCTGTATTTAAGAGTCTCTTAGGGTTTGCCTCTCTCTCTGTGTTTATCTTAGTTTCCCTTCCCATCCCCTATGTCCATCTGTCGGTCGTGTTTCTTCAATTCCACCCATGCGTGAAATCCTACGGTATTTATCTTTTAACCATGCTTGTTGCCAAACCGTTGAAAAATACCAACAGAAAGGGAAAATGAAACGATTCACTCACAACCTGGTGATGAGGCTTTGTTTCGCTCCTGAAACTTTAGGCTTCACGTCTAAGATCCTTTCCTATGGCAGAACCAGGGAGCCCACTGAGCTTTCGGTCTTTCCCCCGCACATCCCACCCCCCCTACCCCCTGCCCTCCAATTCCCAAACCAGAAAAATCATCAAGTCCAAGTAACTTCAAATGCTTAACTTCCCAAGCGCTCTTCGCATGGCCGGCCGGCCACGTGATGCTGTTTCCCTGGCAGTCACGGGCCGCAGGCCCTGGCAGCCGCTGGCCTCAGAATCGGGCTGGTACCCAGCGGCATCCCGTGCCCGACTCTGTATACTCACACAGTCACGCACTCACTTATCTCTTGAGTTTGAAGCACAATCTCTTTGGAGGGTTGGCAGGCTGCAGGGACAGCCGGTTAATGCCAAGATAATCCAGCCACAATGACAACAGAACCTTCGGTAGGACGGAAAGCATTGTGCGCACGAAGCGTGGGTTTTGAATGGTAATGAATGCACCAGCGGGAGCCTTTGCAGGGCCCCTCACAGGCCACACAAAGAAGGCAGCCTCCGTGCGGATGAGGGGGACTTTGCTCCCAGCCGGTGCAGCTGGTAATTAAGGGGCCTTGTTGGAAGGTCTAGATGTTTACGGATGCAGCGGGAAGAGGTGATTGAAGAAAATAAATGAGGAGAGCAAAAGAATATTAAGAACTGCCTCGAAAACCTCTTTGATGTCAACAAAGTTGAAAACACGTCGCTAAAATAGGGCGCCCAATCCTTGGCTGAAGGCACCATTGTAGAAACGTGGCTGAGCTTGACGAGAGCCTACTTTTGTGAGCTTTCGGAGGCGTGTGCGTGTGCATTGTTGACTCGGTAGGTATGTAAATCTGGGCTTAGTGAGGACGCAGACTGCTTATTTTGCAAATGCCCAGACCCAGCATTAACGCCCTCAGAATGGAGAGGTGCCTGCCTAGGATGCTTCCATGGCCCCGGTGAGCGCTCTCTGATGGGAGTTCACTGGCCACTGACAAGCGCACTTTAGGCCAACACATCGCCCTCTCCAAAAAATACTGGTCCTTCTGTGAAGTCTGCAATTAGCTCGTTTATTACAGGCAATGCACTGTCCCTTGTGCACATCTTTGTTAAGTGGCAAAGAAGACATCATGGTCGCATTACAAGGGCAGGTGAGTTCGGGTGGCGAGTCGGCCAGGAGCGGCCAGCTTCGTAGAGGCGGTGCGACCCAGTGGCTGAGAGCTAGGATTTTAGTATAGAACCACCTGGGTTCCAATCCTAGCTTGGTAGCTACTAGCCACACAAACGTGAGCACGTTTGTTCCTCTACCGCTGCTCTCTCTGCCCTACGATGGGGTTGATAAGTGAGAGACTGGACTTAAAAACAGACGTCGGAGAGACCACAGATGCCAACAGAACTCCGGCCCCCCACATCCCCAACAGCCAGCCCAGGACGCCATACCCAGCCTGTGCAGCAATCAGCCCATAGCCGTCAGGACCCAATGTTTATAGCAGCACTTTCGACAAGAGTCTAATTATGGAAAGAGCCCAAATGTCCATCAACTGATGAATGGTGGTTCATATACATAATGGAATACTACTTGGCAATGAGAAAGAATGAAATCCTGCCACGTTGGCAGCAACGTGGATGTACCTGGAAGGTATTATGCTGAGTGAAATAAGTCAGCCAGAGAAAGAAAGATCATATGTTTTCACTCATATGTGGATCTTAAGAAACTTAACAGAAGACCATGGGGGAGGGGAGGGGAAAAAATAGTTACAAACAGAGAGGGAGGGAGGCAAACCATAAGAGACGCTTGAACACAGAGAATAAACCGAGGGTGGATGGGGGGTGGGGGAGAGGGGAAAATGGGGGATGGGCACCGAGGAGGGCACCGGTGGGGATGAGCACTGGGTGTTGTATGTAAGCGATGAACCACGGGAATCTGCCCCCAAACCAAGAGCACACTTCACAGGTTGTATGTTAGCTAATTTGACAATAAATTATAATAAAAAAAATAATTAGTCTCCCCTGTATTCCCCTCCGTCTCATATTCTCTGGAAGCCATGGGCTGACAATTCCGTTTCTGCTTGAAGGAGGGGAAGGGAAACACAAACTAAGCCACAGGAAATTAGCACCTCAGAGTATTATTTCGGGCGCCCACAGGAAAATAGCTTGAGGGCATTTCTACCTTCTGCACAGACATCATCACCCTCAGAGCCAGACCTGCTAACAAGGTTCCTCATGTGGCCTGCTTTTTTATTTATGAAAACAGGGGAACATGTTCCTGTTGGGGGGTGAGTGGCGGGAGTGAGCAGCATGGGGCGGGAGGAGAGGGGGCTTCTCTCCCTGTTATCATGCGACCTTCCTCTAGAATCGGCCAGCCTCAGGATGCTGTCTGCATGTACAGAAATAAATTTCCCCAAATGGTTTTTTTGGCCCACGAGATGATAAATTGCATTGCTTGCCTCTGTGCAAATCAGGAATTGAAAAGTCGTGGCAACCGAGTCCAGATGTCTTGAGGAGCGCCTGTGGGCGCTTGTGAGAAGGGGGGAGGGGGAGACGTGTCCTCAGGAAGGGGCTGGGGTTTGCATGTCTGTGGTGACAGGGCAAATACGGGGAATTTCTTCCTAATAACGTCACCATCACCCAAGCCTGAATTTTTTCACTGATCTGCACACCCTTCCGAAGAGGCTGTCCTGTAATTCTGGTGAAAAGTGATCAATCGAGCTCGTTCCAGGGATGCCCTAAAGAGTCAAACTTCTTCCTTAGAGAACAAACCAAAAATTAGTTTCCAAGTGTTTAGGGGATTTTTTGGGACAAATGTAGGTGCCTGAACAATTTTGGAGGAGAACACTGCAGAAATGCCAGGACCCGCTGGAAGAGACCATTCAAGACAGAGGGCAGCCGTGCTCCCTGAGAACCGTCTGGTCTATCGCGGGGTCAACACTGATACGTACTGAAATGTTTCCAGGAGTCACCGCATCCCTTAAAGACACGCCCACCTCTTTCACTGCTTTGTCGTTTCTTGGAACTGGTAGGAAATGTGAAAAAGCAATTGATGTGTTGTATGGAAAAACAAACAAGTTAGCGGCTGAACTCAAAGGTCCTTCAACACTGACAGCAAAAGCTTGAATACCATTGCCAGTGTTTTGGGACTTCATAAAATCTAAGGAAAAATTAGATGCTACAGCCAACAATCCCAACGTGTATACACCATATGTATACAAATGTGCATATGTATAAAATATTCAATAGGCAGCACCAACAGGTTAGAGAAAGAGATGATGTTTACAGATGCCCAGCAGGGCCAAACCGGCCAGCTCTCTCTGGCGAAACATGAGCCTTGTCAGTCCCCAGACCCCAGGTCACCGTGTCCACACGGTTCAGGATGCGAGCAGCTTTCCAGCCAGAAAGCAGGTGCATCTGGCCTTTCTGGGGGAAACAGCGAATCCGCTTGGGGACACAAGCTTCTGTCCCATCCCTGGTGCCCACTTTGGTTCCGCAGAGCAGGGCCCTGGATGGCCATCGGGAGGTCACCTTTCAGGGCTCTACCGGCCCTGGCTCCACCCTTTTCTCTGGGTCTGAAGCCTCCTGCAGGCTGCAGGCTGGTTTCTGCCCTCACCTGGGGGGTGAGCATGGGCACCTGCACGGGGCAGCCAGCAGTCAACCAGGAGACACGTGTGATCAGACAGCCCCAGGCGAACGGGAGGGCCCAGAGCGTGTTGCCACAGGGACGCAGACAGACAGAGGGGCCAGGCTTCGCTAGTGACAAAAGTCACCGCCCCACTGTTTCGTCCTGGATTAAAGGAGCCCGTCTGTCTGACCCGTTCACCCGGCAGAGCCGAGGCTGACAGCTCCTCAGGGCTCCGTCCAGTCTGGTCCACCGGTCGCAGCCAGGGACGGGAGCTAGGAATGCACTGCTCCAACTGGAAATTTCTTTCCCCACTCTAGTCCACGGTTCTTCTTTTATCAGCGAGTTTCTTTCCTTTTGAATTGAGAAATTGTAATCTACTTAAAAATTCCAAAGGGAACTTCTATAGAAAACGTCCCCACCTCACAACTTACCGGAGGTCACGAGCAAAGTACCCAGGGCGTTAGGGGGTGATGGTACAGGCGAAGGGGAAGAACCAAGGCCTGGAGCTCACCGGGAGCCACGAGCATCCCCGAGGGCGTCTCGGGCTGATGGGTGCCCTGCAGGACAGTGGCCTGAGGGGTCTGGTGTCCCCGGCTTGAGAGGCAGCGCTGTGACATTGGTGTGCCCTCGCTGAGCCTTCCTGTCCACCTGGAGAGGGGCTGGGATGCGGGGGTCCATCAACGAGGCCGGCCTGTACTGACATCAGGGCTCACCGGGGTACCGAGTCAGGTTGCCCGTCTAGAAAGCTCTTTCTGCCCTTTCTCCTTACTTCCAAGTCCTTCTCCCTCCTTCAGTGGAAACTGAAATTGCCAGATACACAACCACCATCTAAATTGCAGCCGCCTTTAGAGCTGGGACTTGGGACTGTCTCTGATTCTGGCCGGTGGCAGGGAAGGAAGCCTCCTTGGAGCCCCTGGGACTTACTGTCCTCCCAGTAGAGACAGAAATGTGGGACAGAGGGTCCCCTCCCTTAGTTCTGTTGCACGAGGACGAGATGCTTGGAGCAGTGGCAGCCTTCTTGTGACTAAGAGGTAAAGACCTAGACAATCCCACAGAGGCCCATCCACAGGCCTGAGATGACAGAGTCACCAAACCAACCCAGGGACCAAGTGTTTCTCGGTTGCCTCTTTTAGCCAGGCGCCTGTTGTCTGAAAGCAAATGTTGCACTTCGAAGGCGCGACATGGGCTCTTCCCTTGTGCTCGTATCCAACCTTCTCGTCGGCTTGGGAGACCCCTCAACGCTACCAGTTCCTCGTGGCCGAAGCCACGCCTTCCTCACGTGCCCGCAGTGTATCAGACCAGCTGAGATCAGTCCTTTCCCTCGGCTGATGGGGGAACAGGCCCGGGCTTCTCCCTGAACAAAGAGCTCACATCTGGCAGGACTCATTTCAAAGGATATGCATTCCCCGGGGCCACTGGTCAGACTCCAGTTTCAGAGAGATCCTCAACACAAGGGAGGGGACTTCGTCGCTTCCTGATGCGGTGAAAGTCCATCCAGAACAGAGACACCCGAATCCCCCCCACCCCCACCCATTGGGACGAAGACGGAGGACAGCTCGGTTTCTGGCATTGTGTGCTCGCCGTGTTCGAGGACGGTCAATCCTGCTGCGGAAAAGAGGAGGACGCGGACGAATGAGGCCGAGAGATGAAACCCACCACGGCCTGTGCCGCTCATAGGACAAGAGGGGGAGCACTGTGAGCAGAGCATGGAGAGAAACGAGTGGGAGGACCCCACGTGGGCCAAGTATCCTGAGGCCGGGGAGCAGGAAACGTCCCTGGTGCACGGAGTGGCCAAGGCACCGAAAGGCAACAAATACACAAAAACCACATGACACAAAAACCACATGAAACCGTAACACTTCGAAGAGAACACGGGAACGGGATACGTGAGACACAAGACACTCCTTTGGGCTCAGTGGGTTTCTCTCATTTGCAACCAGACGAAGGGAAACGTGCTGGAGCCACGAAGGAGAGGCATTTGCTGGCACAGGACTGAGGCGAGGTCATTTCATTGCAGGGGTGGGACTGGGACAGACGACGTGCGCGAACGATGAGAAGAGGGACGTCCGGAGACAGCAGATCAAAGAGCTGAGATGTGGAGCTGGGGATGTGCCCCTTAGGTGGGGGTCCGTACCACCTGGTTCAGCCAGGCTGGGTGGCATCTACACGCACGGCTGGTTAACAGTGACCGCGTCCCTCTTGGGTCTGTTCTGGCTCGCACACTACAGGAAGCGATGGCCCTTTGCTCAGAGCACCCGAACGAAGCGACGTCTCCGGAGTTCTGAACGCACGGCTTGGGCTCTGTGGCAACACGTTCCTTAGAGCCAACGGCCTGCGCCTCCTTCTCCGGTGTTGACATTCTCCGGATCCACCCAGAAGACGGCGTGCAGCCGTCCCCGAAGGGGGCCAGGGGAGGCCAGAGAGGAGTTTCCTCCTGGACGTGTGACGTGGGGGGACGGAGGAAGCACGAGGTGACTCAGGGAGGGTCACGCACTCGGCACAGCTCAGCCTCTTCGGACTCATTACCGTCTGTAGGTAAATGTCAAGGTTCTTTAAAAACTCAGTCCAAGGGCACACGTCAGGAAGCGATTACTTCGCATTCTGCACATCCTTCTCCACGCGGGAGGCTCTGGGAAGATCTCCTAGAGATTCTTAATGAGGGTAGGCATTGCAGACACAAAGAGGAGGGAGGGAAGGCCAGGGGCACCAGCCGGCGGACAGGGAGGCAGCAAACTGCAGTGACCCGGGAGTAGAACGTATCGGGGCACCCGGCACTCCCAGCTGGATCTCTGCTCCGACTCCTGTGCGTGCGTGCGCGTGCATGTCCATGCGTGTGTGCGTGCGCGCGCGCGGGTCTGCGTGCACGCTTCATGTCTCTGTGTCTGTCGCGGGGGGGTGGGGCTCCAAATTCACTGCTCTGCGGGCAGCCCTGGGGTGGGAGTCAGAAAGGCTCTCGGACCGGATTACGTCGCTCCGATTACGTGTTTTATTCAGAACACACAGCAGGAGGCGCAACAGGGACACGGGCGTTCGGAGGAATATTATTCGTAAAGAGAGGAAAGAGCACGCGTGTCCACGGCCTGAGCAACGGACAGTTGTGGCCACGCAGCGAGGTCTTCATGCGACTGGGGCGGGTGCTTTTTTGGGATTGTGTGCTTTCGTCTTTGCCTCCGGAACAGGAAGGAGTCGGGTCTCTCTCTGTGTCCTCCGTGGTGAAGGTGTGGAGCGTCTTTCCACGCTCGGTCACGGCTGAGACTCTAGGACGCAGCCCGGCTACGATGGCGACAGGCAGGCGTTCACACGTCTCCCTGAGGCAGGATCAGAACTCAGATTTCCGCTTCCTGCGGCTGGTGTTGCCATGGGACTGTCTCCAGGCTGGCTTCCCGCACGCGTGGCCTGAGCCTGTGTAACTGGCCACACCAGGAGCTCGCAGGTCACAGTAGCAGAGGGACTGGCCCGAGCTCCGTGGAGGCGGACGAGGCCATGGCTGGTCGGGGCAGAATGCCTGCTTGGGCAGGGTGGCCGTGAGCGTGCGCACAGAGAGCACGGGCTCGGGGGTGACATAGCCCAGACCCTGCGGGGCCACCCGGAGCCTGTAGGACTTGGGGCGACGTATCTCCTCTCAGCCTCGGTTTCCTCCCACAAAACAGGGAACTGGGGAAAACTCAGACGTTGTCCCGGAAGCCGGTTGTGGGGGTCAGACAACTGAATGGCCCCAAAGCTTAGCCTGCTGGGGACTGCGTCAGTCGGGACCAGCCCAGATCAGAGACACTGTTGTAGGAACACGGGACCTCGGGTACGCGGGTGCCGGGAGGATGAAAACCCAATCATATCGAGAAGCAGCGACAGATGAGCAGCTGCGGAGAGCGGCTGTCCCCTCGGGGCTGGAGGACAGAGGGAAGAGGGGCTGCCCCCGGTGCCCAGGAGCCGGGCCAGCGCTGGGGGCTGCCCCGGGGGAATCCTGGAGGAGGTGTAACCGCGGCTGGAGATGCCTCCTGAGGCCGAGAGCCTGGTTCCGGTTCTCCCTGCCCCCTGCCCCCTGCCCCCTGCCCCCAGCACCTCCCCTGGGCCGGTTCCAGCCAGAAGCCACGTGGCAGGGGAGCCTGTGACTCCTTGCGACAAAGAGCCAGGCCAGAGTGGGGGAGGGAGTGGATCACAGAGCGAAAGGGCGTGGCCTCCCCAGCGGAGGAGGGTCACCTACCAACAGGAGTGCTGGGCGCAGGGTCACCCTGTGGGCCCGTGGCTCACAGGGATGTGTGGGTGCACTCTGAGCCCTGCGTCCCTGGTTTCTCGAAGCATTTGTGAGACTTACCATCTGTCTGTCCACCTGAGCTCCCAGCAGATTGCGATCGTTCCCTCCTTCAGCTGCTGGAGTCAGATGTCCAATCTGTGGTGTGCAATGGGTGCTCTCTTTCTGGAAGCTTCCGGAACATTCTAGAGCATCTCTCGTTCTGAAATGTCACTACTACAATATCTCTGAGTGTGCGTCTCTTTCTCTTTCTTAAAAAACGATTCCTGGTCCTAAGTACCTGGTGAGAGCTTTTACCTGGGAACGGATCGTTTCCCATCTTGCAGAATCTTCTTTAACCCTCCACCTGACGGTCTCCTGTGTCCTCTCTCTGGAACCCGCAGTGACGTGCAGGCTCCCTGACCCCACGCCCCAAACTCGTCATCTGCTCTCACCTCGTTCTGTCCCCGTGTTGCGTGTGGTTGTTTGCTGGGGCCTCCCGTCGTCGAGATGCCCTGAACGTGAACGTCTGATGCTTTGCTGTTTTAACTTTCTGCCCCGTTTGCATGTCCCAAAGGCTTTCTGGTGTCCTGGCGGTTCATCTTCACTGACAGAACGGCTTCCGGTTTCGGGGGCTCGAAGGAAACTTCCTGGGTGTTCAGAGATTTCCGGTTCCGGTAGGTGTCTCTCCCCTCAGAGTCTCTGCTGGACGTTTTGTCTTCATGGCGGTCTCTCCTGGGGCGTCTCTGCCGGCCACTCGCATCTCGGGTTGATGAGCTGAAGCGCCGACCGGAGTCCCCGCAGGAAGGACAGGCCTTGACTTCTGGAGGCGGGCTGAGTGCCACCCGCCCGGGCTGTCCCTGCAGCTGCCTCGCGCTCAGCGTCTGTAGTCCGGGCTTTCCTCGGGGCCCCACGGGCCCTCGGAGACGCACCCCGAAGGTCCCGCCTGCGCAGCAGGACGGAGCGCGGGGACGCTGCCTGCACCGTGGGCGGGGACACTCGCTGTGGCCAGGAGGCCTCCGTGGGACCCCTTTGCAGTGTGGCCCCTCCGCCTCCCCCGGGGCCTGGGGACGGAGCCCAGAGCCCCTGGTGCTTCCTCCCCACGGAGTGACCCGGTCCTCCCCCCGGGAGCCAGCCTCGTCCTGCCCCGTCGTCTGCATCCCGACCAGGGAGGGACCAGGGAGGAGCGCTCCAGCGGCTGCATTGGGTCGAAGGTCCCGGGTCGTGTGAAGGGCTCTGGGACCCTCCCCGCAGTGAGCGTGATGCTGGGAAGCTCCAGATTTTGCAGAAATTCCATCCGTCCGATGGACTAGCGTTCAGGAAAGCGTCCCGGTGACTTAGTGCCAGTGGCTCTGGTGGAGTGCCGGGGGTGCCGGGCAGGAGGAGGAGGGAAGTAGGGACAGGCAGGTGACCTGGGCGGGGCCCCCGTGGGAGAGCGGGGGGTGAGGGGTGGGGGATGGTAGGACGGGGTGCTGGGCAGGTGGGTCCCAGCGACCAGCTCAGAGCGTCGCCGGCACCACGGGGATGTCTGTGCCGGGTGGTGACACGAGAGAGAGCTGGCTCTGCGGTAAGGGGAGCACGGGGTCAGCAACGCAACACAGGTGCAGTGGGCCACCGGCTTCTGGCTGCTCTGGGCTTTATCCTACAGACCGAAGGGGCCGAGGAGAACGATGCAGGGGACTTCACGTGTTCGTGCTTTCCGTGCTCGCCTTGTACCCGGGAGCAACTTGGGCGCTGACACCTGAGACTGATTTGAGGGCATAGGGAACAAGCACTCGGCGTCCCCGTGAGGCCTGGTCTCTTCGGGTCGGGACAGAGCGAGCCCCTAGGGCTCCCGGGAGGCTCCCTCCCAACCCGGATGTTACGTCTGCACTTCAGGGAAAGGCGGACTTCCCAGCCTTCCTGCCAGGTTCGTGGCTGTGGTCTGAGAACAGGGTCTCCGGCCCAGATGCCCACGCCCTGGTCCCCGAGGCTGTGAATGTGCTCTCTTGGGCGGTGGGGTGGGGGGCGGGCAGGAGGGGATTCGCAGGTGTGATTAGTTTAAGGTGCTCGGGCTGGAGAGTTCTGGAACACCCAGGTGAGTCCAGTGTAATCACTAGCGTCCTTATAAGAGGGAGGCCGGGGGCGGAGGCTCACAAGGGGTTGGGATGGTGGGAGAGAAGATTGCACGTCCGTGGGTCCGGGAGCCCAGGCGCCTCCAGACCCAGAGAAGAGGGGAAACGGCTCGTCCCTTGACGCTCCGGGAGGAAGGCAGGTTTGGTTTTCGGCCCTGAGACTCTCTCCCACTTCCTGAGCCGTAAGGTGGCGAGTTGGCTTCCTCTGAAACTTCACGGCTTATGGGGCTAGTCACAGCAGCCGGAGGAGACACGGAACGGCCTCTGCCCCGGGGCCTGGGTGTCAGGTCGGCCCTCGGGGGGCTAATGCCTGCTCCTTGAGGGAAAGTGTTGTTTTCCATGGGACAGGTTGCTGCCCCCCCCCCCCCCCCGCCCCGGGTGTAGAAAGGCTTTACGACCTTGCTGCTCTAAGGTTTGTAATTGTGTTTTTGAGGAGGGGCTGGACTTGACCTGGGCCCCCTGTCCTGGCTGGTGGCAGCAGGGACAAACGGGGGGACTTCTGCATGGCTGTGAGGATGCTCCTCCATGGGGGCCCCGAGGAGGGGAGGGAGGAGGAAGCCCAGGCAGGTAAGGGGATGGGAGGGTGTCCGTGGGGGAGGAAACCCAGACAGGGTTTCGTTCTCCTCTTTCTGCTCCTGTTGTGTGTGCTAGGCTTCCTAGATGTCTGGGTAGCTTTGTGCCTGGGGGATGCTTTCGTGCTCTCCGGGACGCGTCGTGAATCCCCATTTCCCTGCTGGCGTGTACGGGTGAGGGCTTGTGTTTCGTGGTCCTTCGGTGGCTTCTGGGGGCAGAATTCCTCCCTCTCCCCTGGGAGGTGACTGGGGGTGAGACACCTGAGACCCTGCTCCCCGGATGGCGTCTCTGCTCCTGCCTCTTGTTGTCACTTGGACCCCACCCGGCAGAGGGAGAGCCGGGGGGTGCCGAGTGACGCTCTGAGCAGGTGGACTCCAGTCCTGCCTCAGGCACCCGCCAGCCCCCGCGTGACTCGGGGCTCGTGGCCCGAGTTTTCCTCAGTGTTCCCACCTGTGAAATGGGGCCGACAACAAGGTGCACCTGCTGGGGTGCGTGGGTGTCTGATGCGTGCAGGGTAGATCGCCCCGGGCAGGTACTTGAGGCCGCAGGTGTCTCCCTCACCTCACCGCGGTTCCGCGAGCCCGGGGTCAGGCTGGGCTGTGGCCCCGAGGCTGCCTGTGTGATGCCCAGAGGCTGCTCTGCATCCGGAGAGCGCTCCTGAGGGAGAAGCAGACCCCCAGTTCTGCAGCGGCTGAGGGCTTTGGAGTCCGATGGATCCGTGTGGGGCTCTGGGAAGGTTTCTCGAATGGTGTGGGCATCATGAGGATTCCCTGCAGAAGGTCATGTGAACATGAACTTGGGGTTCCCAGAGGGCCCCCACGGGGTAGGGAATGTTGTCCTTGCTATGGGTGTTGCACCGGGGGGGGGGGGGGGGGGAAAGCTGGGAAGCCAGACGGCGTGGGTGCACATCCTGGCCATAAACCACGCTTGCTGTGTGGACCAGACGGGTCCTGACTTTCCTGTGTCTGGAGCTCCATCCAGAAAACAAAGGGCAGTTGTCCTAACTCCCCACAGTTCTGTCTTGACTAATTGACCATCTACAAGCTTGGTGGCTCTAACAGCCCTAATGTCACTAGTTCTGAGGGTCAGAATCTCAGTCGGTATGTGGCTGTCCTCTGCACGGCAGGTCCTGGGGTGGGGGGGGGGTGCGAGAGGCTGACCACTGGCTACCTCCCGACCAGGGGCTCCGAGGGTGAACCAGGTGCACGGGGTCGGCTGAGCTGCGGTCTTGAGCTGCAGAATGGAGCCCTGTCCCCTTTGCTGGCTGTCGGCCTGGGGCCCCTCTGTGTCCAGACGCCCCCCTCCCTGCCTGGCTCGTGGCTGCCTTCGAAGCAGGTGGTGGGAGGTGACGTCCACCTGACTTTCCCTTCTGCCTCCATCTCCTTCCTTTTTATCAAACACGAAGTCTCCAAGTTCTCCTTAGAAGTAAAAACTCGGTCTTCGAGGATACAGAGCTGTGCCACCAGGACCAGCCTAGTGCTTGAGTATCTCCCTTCTGGAACGACCTCCCAGGACCCACTCACGGCTCTCCACGGCCCCCACCTGGGTCCTCCCGAGGGGTTCAGGTCCGTTAAGTAGGAACTACCTGTGTGTGCAGAGTCCCTTCACGGCGGGACCTAAATGCTTGAGTAATTGGGGTCGGGGATGGGGGGTGCTCAGTACTGTGCCCCTCTACCTCAGGTGGCTGTGGTTCTACCCCGGACCCCCCTGGGTCCTACCGTAGGACACGGGGACCCGTGCCCATGGAGCGCGCTCCCGGGCTGGCGGAGGAAGTGCCGGTGAGGGAGCCCCCGTGACCTGGGTTCCAGGCAGCTGACGCGGGTTCACGTAACACTAACCAGGTGTGATTTCCAGCACCCTCCTGCACGTGGGGAATGGAGACCCGCCTCCTGACGCCCACGTTTCCACGTGGCTAACTCCATCTGCCGCCTCGTTAGCTGATGCCCTTCAGGACCCCTCACGCCCCTCGTTTACTTTGCTGAATCCCTTCTCAGCCTGTACTTCCGTAGGCGGTGTGTCCCCTGCCCCCTGTCCGTGTGTCCGTGTCCCTTCCCCCTGGAGAAGTGGGGTTAGTGGACTGGTGGGTGGACCACCCTCAGGCCCCCTGCCAGCAGCTGAAGGGAAGAACATCTTCTACAGTTTTAAAACCTAAAATGGTTGCGTTGTGGCCCCTTGGGGGGGGGGGGGGGGGGGGGAGAAACGTGCTCGGTCCTAGAACATCAGCGCCTTGAGAACGGGGAGGTGTTTGCTCTATTCCCGGAACTTTGGGGCCATGAGGGGGGAGTTTACGGAGCAGTGAGGGGCTGGCCTAGGGCTCAGGCCTGGAAAGCAGCCGGCTAACGGAGGAGCAGCCCGTGTTTCACTACGTCTGGGGTCCCCTGGGCCCCCGAAGCTGGTGGGGGCTGGGGGCACCTGGAGAGCTGCAGAGCACGGGCCCGAAGCCCATCCTGGTCCAGCACGCCCGGTCCTTCCCTGGAGCTGGGTACCGAGGCCCAGGTGCACCTGCTTCGTTCTGACCCCGTGGGCTCCTCAGGCCTGGGCGGGGACGGTGATGGGAATATCAGGAGGGCCAGGCAGTAATCCCTGGGACCTGTGGTAGTCAGGGTTAAAGGGCCAAGGTAATCATGGTGAGGACCTTCACCCCGGAGCGGATCCTGAATTCTCCAGCTGGTCGCAGAAGAGGCAAAAGCTGGGAAGCTCAAGCAGGAGGGAGACTTGGGGACCTGGCCTGCTGTTGTGGGTGGAGGGTGGGGTCTGATGCAGGTGGGAGCGGGAATGCGGTTGGGGTCTGATGCAGGTGGGAGCGGGAATGCGGTTGGGGTCTGGGGCAGAAGATGGGCTGCTGGCTGGCACAGGGTCTTCACCCCTGCCCCTGTGCAGGGCTGTAATTTGGCCAGCGATTGCGGCCAGCCTGGACGTAGACCCTGGGGCTGGCAGGAAGCTGCACAGCCCGGCAGACCTGGCCTTCGTGGGACACAGAGGGCCCAGCTGAGCCAGGATCCCTAGACTATAGAGGAGGGAAGTAACGTCTTAAGCCGGTGAGCCTGTGGTGTGTTAGCCAGGTGACAGAATGTGCCCCCTTGGGTGAGGAACCACAGGGAGTAGGAGACCAAGCCTCTCCCAGGATGGCCTGGGCCCAGGGAGTAGAGGCAGGAGGACAGGGTGGTGTTGGGGGGACACTGGCTATTGGGGGTCATATGGAGTGTGATCAGGGTGGTGGGGACCTGGTGGCTGTGTGCTGGGGAGGGTAGTGATGGGGTCAGGGTGGGGCTGTGGGCCGTCTGGACATGTTCTGTACTTGGGAGGAGGGTGGGTTTGGGGGCTGGGGGCTGCTCTAGAGCACAGTGATGGAATGCTGCCTTCTGTGTCAAGGGGGCTTGTGTGGACTCCCTGCTGGGAACCGTCCCTTGTGGAGCCTAGAATCCCATGAACCTGAGGCACAACCCCCCCCCCCCCCCCGGGGTCCTGACTCCAGTGGCTGCGAAGTCCTCCTCCAGTGTTTGTGTTTTGTCGTCTGTGGAAGTGACCCCTATGTCCTAGGCACAACCACCTAGCTCCTAGCAGCCTGGGGACTGGGAACACTGCTATGGCCCTCAGGGGTGTTTTGGGGGAGGTCACCTGCCGGTGCACCCCTTGGGGCTCTGACCTGGTCCCTGGCTGGACCCCCCCCCCCCCCCGGGGGGAAGTACTTTCCGGTGGTGGAAAGTCCCCTGCCCAGCTCACGACAGCCTGTCCCTCCTGTGTGGAGAGCAAGTGAGGGCCCCAGGGCCCATCTGGGGTGCTGGTGGGGAGGGTCTCTGAGCAAATCGAGCAGGACTGCAGGGATGAGTGTCTACTGAAGCCTTGTGTGGCTTCGTGGCCTCACAAGTGGGGCTCCCACGATACAACCCGAGTGGGTGGGGTTAGGAGTGCCTCCGACCCCAGGCCTGTGGGGGATTGGGTGGCAGACCCTGGACCTGTGTGTGGACTGGATTTTGTGGACGTTAAAGCCCAAGGGCTGGCCTGTCTGGTGCCAGGCTCCAGGACTGTGTGAGGTCCCCTTGGTGAAGCCCGATCTGTGGGCCCCACTAAGCTAGTGTTCCTCGGGGAGACTGGCCGTGTTGGGTGGGGGCTGGGCTGGTGCCAGGGTCCAGGGCCCCCTGGTCCCTGACCTACCTGCACCAGCTGGGATCTCCTCCCTCTGCTGTCTGAGGGGCTACAGATGTCACCTATCTGCCCCCACCCCCCGGTGGTGAGAGGGGTCCTTTGCCAGGTGGCTGCTCCCTGTTCTGTCTGACTGGGTCTCTGCTTGGGGTGCCCCCCCACCCCTTGCTGGACTCCTGCTGTGGGGGAAGTGGAGGGCTCTTTCCCTGCCCCCTACCCTTGACCAAGTAACCCCACAGCAGTGATAGTGGGTGTGTAACTCAAGGGGACCTCGTGCTCTGGGGGCTCCTTGTCTCTGTCAGGGTTTGTGGCTCAGGGGAGACGGCTTCTCTGAATCCGAGATCACCCCCTCCTCCCTTAACTGGGCAAGGTCAGTACCCAGGTGCTGGGGGATGTTTGATCAGATGCTGACGATCCTGGCCCCGCTGGAGGGTGGGCACGGTGTCTGAATCAAAGAGGCAAAAACTGGGTCCTGGGAGCTTGTTTAGAGCTTGAGGCCCCCCCTCTCCAGCCTCAGTATCTGTTGGCAAGAGTGCCTGTGAGTGAGGCTGGGAAACTGTGCCCCTGTGCGTCTGGGGTGGGGGTGGGGTGGGGGGCTGTGTGTGGTGTACTGCAGTGCTGTTAACTCAGGATGTCTCAGTCACGGGACCATGGGGTATATGCTCAGGTCTGTTGTGGAGGCTAATGATGTGCTGGCTCACGTGGTCCCGGAGGCCAGGGGTCCCAGGCTCTGCCTCCTGCCAGCTGCTGATGAGACTGGGCTGGAGAGCCAGTGGGGCCCAGGGTGCAGGTTCCAGGCCTGAATGCCCGGAGCCCTGAGAGCAGGACGAGACTCCAGTCCCAGCTCCACAGCCAGGCGGGGGTGCTTTCCTTCCTGCATGTTCTTGTCTCCAGGCCCCGAGCCTGTGAGGGACACTCCCCACCTGTGGAAGGCCTTCTGCTTGGCTCAGTTGGACGACTGGGTGCAAACTTCCCCAGATGCCCCCAGAAATATAAGCCTAACTGGTTCCCTGTGCCCCCAGGTTGGCACAGGACCCTATGTGCCTCGACTGTATCTCAGGGACTTTCTCCCAACCCCCATGAGCCCTCAGATTTGTGTGCCCTCCCAGGACACATCCCTGCTGTGTGAACAAGGCTCAGTGTCTACACTGGCCTCCCAGGTGTCACCAGGGCTGAGCAGATGAGGTTCTCAGCACCATGTCTGGCTGCTGGCTGTTGTGCACAAAGTGTTTTTTGAGGGACTTCATCTCGGGGGGGGTGCTAGTGATCTGGAGTCTAGAGCAGGAGGAGTCTGGCCACTGTACCTGTCTGGCCCAGATTCCCAGGGGGTGGGGGTCGGTCCCTGCCTTGGCCTGACCTTCCCAGTTCTGTTGCTGCTCTGGGCCTCACCTGATGCAGGTGTCACCCGGGGTTGGAGCCTGGCCTCTGACCTCTCAGTGCCCTCCAGTGTGTCCTCTGATCCTAGCTGAGGCTGTTTGCTGGGTTCTGAGTCTGCAGGGGGGAGGGGCTCTGTGCCTTCTGTGCCCGGTGCAAATTGGTCCCTTTAGTGAGGTGGAGTCTGGGTTTGAACGACTTGATTTTTCTCTCCCTGTATAACCTGTTAGAGGATCCCTATCCCTGCCCCTGCTCCTCACCTTGTCAGCACGAGGGGCAGCAGGACAAGGTTCAGGGGAGACCAGAGAGGCAGATTGGTGTGAACCTATGTGTTTCCCTCTCTGGGAGAGACTAGTAAGAGTGGACTGCCCCTCACATGGCAGGAGCAGGCTTCCAGAACATTCAGTCCTCCCCTGGACTCTGCTTTGGTGTCTGTTCTCTCCTGGGTTGGAGGTGCTCAGGGTCCAATCCAAAGTGCCCCCCCCCCAGGCATCTAGAGTGGGGTCCTGGGAGATGATGTGCACCAGCCTGTGTCTTATGGGAGTTCTGTGGGTTCTTGAATCCCCTGGGCCCTGTACCCAGAATGACTTTGGGTTAAGCAGTATGGTGGCTGGGGCTCAGCTCCCCAAACTTTGTAGGGGACGCAGAGCAGAAATGGTGACCTTGCAATCTTTGACCTCAAATCAGCTAGCTGGCTTTTTCTCCAGCCCCTAAACCTCCAACAGCCCTGCCAGGTAGGGAATAGAAAGGAGGAGGCCCATTTTCACCCTCCCCTTGGCCCTGAACCGGGTTTGGAACCAGCTGTGGCTGGGGAGGCTGGGCGGCTGTGCTCACAGGGCAGGAAGGTCCCATCTTCTCTCCCTGGGTCTTCAGAGTGGCCCCAGGAGGAAGAAACAAGGGTGTGCTGGGGTCCCCCCAGATGCCCCCAGGTCCTGTGTGGGGTGAGAAGTTGATCAGCTCAACAGGAGGCTGAACTGTTCTCATGAAGGGTTGACAGATGTTGTGTTGGTGTCCAGTGTATGATTCCAGCCCTGGTGTGGTGCTCCCCGCCATCCCGTCGTCCCCACACACCCACGTTGCTGGAGGATCGCCTGTATTCCCTGTGCTGTGTCTTGTGTCCCTGTGACTTACAGGTGGAGGTTTGGACCCCTTCATCCTGGTTCCTCACTATGCAGCCCCTCCCCTCCGGCAACAACCAGCTCTCTGTATCGGGAGTCTGTTTTCTGTTCTTCTAGGTTTAATCCCAAAGTAGTTAGCCTACAGTGTTCTCTTCACCTGAAGTGTGCGACGTAGGGACTCTGTACGTCTGTGCTCCTCATCAGTGCCCACAATCCCTATCACCTATTTCCTCCACCCACCTCCCTCTGGGGACTGTCAGTTCATTAAAGGTAAGCCTGGTCTTTTTTTCCTTTGCTTGTTAAATTCCACATATGCGTGGAATCCTGTGGTCTTTGACTTTCTCTGACTTTCACTTGGTTTGATACTCTCTCGTTCTGTCCACTGTAATTGACTATTGTAAATCTGCGGGAAACTTGGGTGCATACACCCTTCAGGATTTGCATTCTTGCCTTCTCTTGGTAAATACCTCGTAGTGCCGTTACTGGATGGCAGGGTAGCTCTCAACTTTTTGAGGAACCTCTGTACTGTTCTCCACAGTGGCTGCACCAGGTTGCAGTCCCACTGACAGTCTGAGGGTTCCCCTTTCTCTGCATCCTCACCAACAGTCTCTTCTGATTTTTGCCATTGAGAGGTGTGAGAGGGGATCTCATTGTGGTTCTGTTTTGCGTTTCCCTGACAAGTGATGTTCAGTGTCTTTTCATGTGTCTATGGCCCATCTGGATGTCGTCTTTGGAAAAATGTCTGTTCACTTCTGCTCAGTTCTCACTGGACTGTCTGTATCACAGTGTTGTAGAAGCTCTTCACGTATTTTGCATACTAACCCTTTATCAGATACGTCCTGCGCAGACATTCTTACGTCCTTTAGCTTGTCTTTCAGTTTCGTTGGTTGCTTCCTTCACCGGGCAGAAGATGTATTTCCAACAGCTTACTTTTGCTTTTATTTCCCTTGCCTCGGGAGACCTGCCTAGAAAAGTGTTGCTACAGTCAATGTCAGAGCAAATGACTTCCTGTGTGCTCTTGTAGAATTTCTGTGGTTTCAGGTCTTGCGTTTAGGTCTTGAATCCATTTTGAGATTATTTTTGTGTATGGTGTAAGAAAGTGTCCGGTTTCGTTCTTTTGCTTATAGATGTTTGGTTTTCCAACACCATTTGTTGAAAAGACTTTTTCCTATTACATATTCTTTTCTCTGGTTCCCGAGATTAAATGACCCTATAATTGTGTGTTTCTGGGGTTTTTTTTCTCCCCTCTGTTCTGTTGATCTCTGTGATCATTTTTGTGCCGGTAACCTACTGTCTTGATAAGCATAGTTCTGTGGTAGAACTTGAAATCTGGAGTGTGACCCCCTCCAGCTCTCCTTTTCCTTTTCGACATTGCTTTGGATATTTGGGGTCTTGTGGTTCCATACAAATCCTAAGGTTATTCTAGTTCTGTGAAAAATCGTTGGTATTTGAGGATTGTGTTAAACCTACAAACTGCATCGAGTAGTAAAGCAATATTCTCCCAATCCCTAGTCCTAGAATGACTTTCCATGTGAGTCTTCAGTTTCTCTCATCAGTGTTGTATGGGTATCACAGTATAGGTCTTTCACTTCTATTGTTAACTGATTCCTGGGTGTTTTCTTGGTTTTGGTACAATTGTAAACGGCGTTTTCTTAAAGGTCTTTAATGTTTTTAACTTGAGGGGGGTGGAGGGGAGCAGAGAGTGAATCTGAAGCAGGCTCCAAATTGTCAGCCTGGAGCCCAATATTGGGCTCAAACCCACAAACCAGGAGATCATGACCTGAGCCAAATTTGGATGTTCAACCAATTGAGCCACCCAGAGACCCCTGGGATTGTCTTAATTTCCCTTCCTGTTGCTTTATTGTGGGCATAAAGAAATGAACAGATTCCTCTACACTGATTTTTGTATGCTGTGACATTACTGGATTCATCTATGGGTTTTAGTAATTTTTTGGTAGTCTTTAGGGATTTTGACATACAGTATCCTGTCGTCTGCAAATAGAATTTTACATATTCCTAACCTGGATGCTTTTTATTTGTCTGGTTGTTATGGTTAGGACTTCCAGCACTATGCTCAACAGTGGTAAGGAGTGATATTCTTGTCTTGGTCCTAATCTTAAGGGGGAAAGCTCTTAGTTTTTCACCATTGAGTGTGACTGTAGCTGTGGGTATTTAAGGCTTTTTTTCTTTTACTTTTTTTTTTTTACACTGAGGTGTGTTTCCTCTCATTCTACTTAGAGTTTACTATGAATTTATGTACCTTTTCAAAGGGCTTTCTGCATCTATTGAAACAATCATGACTTTTTTTTAATCCTTACTGATGTGATCTGTCACATTGATCTTGTGAATATTGAACGACCCTTGAATTCCCAGAATAAAACCCATGTGATCGTGAATATTTCTTAAAGTAGTGTTGGATTTGGTTTAATATTTGAGGATTTTTGCATCTGTAATCATCAGATAACTGCCTGTATTTCTTTTTCACGTCTTTATCTGGTTTTGGTATCTGGGTAACACAGGCCCCTTAAAGTGAATTTGGAAGCTCTCCTTTATGTCTTTCTGGAATAGATGGAGATATTTGTTAAAACTTTCTTAGGAAGGCATCTGGCCCTGGACTTCTGATTTTTGGGAGTTTTTTGATTACTGATTCAGTTTCATTGCTAGAAGTTGGTCTGTTCAAATTTTGATTCAATTTTGGGGGGTTATAGGGGTCTCAGAACTCATCCACTTTTTTTTTCTAGGTTGTCCAATTTGTCCTATGTTTCATAGTATTATAATCCTTTGAATGTGGTGGTGAAGGCTATTTCTCCTGTATCCTTTCTGATTTTGTTGGAGTCCTCTCCTTTTTGAGGAGTTTTGCTAGAAGTTTATCAGTCTTGATCTTTCAAAGAACTAGCTTCTGGTTTCATTTTTTTTTTTTTTTTTTTTTTTTTTTTTGTTTCTATATCCTTTATTACTGCTCTAATATTTCTGGTTTTGACGTGTTTGGGTTTTTTTTTGGTTTTTTTTTTTTGTTCTTTTTCTAGTTCCTTTACATGAAAAATCCTAAACGAACCAAATTTTATCTGGAGGCTGGCCTGTATTGCTAGAAATTTCCCTCCTAATATGGTTCTTTTGCTGCAACCCAAAGATGTTGGACCGTTGTTTTCATTTTCATTCATCTCTATTTGATTTCCTCTTTGATTTCTCAGTTGACCTATTCATTGTGTAGTAGCATGTTCCTTAACCTTCAGGCATTTGTGGCTTTCCAGATTTTTTTTTTCTTGTGGTTGACTTCTAGTTCATAGAGTTGTGGTCAGAAAAGATGCTTGTTATGGCTTTGATCTTCTTGAATTTGCTGAGACTTGTTTTGTGGCCTAATCGATGTGATCTCCAGAGAACGTTACATGGGCACCTGAAAAGAATGTTTTAGGATGAAAGGTTCTGAATATATCCATCTGATCTAAGGTGTCCTTCCAAGTCACAGTTTCCTTTTTACTTTTCTGTTTGGATGGATATGCCTACTGATGTGAGGGGGTGTTAAAGCCCCTTGCCATTATCCTGTTACTATCTATTACTTTAACTGCTTTAAGGACTTGGGTGCATAAATATCTCAATCGTGTCTTGATTGTCCCCTTAATGATTCTCTCATGTCCTTTGTCTCTCGC
Source organism: Neofelis nebulosa (assembly GCF_028018385.1). NCBI lineage: Eukaryota > Metazoa > Chordata > Mammalia > Carnivora > Felidae > Neofelis > Neofelis nebulosa. The sequence continues at coordinate 92,058,350 of NC_080792.1, forward strand.
TACAGTCTGTTAACGTCTATTTTGTCTGATGTAAGTATTACTACCCTGACTTTTCTTTTGACATCTGTTCATGTGATCATTCTCCCAACTCCTCATTTTTAGTCTGCAGGTGTCTTTAGGTCTAAAATGAGTCTCTTGTAAGCAGCATATGGATGGGTCGTTTTGGTCCACGCTGTCACCCTAGGTCTTCCAAGAAGAGCCATGTAGTCCATTTACTACTTTCAAGGTAATTAGTGACAGAGCGGTTTATTGCCATTTTATTTGATAAATGGTATTGTAGTTTTTCTGTCTTGTTCTCTTTATGGTCTCTAGTGATCAACGTGCATTCCTCTTTATCTTTGCATACGTATTAGTGGGTTTTGATTCCTGGCTACCATTAGGTTTGTACGTAACCTCTTCATATTGCCACCTGTATGAAGTTGATGGCTGCTTAATTTTGAGCCCATTCAGGACTCCTCTTCTCACCATGTTTTAGGTACAGCGTCCTGCTCTACGGTCTCTTATTTTGTGAGTCCCTTGACTGATTTATTTATTTATTTATTTATTTATCTTTTACAGAAATAATTCCTACTGCTTTTGTACCTCCTACTTTCCTTACACTTTCCTGTGGTGCTTCCTTTCCACTTAAAGTCCCCTATAGTATTTCTTGTAGGGCTGAATTAGTGGCCAAGAATTCCTTTAACTTCTGTTTGTCTGGAGGACTCGATCTTTCCTTCTATTCTGAATTATAGTCTTGCTGGATAGAGCATTCTTGGCTGCAGATTTTCCCTTTCGGCCCTTTGAATATATCCTGCCACTCCTTCAGGCCTGCAACGTTTCTGCTGGAAAGTCTGCTTATGGCCTTATGGGGTTTCCTTTGTATGTAATAGCTTGCTTTTGCTGTGTTTAAACTTACCACTATTTTTTGCCACCTTAATTGCTACATGTCTTGGCGTGGACCTTCTTGAGTTGATTTTGTTGGGGGTTCTGTGTGCCTCCGGATCTGATCTGCTTCCTTCCCCAGATTTGGGAAGATTTCAGCTATTTCTTCAAATACATTTTTCTGCTCCCTTTTCTCCTTCTGGGATCCTTATAGTGCAAATCTCCTATGTGGTTGTGCTGAGTTACCTGAGTCTATCATCCTTTTGCATAATTTTCTCCCTTCAGTTTGGTTTTTGTCTCCACTTGTGACTATTCTGTCCCTGGATCTGACTTGTTCCTCTGCTTCATCTAGTGTGTTTTCAATATCCTTTATTGTGTTCATCTGATTGGTTCTTTATTTCTTTGAGGGTTTCACTGAGGTCTTGAGCCTTTCATAAAGTCCAGCGAGCATCTTTATGATCATTACTTTAAATTCCCTGGCAGACAGGTGCACCTCTGTGGCTCTGCCACGGTTAAGCGTCTGACTTCAGCTCAGGTAATCTCGTGATCAGTGCATTTGATCTCCATGTTGGTCTCTGTGCTTCTGTGCTGACAGCTCAGAGCCTGGAGCCTGCCTCAGCTTCTGTGTCTCCCTCTCTCCTCCTCCTCCCCTGCTCTCCCTCTGTCTCAAAAATAAACCTATCAAAAAAATTTAATTCCTCTGGCAGGCACACTCTATCCATTTCATTTAGGTCTCTCGCTGTGACTCTGTCCTTTTCTTTTTCTCATTTGCAGCACCTTCCTCTCCTGATTCCTTTTGTCTAACTCTGTGGAACATTGCCAGCTAGGTCTCCTGCTTGTGAAGGTGGCAGCCTTCTGAAGTAGTCCTGGACCACCCTCCAGTGCAGTGTCTCCTGTTCTCCAGAACGTGGTGCTTCAGGGGTGTCTCTTGTATGCATTGTGTGCACCCTGGCCCCTTATTTCTGCAGTCCTCTGTGACGGCTGTCTTTGCCTGTTGTGGGCAGTGTTTGGTCTCTGGCATTAGTTGCCTGTCTGGAGACACCTCAGCTGCCAGTTGAGCAGATGGTGCATTTACCTTAAATGCAGTAGACATGAGCTGAGGGTGCTTGGCCAGTGTGTTCCCTGAGAAGCTCTGATTGTGTGGGAGCCTACAGTCAGACCAGTCATCTGCCCCTAGCCCAGTGCCAGGGCCTCCATCTGGGGGTGTGTGGGGTTCTTGCCCCTCTCCTGAGGAGGAGGTCCTGATGGAGAGCTGTGGCTCCTGTGGGAACTGCTTGTGCCCTGCTGGGCCCGGGGCACCACCCTCTAAAGGTTCTGGCCAAGAGCTCGTTTCAGAGACCAGATCTGCCAAAGCAGTGGTGGGGTGGGGGTGGGGGGAAAGGTTGGTGTAGCAAGTTTGTACCCTGTGAGAGAGGCCCTCAGTGCCTGAACTGGAGGGGCGGGACGGTGAATGCACGGAGTTGGTAGGGTGGTGGTGCCGCCAGCCAGTAAGGTAGTGACTCCTGCAGGTGGCCCAGTGGTAAATCTGGGACAGGGGCATGAGATGTTGGCCAGCTCCTCTGTTCTTGGAAGAAACCCCTAGTGATTTCCGTCCCTCCAGAACCTGCTCAGAGACCATTAAACTCTCCTTCCCATGTGCCTCAGGTCCCTGTCACACTACTGCTTCTGTCCTCGTTCTCCAAGGGCTGTTGTGCTGCCTCATCAAGGGCATGGACTCCGTCTCCTCACCTACCTGCTCTCCCAGAGCCGAACCCTCTAGTTTTAAAAAACTCCGTTTTTTAATCCCTGCTGGCTGTAAAAACTCACAAAATTCTGCACCCTCCCTATCAAAGCCACCTGTTTGGGGAGGCTGCATGGGAAAAACCATCCCCTGTGTGGGCCTCTGTCTGTACCTCTCTGTGCTGACAGCATCCCTCCCAAGGACGGTCCCATGAGTCCTTTTAGTTCCCAACCACATCTCCACCCCTCCTACCTTCCTCCATGTGGCCTCTCCTTCACAATTGTGGAGTGCATTCTGCCACTCTTGAGGTCCTTTTCTGGGGTGCTTACACTCATGTGGGTGTTAACTTGTATGCCTGGGATGAGGTGAGCCTATGGTTCTCCTCCACTGTTTCCCCTGGAAGTCCTTGATTTTATTAAACTCCATATAAATGAAAGCAATGAGTCAAAGAATAACTTGATTATCATTTCACTCTGCACATTTACCCTCTAGGGGTAATCCATGGTCCATCCATAATGTCCTAAATGGCCAAACCTCATTCTTTTTTTTATGGCAGAGTAATATTCCATTGTGTTTATACCATATCTCATCCATTCATCTATGGAAGGACACTTGGTTTTCTCCCAGATCTTGGCTATGGTAAACGCTGCAGTAAACCTAGGGTTGCATCCTTTTGAACTTGTTTTATCTTCTTTGAATACCTAGTGGAATTACACATCATCTGGCATTGTATTTTCATTTTTTAAAGGGACCTGCATATTGTCTTCCACAGTGGCTAAACCAACTTCCCTTCCTACCAAAAATGCACAAGGATTCCTTTTTCTCTGCATCCTCGCTGACACTTCATTGTCTTGATTCTAGCCATTGGGGGGCGTAAAGAGCTATCTCATTATGGTTTAAACGTGCATTTCCCTGGTCAGAGATGGTGAGTACGTTTTCACGTGTCTGGCCATCTGTATGGCCTCTTCAAAGAAATGTCTCTCCATATTCTCTGCCTATTTTCTAATAGATCTATAATTTTTTTTGGTGTTGTAGAAGTTCTCCATATAGTTTGGGTATTAACCTTTCACCAGCTATGTCTTCTGCAAATCTCTCCTCCCATTCAGTAGGTTGTCTTGTCAATGGTTTTCCTTTGTGCAAAAGCTTTTTGTTTTGGTGTTGTCTCAACAGTTTATATTTGCCTTTTATTTCTCTTGCCTGAGGAGGAACGTCTAGAATACCATTGCTTAGGCTCCTGTCCGAGCACTTCCTGCCTGTTTCCTAGGAGTCTGGTGGATTTAGGTATACATTCCATCTTGAGGTGATTCTTGTGTGGGGATAAGGAGGTGGTCCACCTTCATTTTTCTCATGTGTAACTGTCCAGTATTCCCAGCACCATTTGTTGAAGGGACTGTTGTCTTCCCATTGGATATTCTTGTCTCCTGGGTTCTCTGCTCTGTACCATTGGTCTAAGCATCTATTTTTGTCCCCCCACCATACGGCTTTCATTTACAACTGCTTTGTGTAGCACATCTTAATCTGGGATTGTGAGAAGTCCAGCTTTGCCTTTCCTAAGATTACTTTGGCTATTTGGTAGCTTTTGTGGTTCCATCCAAACTTTAGTGTCCTAATTTGTGAAGACTCCTATCCTTATTTGGAAAGGGATAGTTTAGGCATTATGGGCACTTAATCTTCCAGCCCATGTGCATGGAACATCTTTTCATTTGTGTCCCTCACAATTTCTTCAATGTTTTATAGTTTTCAGTGAACTGGTCATTTACCTCCATGGTGGTTATACTTGTTCCTAGTTTATTCTTGGCCAATTGTAAATGGACTTAATCTGTTATACTTTTGTACAGAAACACAACAGATTTCTGTACTACTTTTGTAGCCTTCAACTTGACTGAATTCTATTACTTTGAATGGTTTCTGGTTGAGTTCTTAGGGTTTTCTCTGTATAGTATCCTGTTCTCTGCAAAGAATAACTCTTTAACCTACTTACCAACTGGGATGCACTTTTATTGATGCTATGGCTGGGACTTCCAGTACTACGTTGAATAAAAGTGGGAAGAGTGGGCATCATTGGCCTTTTCCTGATCTTGGAGGGGGAGCTTTTTTTTTCCCAACGAATATATTAGCTGTGGGTTTGTCACATTACGTTGAGCTATGTTCCCCCAAGACTCAGAGTTTTTATCATGAACAGATGTTGAATTTTGTCGAATGCTTTTTCTGCATATGTTGATCATGATTTTTACCCTTTGCTTTAATTGGTATTCCGTTGACTTACGAATAGTGAACTGTCCTTGCATCTCTAGAATAAAACCCACATGGTCATGATGAATGATTCCTCTAATGTATTGCTGGATGCAGTTGATTTCACCTTTTCTTGGAGACTTTTGCTTCTGTGTTCATCAGGAATGTTGACCTGTGAGTTAGTTATGTAGGATCTTTGGTTTTGGTATCAGGGCAATGCTGGCCTCCTAGAATGTATCTGGAAGCATGCTTTCCTGTACAATTACTTGGAATAGGCATTAGCTCTTAATATCTGGGAGAATTCATTTGTGAATCCATCGGGTCCTGGACATTTGCTTGGGAGGTTTTTAAATACTAGTTCAGCTTTACTTGCAATTGGTCTGTTCAGATTTCCTATTTCTTCCTGATTCAGTTTTGGAAGATCTGTTGCTAGAAATTTCTCCATTTCTTCTAGGTTGCCCAAGTTATATAAATTGTCATAATCTCTTTATATTTCTGTGGTGTCCTTTTATGACTTGGGTCTTTAAGGAGCAGTTATATCTTTATCATTTTTGTCTTTTTAAAGACCCAGCTCTTGGTTTCATTGATCTTTTCTATTTTTAGTCCTATCATTTCTGCTCTGACCTTTATTTCCTTCTAGCTTTGTGCTTCCCCCGTTTCCCCCCCCACCCCCCCATAGGTATAACATTCGACTCCTTGAGATTTTTGTTTGAGCTAGGCCTGTCTCACCATCTGTGGTTGTTAGAACAACTTCCACAGGATCAGATTTTTGACCATATTTTCAGTTCTGTATTTTTTGTATTTCATTTCCATGTATTTGATTTCTCCCATTGGTCTAGTAGCATGCTACTCCATGTGTTTCCCCCCCCCCCCAATTTTCTTGTAACTTCGTTTCCTGCCATTGTGATGGGAAAAGATGCTGGATATATTTCAGTTGTCTTAAAGTTGAGACTTGTTTTGTAGCTGAACGTGATGTATCCCAGAGAATGTTCCATGTGCTTTTGATAAGGTGTCTTCTGGTTTTGGATGGAATGTTCTGTAGAGATCTAAGTATTTTTGGTCTAATGTGCTGTTCAAAGACTGTCTCCTTCTTGATTTTTCTGCCCAAATGATCTATCCATTCGTGTGCCATGTTAACCTCCCCTCCTACTGTATTGCCATCAACTTCTCCCTTTATGTCTGTCAATGTTCACTTAGGTATTGAGGTGCTCCAATGTTGGGTGCATAGATATTTACAACTGTTACAAGGCTTCTAAATTTTGTGGTATCAGAATGAAAAGTACAGTGGTGGTGAATTTTCCCCTCGGGTAGTTGGACATTAGGCTGTGTACCTGTATTTCATGTGCAATGAAATAGGATGTGAAAAATGCCTTCATCAGCTTCCAAAACCACTCCTTTGGAGTTCTGTGGGCCTGAATGAAACTTACTGTAATAATTGCACACGGAGACTAATTGTTCAGAGAAGTCTGCTGAAATTCAGAAGTCTTATTCTACCTGCCCTCTAACTGCACTTCTGAAGCATCCTGCATTTTGTCAAGCTGTGAAGACTTTCTCTAGTGTCTCCAGGATGTTATAACTGCATATAAGACTATTTATGTGCCTACCCGCTTCACATGTTTACTCAGCTGTAAAAGAATTTTTCCCATCCGTGGGCCGCCTCTTCCAGCTCCAAAATGTCGATAGTAACATGGTCTGCCTGCTGATCCTGCTCTGTAACTTGAATTGCTTGTCCCTCCAGTTGGGGACTGGAGTTCCAGAAGGTGCAGGGATCCCCACTCCTTCCTCCTGTCCATCCACACCTGGACCACCTTCTGCCCACCATGCTGCGCGCACTCTGGGAGAAAGCATTCTGCAAAATGTGGCAAGCTACGGACTCTAGCTGAATGAGCTGGTGCCGAAGCAAATGCGCACTGGAGATGGTCTTAATTTGAATGGGAGTGAAGCCATGATCTTTCTGCTCCGGTGACCAACACTGGACTTTGCCGGCTGTACCCTCTGTGTGGCCCTGAGCCAGGCGTTCATTGGGGGTATATGTAACCTGAAGGGGAAATGGGGTCTTAACAGCTGCCCCGAGAATTCCCCTGTAGTGGGTGTGAAACTCACACCGGGTCGCCTGTGGAAAATAACCTCTATTTTCAAGGAACTGTGTTGACTTTAAGCTCTGATTGTCCAAAGGGACAGAAGAATTTTTGTCAGCTCCTGACTTCCTATGTCTTCCCTGCCTCAGCCCGGATCTTAGTTACGGGATATTCTGTGTGTGTGTCCTTCCCCCCCGCCCCCCACCCTGCCAGTCACCACAGAAGAGGGAAAGTGCTCCCAGGAGTCTTAAATGGATGGACCTACTCCCTGCAGCAGTCCTCCCTTGCAGTCCTGATGCCCAGGCCAAAGTGGTGTGGCCCCTACCTCCCCAACTGCAGAGGGCAGGGCAGCTGGAAATGTTTAGTGACCAGTTCCAGGGGCCCCCATACAGTGCTGCCCCCCACCCGGTGTTAAGTCGAAAGGTGTCGGGGGATTGGAGCAGGGAGGCGGGGGGGGGAAGGAAGCAGGTGGATTGTAGGGCATCCATACATCGTGATGTGACCTGGCTCCGAATCTGCGCTGAAGCTTACCCAGAAAGACTTCGCATGACATCAGATTAATTTTCTCACTGAACCCAGCAACAGGGCTGGATCTGGCATCGTGAATGATGGGGTCCTGATCAGCGCCAGCCCACGTGGACAGACTGCTGGTATCCTGGGCTCTCCTGCTGCTTCCTTGGAACTGCTTTGGCTCTGTAAGAGACCCACTTTGATTGCACAAGTGGAGATGTATTCCTGGGAGCTGGAAGGGGAGCAGTGAGGATTCTTGGCTTCCTCCCAACCGTCTGTTCCAGCAGCTTCCTGAGCAGCCTAGAGCAGACCCCACTGGTTCTCAAAAGCAACACGGGGGCTCCTGCCACAGAATATCTGGGATTTTTTTTCATGGGGACAGTCCAGATGCATCTAACAGCAAGGCTTATGGAATTTGTCCCCATTCCTGTGCTTCCTGAGGTGTGGGGTTGGTTTCACCTGTCCAGAGACCCTGTGCTGATTTTTAAGACTTGTAAATATCTCTGGGTACCCATGTGATGGTAATCCTTGGTTTTATCCACACTAGAGTAGGCGGTCTTCTATGTCGGGAGAAATGGTGTCCTTACCACCCACTGTGCCAGCCCCTCCTGAGACACTGAAGGGAAATGCAATTTGAGAAAAGGCTATTCTTTAGATGCTTGCATCCAGGCTCAGGTGAGAGAAATGTCCTAGAAAGTATCAAATAGTCCTTGAGAAGGTTGAAGACAAAACCCAGCTGTACCAATCAGGGTCTCAGAAGGAAATTGTAGGTCGTCCTTAAACTATCACAGTGATGTGGGAAGGCTTGAAGAGATCATTGAGAACACCCAGGGCTTCCCTCTCCTTGGCCAGATGTAGCAAGTGGGGGAGCATGTGGGGATCGGTGCCCGGGGGAAGCACAGCCTAGGAAGGGCAGTCTGGAAGTACTATGGTCTTGTCTAGAGACACACAGAGCATGCCAAACCTGGCATCTGGGGCAGAAGTTGGGGACAAATACTCTTCCCTATCTCTACCCTCCTCTGTTCTGGTGAGACCAGAGAGTCTCTTAGATAGACTAGGAGGACAAGGGAGCCTGTGTGATACAATATACCCAACTGGGGGCACGGACTGGTGTCCCCAGTCTTGATGGAGCCATAGTGTGACCCAGTGCAAGAACTAAGGGGGAGAGGCACAGTGATCTGGCAGAAGCCCCATGTGTATCCTGGACCCAGAACCCAAGAAGGGAGAGCCCCTCACAGGCTGGGGTGCTCTACACAGACGTCATGCATGATGCCGGGCTGGATAAGAGACCTGGATGAGAGGAAACCGTCTCCTGGGACCGGGTCTCCATTTCACACCTAATAATCCTAGTCCCTCTAGTTGCCTGGTACGGATGGAGCTCCTCTTCCCTCGCGGAGCTCCTCTTCCCTCGCGGAGCTCCTCTTCCCTCGCGGAGCTCCTCTTCCCTCGCGGAGCTCCTCTTCCCTCGCGGAGCTCCTCTTCCCTCGCGGAGCTCCTCTTCCCTCGCGGAGCTCCTCTTCCCTCGCGGAGCTCCTCTTCCCTCGCGGAGCTCCTCTTCCCTCGCGGAGCTCCTCTTCCCTCGCGGAGCTCCTCTTCCCTCGCGGAGCTCCTCTTCCCTCGCGGAGCTCCTCTTCCCTCGCGGAGCTCCTCTTCCCTCGCACATGTTATTGGCCACCAGCGTTCGAGGCTCCCAAACTGAAACGTGAGCACATCTCAGGGTCCCCACATCCAATTAGCTGCAGAAAGCTGTTTTTCAGCTTCCAATCTCTCCTCGTTCTTCTAAGTTTAATTTTGAGAGCGTGGGGAAGAGGGGGGCAGAGGGGAGGATCCCAAGCAGAGTCTATACCACCAGTGCAGAGCCCCACGCAGAGGTCAAACCTGCCAACTGAGAGATCATGACCTGAGTGGAAGTCTGTTGCTTGACTGAGCCACCCATGCTCAGTCGTTCTTTAGTTCCTGGACTATGGGAGGGTTTCTTAAGAGACTTTTCTTTGTTTTTTGCCTCTGTTCCTTTTCACCTTGTTGGCTCATTAGGGGACAACCAGAACAAGGTCGCAAAAGGAAGATCTGCTCATGTGACTTCATTCTGGTCAAGAATTAGGCTCCCTGTTCTCCACCTAGACAAGCCCTAACTTCCAGCTTGTGCCCCATGCCCCCTGAAAACTGTCCTTGTAGGTCTCCTGTGTTCAGAGCCTCAGAGCTATGGGCAGTTTCCTAATCTCCCTGGAGTCTCCCATGCCTGCTTTATGTTGATAGTTCAACACCAGTGCTCTTGAATCACGCTGCCCGAGGTGAATTCTGAGCTGCCCCTCATGCTGGCTGTGTGATCGGAGTCACTGAATCCTTTGTCTGAAAACTTCATCTGCCAAAGGGGGACGATGACAGCCCTGGTCATAGGGCTGCTGTGGGGGCTAATGGCATAATGCATGCAGGGCACCCTGGACTTGTCCAATATATTGTCATTATTTGAATAGGCATCATGTCTACACATTGAGGAACACCCTTGGTGTTGGCTTCTCTCAATCCCTCTCTGTTGCCCGAGTCCTGTCCCCTGCTCCTGCCTCGGTAGGTGTCTTGCTGCTGAAGCTCTTCCAACAGCCCCCTGGTAGTACGATGGTAATGGGTCTGTCTCCTCTGGTAGGCTTCCCTGGGCTGTACAAAGACAGGCACGGTGTCTCTTATGTTTTGTGTCCCCGGTGCTTGGGTGGGGGAGAAGGCCCTTGAAGCTATAAATCCTACCAAACGCCTGCCTTGAACAGAGGTGGGTTGTGTTGAATCTAGCCCTTGAAGGGTTTTTAGGTGTGGAAATGTCCTGTGCTCCTTCAGTGTCTTAGAACCCCAGAGATGGGCGGGACCTGGACCAGATTCCTGACTTTGGGATAAACCTTTCTCCAAGTCACAAAGAGAGGGCATGGTGAAGGACACAAATTTTAGCATCACGAGGAAGACAACTCACAGGCATTGATGAAATTGGAATTCTGACCTCAGACCTGGGTTTGCACCTGCATGACCCACTGGTTTGCTAAGGACACTGAACAAGTGACTTGACCTCCCAGCTTCACTCTATTCTTCATTACAAGGGGGAAATAATACTACCTGCTTCGGAGGATTGTTGTGGCTAGATCAGGTAATCAACGTGCTTAACATCCTGGTTGGAGAAGGGAAAGTGCTCAGTTAAACCTGGACCTCATCAGCTTGGATGAAGAGCTGTTTTGGGCAGGGGAAGGGAGGAGTTGGAACGAGGCAGTGCGTGGAAAACCCGGTTCTGGAATATCAGCTGAGCAGTTTGGACTCCCATCTTGTGGAGGGGGATGTCCAAAAGACCTGCATCAGAATCTTGTTGGGCTGTCCTATAAAATCATGTGCTTTCTGGAGCCCTACCCGGAAGCTTCTGAAGGAGAACCTCTTGAGGTCGGTGCAGGAACTGGCAAACTTGACCTCTCCTGGCCATTTTGGTGGATATTGTAACTTAACAGCTCTTGCTAAAAGCATCGAACAGCACGAACCATAGAAAACATGGGAAGATGTTCCTAGGAATGCTTTGGGGACCAAGCCACATGCTCCCAGGTCTCAGAAGAAGGAATAGAAACAAGGAGCCTGGTCGACAGAATGGACCAAATGAATGGAAACAAGGAGCCCGGCTAACAGAATGGACAAGCTCCAGGTGCTGAAGTTGAAATCTGAATCCCAAGAATCCCGGGGAAAGAGTGGATGCTTCACTGTTACCCTAAGCAGCTGGGTCTTTTAACTTGCCATTGATGACACCTATTCAGGGAGTCGTCCCCAGCAGCTCACTCTCAATTCACAGCATCCTCTCACTTAGAACTCACTTTGATGTGCAGAGAATCTGCCTCCATTAAGCCGGATTTCATTTTTGTGAACCGTGTCAATCTCTGCTTTGTCTATATGTTCTTGATCCCTCATGACTATTGGCTTTTACCTCGTGTACTTGTACGAAAGTTAGCTGGTTTGCCCTGAGTTCTGATTTTAAAACTCTGTGCTGGCTCCTGCCTCTTTAGCTTTCCAAGGTGAAAGTTATTGGAGGCAACTCCTGGGGCTCAAAGTTTGCACAGAACAGTGAGGTTGATATTTGGGGGGAGGGATACATGACCTAAAGAGAGTATTTCCTTAAAGCCGTATCTTTCTACCCGTTGAAATTTATGTTCAAGGTTAACTGTGTCATGGTCTGATGTTTGAACACTGACTTTCCAATCACTTGAAAAACAAAATGTTGTCTGGTGGTTAGATCGAGCACATCTTGATGATTGGCAAAAAGTCCTTTCTTCCTAGGTTTAGTTTGTAATTCTAGTCAATGTAATCAGTGAGACTGCTGTTATTTTACTTAAAAAAAAAAAAATACAAAGGAACAAAACAGGAAGAGGTGGGTATAAGGGGTCCTGAAGGTCTCTAAACGGAACAGGATGGAAAGCCACGTGGGGCGCTCTGTGGTCGTGGAGTAGGCTGAATGTGGGCAGAGCCTGAGTCTCAAACTTTCGGAGCAGGACCAGTAACCACTGTGGGGCTCTAAGTGGTCTTCCTCAAATGCGGAGGACTTCTTCCTGCATCTGGAGAGGGACATCTGAGAAGGGCGATGTGTTCTATAGACTCGGTGCCTTGTGGATTCCATCACGTTCCATGCATCTCCCCTCTGCCCCTTCCTCCTCTGAGCAGAGAATCTGTCGGGGTGGGGTTCCTATTGGGGAGGGAGGTGACCTGTGTGTTTCTCCCTCAAGTGGTGGGGCCAGCGTCCCAAGCGTGGGAATCCTCAGCCTCAGAAGGTGACCTGTAATTTTACTTGTGAAATGGTGTTTTGATATACGGACGCTTTAGTACTCACCCCCCATCTTGCTATGGTCCGTGTGTGTGTGTGTGTGTGTGTGTGTGTGTGTGTGTGTGTGTGTGTGTGTGTGTTTAGGTAATTATTTTTATATCAACTTCTTAAAAACTCTTAAATTCCAGTTAACATGGTGTAAAAGTAGTTTCAGGTATACAACATATGGATTCAACACTTCTGTACGTCACCCAGTGCTCGTCATAAGTGGACACTTGAATCCCTATCACCTATTCCCCCCCCCCACCCCATGACCATCATTTGTGTATAATTAGTGTTTCCTGGTTTGCTCCTCAGTTTTTTTCCTTTGCTCATTTGTTCTGTTACATTCCATGTGAATGAAATCCTATGGTATTTGTCCTGACTGATTTTATGGAGCATTATAATCTCTAACCATCCGTGCTGTTGGAAATGGCAGGATTTAAATCGTTTTTATGGCTGAGTAATACTCCATTGTGTATACTGTATACACCCATCTTTTTTTAATATATGAAATTTATTGTCAAATTGGTTTCCATACAGCACCCAGTGCTCATCCCAAAAGGTGCCCTCCTCGGGGCACCTGGGTGGCTCAGTCGGTTAAGCATCCAACTTCGCTCAGGTCATGATCTCACGGTCTGGTCCATGGGTTCGAGCCCCGTGTCGGGCTCTGGGCTGACAGCTTGGACTCTGGAGCCTGCTTCGGATTCTGTGTCTCCCTTTTTCTCTGACCCTCCCCTATTCATGCTCTCTCTCTTTGTCTCAAAAATAAATGTTAAAAAAAAAAAAAACTTAAAAAAAATGCTGCCCTCAATACCCATCACCCACCCTCCCCTCCTTCCCAACCCCCATCAACCCTCAGTTCTTAAGAGTCTCTTATGCTTTGGGGGTCTCCCACTCTAACCTCTTCTTTTTTTTTCCTTCCCCTCCCCCATGGGTTTCTGTTAAGTTTCTCAGGATCCACATAAGAGTGAAAACATATGGTATCTGTCTTTCTCTGTATGGCTTATTTCACTTAGCATCACACTCTCCAGTTCCATCCACGTTGCTACAAAGGGCCAGATTTCGTTCTTTCTCATTGCCCTGTAGTACTCCATTGTGTATATAAACCACAGTTTCTTTATTCATCAGTTGATGGACGTTTAGGCTCTTTCCACAATTTGGCTATTGTTGAGTGTGCTGCTATAAACATTGGGGTACAAGTGCCCCTGTGCGTCAGTACTCCTGTATCCCTTGGGTAAATTCCTAGCAGTGCTATTGCTGTGTCATAAGGTAGGTCTATTTTTAATTTTCTGAGGAACCTCCACACTGTTTTCCAGAGTGGCTGCACCAATTTGCATTCCCACCAACAGTGCAAGAGGGTTCCCGTTTCTCCACATCCTCTCCAGCATCTATAGTCTCCTGATTTGTTCGTTTTGGCCACTCTGACTGGCGTGAGGGGATATCTGAGTGTGGTTTTGATTTGCATTTCCCTGATAAGGAGAGACGTTGAGCATCTTTTCATGTGCCTGTTGGCCATCTGGATGTCTTCTTTAGAGAAGTGTCTATTCACGTTTTCTGCCCACTTCACTGGGTTATTTTTCGGGTGTGGAGTTTGGTGAGCTCTTTATAGATTTTGTATACTAGCCCTTTGTCCGATACGTCACTTGCAAATCTTTTCCCATTCTGTTGGTTGCCTTTTAGTTTTGTTGGTTGTTTCCTTTGCTGTGCAGAAGCTTTTTATCATAAGGTCCCAGTAATTCATGTTTGCTTTTAATTTTCTTGCCTTTAGGGATGTGTCGAGACTGCTACGGCTGAGGTCAGAGAGGTCTTTTCCTGATTTCTCCTCTAGGGTTTTGATGGTTTCCTGTCTCACATTCAGGTCCTTTATCCACTTTGAGTTTATTTTTGTGAATGGTGTGAGAAAGTGGTCTAGATTCACTCTTCATGTTGCTGTCCAGTTCTCCCAGCACCATTTGTTAAGGAGACTGTCTTTTTTCATTGGATGTTCTTTCAGCTTTGTCAAAGGTTAGTTGGCCATATGTTTGTGGGTTTAGTTCTGGGGTTTCTATTCTATTCCATTGGTCTGTGTGTCTGTTTTTGTGCCAATACCATGCTGTCTTGATTACAGCTTTGTAGTAGGGGCTAAAGTCTGGGATTGTGATGCCTCCTGCTTTGGTGGTCTTCTTCAAAATTACTTGGGCTATTCGGGGCCTTTTGTGGTTCCATGTGAATTTTAGAATTGCTTGTTCTAGTTTCGAGAAGAATGCTGGTGCAATTTTGATTGGGATTGCATTGAATGTGTAGATAGCTTTGGGTAGTATTGACATTTTGGCAATATTTATTCTTCAATCTATGAGCAGGGAATGTCTTTCCATTTCTCTATATCTTCTTCAATTACCTTCATAAGCTTTCTATAGTTTTCAGCATAGAGATCTTTTACATCTTTGGTTAGATTTATTCCTAGGTATTTTATGCTTCTTGGTGCAATTGTGAATGGGATCAGTTTGTCTTTCTGTTGCTTCATTGTTAGTGTATAAGGATGCAACTGATTTCTGTACATTGATTTTGTATCCTGCAACTTTGCTGAATTCATGTGTCAGTTCTAGGAGACTTTTGGTGTAGTCTATTGGATTTTCCACGCATAGCATCATGTCATCTGCAAAAAGTGAAAGCTTGACTTCATCTTTGCCAATTTTGATGCCTTTGATTTCCTTTTGTTGTCTGATTGCTGATGCTAGAACTTCCAACACTATGTTAAACAACAGTGGTGAGAGAGTGGGCATCCCTGTTGTGTTCCTGATCTCAGGGAAAAAGCTGTTTTTCCCCTATTGAGGATGATGTTAGCTGTGGGCTTTTCATAAATGGCTTTTATGATGTTTAAGTATGTTCCTTCTATCCCGACTTTCTCAAGGGTTTTTATTAAGAAAGTTTGCTGAATTTCATCAAATGCCTTTTCTGCGATCGACAGGATCATATGGTTCTTTTCTTGTGATGTATCACGTTGATTGATTTATGAATGTTGAACCAGTCCTGAATCCCAGGAATGAATCCCACTTGATCATGGTGAATAATTCTTTTTATATGCTGTTGAATTCGATTTGCTAGTATCTTATTGAGAATTTTTGCATCCATATTCATCAGGGATATTGGCCTGTAGTTCTCTTTTTTTTAATGGGTCTCTGTCTGGTTTAGGAATCAAAGTAATACTGGCTTCATAGAATGAGTCTGGAAGTTTTCCTTCCCTTTCTATTTTTTGGAATAGCTTGAGAAGGATAGGTATTATCTCTGCTTTAAACGTCTGGTAGAACTCCCCTGGGAAGCCATCTGGTCCTGGACTCTTATTTGTTGGGAGATTTTTGATTACTGATTCAATTTCTTTGCTGGTTATGGGTCTGTTCAAGCTTTCTATTTCCTCCTGATTGAGTTTTGGAAGAGTGTGGGTGTTTAGGAATTTGTCCATTTCTTCCAGGTTGTCCAGTTTGTTGGCATATAATTTTTCATAGTATTCCCTGATAATTGTTTGTATCTCTGAGGGATTGGTTGTAATAATTCCGTTTCCATTCATGATTTTATCGATTTGGGTCATCTCCCTTTTCTTTTTGAGAAGCTGGCTAGAGGTTTGTCAATCTTATTTTTTCAAAAAACCAACTCTTGGTTTCGTTGATCTGCTCTACAGTTTTTTTTAGATTCTATATTTCTGCTCTGATCTTTATTATTTCTCTTCTGCTGGGTTTAGGCTGCCTTTGCTGTTCTGTTTCTATTTCCTTTAGGTGTGCTGTTAGATTTTGTATTTGGGATTTTTCTTGTTTCTTGAGGTAGGCCTGGATTGCAATGTATTTTCCTCTCAGGACTGCCTTCGCTGCATCCCAAAGCATTTGGATTGTTGTATTTTCATTTTTGTTTGTTTCCATATATCTTTTAATTCTCTAATTGCCGGTTGACCCACTCATTCTTTAGTAGGGTGATTTTTTAACCTCCATGCTTTTGGAGGTTTTCCAGACTTTTTCCTGTGGTTGATTTCAAGCTTCATAGCATTGTGGTCTGAAAGTATGCATGGTATAATTTCAACTCTTGTATACTTATGAAGGGCTGTTTTGTGACCCAGTATATGATCTATCTTGGAGAATGTTCCATGTGCACTCGAGAAGAAAGTATATTCTGTTGCTTTGGGATGCAGAGTTCTAAATAGATCTGTCAAGTCCATCTGATCCAATGTATCATTCAGGGCCCTTGTTTCTTTATGGACCGTGTGTCTAGATGATCTATCCATTTCTGTAAGTGGGGTGTTAAAGTCCCCTGCAATGACCACATTCTTATCAATAAGGTTGCTTATGTTTATGAGTAATTGTTTTATATATTTGGGGGCTCCGGTATTCGGCGCATAGACATTTATAATTGTTAGCTCTTCCTGATGGATAGACCCTGTAATTATTATATAATGCCCTTCTTCATCTCTTGTTACAGCCTTTAAAGTCTAGTTTGTCTGATAGAAGTATGGCTACTCCACCTTTCTTGTGGCTTCCAGTAGCATGATAAATAGTTCTCCATCCCCTCACTCTCAATCTAAAGGTGTTCTCAGGTCTAAAATAAGTCTCTTATAGGCAGCAAATAAATGGGTCTTGTTTTTTTATCCATTCTGATACCCTATGTCTTTTGGTTGGCGCATTTAATCCATTTACATTCAGTGTTATAGAAAGATACAGGTTTAGAGTCATTGTGATGTCTGTATGTTTTCTGCTTGTAGCGATGTCTCTGGTACTTTGTCTCACAGGATCCCCCTTTAGGATTTCTTGTAGGGCTGGTTTAGTGGTGACGAATTCCTTCAGTTTTTGGGAAGACCTTTATCTCTCCTTCTATTCTAAATGACAGACTTGCTGGATAAAGGATTCTCGGCTGCATATTTTTTTCTGTTCAACACATTGAAGATCTCATGCCAATCCTTTCTGGCCTGCCAAGTTTCAAAAGAGAGATCAGTCACGAGTCTTTTAGGTCTCCCTTTACATGTTAGGGCATGTTTATCCCTTGCTGCTTTCAGGATTTTCTTTGTGTTTTTGCCAGTTTCACTATGATATGTTGTATAGAAGATCGATTAAAGTTACGTCTGAGGGGAGTTCTCTGTGCCTCTTGGATTTCAATGCCTTTTTCCTTCCCCAGTTCAGGGAAGTTCTCAGCTATAATTTCTTCAAGTACCCCTTCAGCACCTTTCCCTCTCTCTTCCTCCTCTGGGATACCAATTATGTGTATATTATTTCTTTTTAGTGTATCACTTAGTTCTCTAATTTTCTCCTCATACTCCTGGATTTTCTTTTTCTCACCTTACTCTTTTCCATAATTTTATCTTCTAGTTTACCTGTTCTCTCCTCTGCCTCTTCAAGCCGTGGTTGTTTCCATTTTATTTTGCATCTCATTTAAAGTGTTTTTCAGCTCCTCCTGACTGTTCCTTAGTCCCTTGATCTCTGTAGCAATAGAGTCTCTGCTGTCCTCTATACTGTTTTCAAGACCAGTGATTAATTTTATGACTATTATTCTAAATTCACTTTCGGTTATATTTAAATCCTTTTTAATCAGTTCATTAGCTGTTATTTCCTGGAGATTCTTTTGAGGGGAATTCTTCCATTTGGTCATTCCAAATGGCACTCCAGGGAGTGGTGCGGACCTGCAGGGCACTTCCCCTGTGGTGTATAACTGGAGTTGGTGGACGGGGCTGCAGTCAGACCTGATGTCTGCCCCCAGCCCACCGGCTGGGGCCACAGTCAGACTGGTGTGTGCCTTCTCTTCCCCTCTCCTAGGGGTGGGACTCACTGTGGGGTGGCATGGCTCGTCTGGGCTACTTGCACACTGCCAGGCTTATGGTGCTGGGGATCTGGCGTATTAGCTGGGGTGGGTAGGCAAGGTGCACGGGGCAGGAGGGGCAGGCTTAGCTCGCTTCTCCTTAGGTGATCCGCTTCAGGAGGGGCCCTGTGGCAGCCAGAGGGAGTCAGACCAGCTGCCGGAGTGGTGACTCCACAGAAGCAAGCGTTGGGTGTTTGTGGGGAGCAAGCAAGTTCCCTGGCAGGAACTGGTTCCCTTTGGGATTTTGGCTGGGGGATGGGCGAGGGAGATGGTGCTGAGGAGCAACTTTGTTCACGCCAAACTGAGCTCTGTGGTCCCAGGGCTCAGCAACTCTCCCTCCCTTTGTCCTCCAGCCTTCCTGCTTTCTGAGCAGAGCTGTTAACTTAGGACCTCCCAGATGCTAAGTCCCGCTTGCTGTCAGAACACACTCCATCCGGCCCCTCTGCTTTTGCAAGCCAGACTCGGGGGCTCTGCTTGGCCGGCTGGCTGCCCCTCTGCCCCGGCTCCCTCCCGCCAGTCCGTGGAGCACGCACTGCCTCGCCGCCCTTCCTACCCTCTTCCGTGGGCCTCTCGTGTGCGCTTGGCTCCGGACACTCCCTTCTGCTAGTATTCTGGTGGTTTTCTGGGTTAGTTCGGCAGGTGTAGGTGGAATCTAAGTGATCAGCAGGATGCGTGGTGAGCCCAGCGTCCTCCTATGCCACCATCTTCCCTCCTTATCCATTCATCTTCTTTATCCATTCATCTATTGATGGACACTTGGGCTGTTTCCATAATTTGCCTATCCTATCCTGCTGTAAGCATAAGGGTGCTTGTATCTCTTTAATCAGTATTTTCATATTCTTTCAGTAAAGACCCAGTAGTGCTATGCTTGGATCATAGGGTAGTTCTATTTTTAACTTCCTGAGGAACCTCCATACTCTTGTCCAGAGTGGCTGCCCCGGTTTGCCTTCCCACCAACAATGCAAGAGGGTTCTCCTTTCTCCAAATCCTCTCCAATACCTGTTGCTTCTTGGGGTTTTGATTTTAGCTATTCTGATGGGTAGTCTTTTCATTTCCTTGATGAGTGATGAGAATTTTTTCACATGTCTGTTGCCTATCTTGAAGTAATTAGAAAAGTGTCTATTCACGTCTTCCCATTATTTAATTGGATTATTTTTGGAATGTCCTATAATCTTATGTTCGGATAGTCTTTGTTGGGTGTTAGATGTGTCTTTTGCAGACCTCTTCTCCCATTATTAGGTTACCTTCTAATCTTTTGATTTCTCTGCTGTGTAGAAGCTTTTGTCTTGATGTAGTCCTAACAGTTTATTTTGTCTCCTTATGTCAAGAGACTTATCTAGGAAGCAGTTGCCATGGCCAATGTCGAAGGGGTTGCTGCCTGTGTTCTAGGATTTTGGTGGTTTCCTGTCTCACATTTAGGTCTTTAATCCATCTTGGTGTGTGTGTGTGTGTGTGTGTGTGTGTGTGTGTGTGTGTGTGTGTGTAAGTGTGTAATAAAAGTGGTCCAGTTTCATTCATTTGCATACTGGCCAGTTTTCCCAGTACCATTTCTTTGTCAAAGAGATCTTTTTCTCATTGGATATTCTTGCATCATTTGTTGAAAGTTAATTGACCATATAGTCGTGGGTTTATTTCTGCATTTTCTATTGTTTTATTGATACACATGTCTGTTTCTGTGCCAATACCTTACTATTTTGATCACTACAGCTTACAGTAATGTAACTTGAAGTCCAAAATCGTGATGCCTCCAGACTTATTTTTCTTTTGCCAGGTTGCTTTGGCTGTTAAGGGTCTTTTCTGGCTCCACACAAAGTTTTGCTTTGGGAATATATTAAGATGTCCATACTCCCCAATCTATGAGCATGGAAGGTCTTTCCATTTCCGTGTCGTCTTCAATGTCTTTCGTCAGTGTTGTATAGTTTTCAGACTACATATCTTTCACCTCTTCGGTCGGGTTTAGCCCTAGATGTTTTCTTGTTCTTGGAGTAGTTGTAAATGTGATTGACTCCTTAATTTCACTTTCAGCCACTTTATAGAAATGCAAGTTTTTGGCACAGTGATTTTTTTGGTATCCTCTGACTTCACTAAACTGGTCAGTTCTGGCAGCTCTTTGGTTGAGTCTTTAGGGTTTTCTAGAGTATCCTGTCCTCTGCAAATAGTATGAGTTTCACTGCTTCCTTGTTGGCCTCCATGACTTCTATCTTTGTGTTGCCTGACTGCTGTGGCTAGGACTTCCACTACTGTTGAGTAAAAGTGGTAAAAGGTGACATCCCTCTTGTGCTCCTGCATCAAAGGAAAAGCTGTTTTTCCCCATTTAAAACATTGGCTGTGTGTTTTTCGTATAAGGCCTTTATTATGTTGAGGCATGTTCCCTCTAAACCCACTTTGTTGAAGGTTTTTATCATGAATGGATGTTGTACTTTGTTAAATGCTTTTTCTGCATCTATTGAAATGATCATGTGGTTTTTGCCTGTCTCTTGCTGATGTGATGTATCGTTTTGCAAAGATCCAATCGCCCTTGCAATCTGGGAATAAATCCCACCTGATCACTGTGAATGAATTTTTTTTTTCCCCCTGGATGGTTGAATTCGGTTTGCTCATACTGAGAATTTCTGCATTCTATTCATCAGGGATTATTGGCCTATAGCTCTCATTATTAGTGGTGTCTTTGTTTTTGGTACTAGGATAATGCTGGCTCCTAGAATGAATTTGGAAGTTTTTCTTTTCTATTTTTTAGGAGAGTTTGAGAATAAGTATTAACTCGTTAAATACTTGATAGAATTCTCCTGTGAAGCCATCTGGTTCTGGACTTCTATTTGGGAGGTATTTTTCTTTTAATTGCTAGTTGAATTTCATTGCTAGTAAGTATACTGTTCAAATTTTCTATCCGATTGAATTTTAGTAGGTTATATGTTTCAAGGAATTTATCCATTTCTTCTAGGCTGTCCAATTTGTTGGTGTATATTATCCTATTTCTGTGATGTTGGTTCTTGATCACTTCTCATTTTAGTCCTTTTTTTTTTTTTTAATGAGTCTTGCTAGATGTTTTTTTCCAAAGAACCAGCTCCTGCTTTCATTAATATGTTCTATTTTTTGTTTCGATATCCTTTATTTCTGTTCTAATCTTTATTCCTTTTGCTGGCTTTCGGCTTCATTCTTTTTCTAACTCCTCTAAGTTTAATGTTAGGTGGGATTTTCTTTCTTTTTTTTTTTTTTTTTTTTTTTTTTTTTTTGGATTTTTTTTCTTCTTGAGGTAGAGCTGTATTGCTATATACATCCCTCTTAGGACCACTTTTGCTGTGTCCCAAAGATTTTGGACTTTCTCATTTTTTCATGTCTTTAAATTTCTTGGATTTCCAGGTTGACTCATTCATTATTTAGTAGCATGTTTCACTTCTGTGTTTGTGATCTTTTCAGATTTTTTTTCTTGTGGTTGACTTCTAGTTTCATTGCCTTATGTTCAGAAAAGGTACATGGTAGGACTTCAGTCTTTGGTATTTGTTTATGCCTGTTTTGTGACCTAACATGATGGGTTCTAGAGAATGTCCCATGTATACTTGAAAAGAATGTGTGTTCTTCTGCTTTAGGATGAGATGTTCTGAATAGACCTGTTAAATCCATCTGGTCCAGTGTGTCATTAAAAGCCAAGGTTTTTCTTGTTTTTCTTGACCATTAGATCTGTCCACTGATGTAAGTTGAGTGTTAAAGTCCGTTAATATTATTGTACTATCAATTAGTTCCTTTATGTTATCAATTATTTTATGTATTTGCATGTTAGCATGTTGGGTGCATAGATATTCACAATTGTTCTATCTTCTTGGGTTGTCTCCTTTAATATATGCCCTTTTTCTTGTTACAGGCTTTGTTTTAAAGTCTGTTTTCTGATCTAAGTATTGCTACTCTGGCTTCGTTTTGACATCCCTTTGCATAATATTTCTCCACGAGTCGCTGGTAAGCAGCATATTGAAGTCTCTTTTTTTTAACCCGTTATGACATCTATGTCTTCTGATGAGTGTGTTTAGTCCATTTACATTCAAAGTAATCTGTATTGCCATTTTATTTTGTGGTTGTTTCTGGAGATTTTCTCTGGTCTTTTATGATTTGCTGATATTCTTTAGTGGTATATTTGAATTTCTTTCTATTTGCATGTTGGTGGTTTTTGATATGTGGTTGCCACTAGGTTTGTATACTGCCTCTTCCTATAAATAGCCTATATTAAGTTCATGGTCATTCAAGTTTGAACTCCCTTTTCTCATGTTTTGGGTACATGTTATATTTTATATCCTGTTTTGAGTTATTTGATTTCCATAGAACTATTCATTTTCACTGCTTTTGTGTCCCTTTATACTGTCACTTTTGGTAGGTCTATTCTCCTCAAAGAGTCCCCTTTAATATTTCTTGCAGGGCTGGTTTTAGTGGTTATGAACTCCTTTAGTTTTTGAGAAACTTGATCTCCTTTTATTCTGAATGACTGGATATCTAGCCTTACTGGGCAGAGTATTCTTGGTGCAGATTTTTTCCCTTCCCTTTGAATATATATTATGCCACTCCCTTCTGGTCTGCCAAGTTTCTGTTGAGAAATCTTCAGCTAGCTTTATTGGTTTTCCCTTAGAAGTTAATGATAACTCCTGTCTTGCTGGTTTTAACTTTTTCATCACTAGATTTTGCAAATTTAATTAGATGTATTGGTTGGCCTGTCTTAGTTGATTTTTGATGGGAATTCTCTGTGCCTCCTGGATCTAGATGTCTGTTTCCTTCCCCAGATGAGGGAACTTTGCAACTATTCTTTCCTCAAACTTTCTGCCTGCATTTCTCTCTGCTCCTTCTTATAATATGAATGTTACTATGTTTGGCGGAGTCCCTTAGTTCCCTAAGTCTATTCTCACGTTGGTTAATTCTTCTTTCTCTTTTGTTCAGTTTCATTGCTTTCCATTACTTTGTCTTCTAGGTCACTAATTCATTCCTGTTTCTTCCAGCCTAATATTGATTGAATCAAGTAGGTTTCCAATCTCATTGCACTCTTCATTTCTGATTCTTCTAAAAGTCTTCAAACTTGGTGGTAAGGGTCTCACTGAGTCTTCTGTTCTCAAACCTAGTTGAGTATACTTCCACTTTAAATTCTCCATCAGGAGGCTCCCGGGTGGCTCAGTTGAGTGTCCAACTTCGGCTCACGTCATGATCTCACAGCTTGTGAATTTGAGCCCCGTGTCAGACTCTGTGCTGACAGCTCAGAGCCTGGAGCCTGCTTCGGATTCTGCATCTCCCTCACTCTCTGCCCCACCCCTGCTTGTGCTCTGTCTTTCAAAAATGAATAAACATAAATATCTTAAATTCTCCATCAGGCATGTTACTTCTATCTGTCTTGCTTTAGGTACTTGGCTGTGGCCTTCTCTTGTTCATTTGGGATAAATTCCTCTGTCTTCTCGTTTTGTCTAAGTCTCTGTCGCCGCCTCTCTGTTAGAAAAGTCAGTTATGTTTCCTGTCCCTGAATGTAACGACCTTCTGAAGACGAGTTCATGTAGTGCCCAAGGCCTCACAATTCAGGGAGCATCCCTGGTGTCTGCTACGTGCACTCTGCTGTTGTGTTGCAGCTGTGCTCTATCCTTCAGGCCAGTTGCCTGCAGAGGCTTTATGCTGTGAGCAGTACTTGGTCCCCAGCCTGAATGTGGTGAGTTTTAGCTAGGTCTGGTCTGCTTGTGAGATGGGTCCTGCCAACCCCTCTGTTGAAATGAGGCCATGCAAATGTCTCTGTCCAGAAGATGTGATGTGAGCAGGGCTTTGTTGTGGTCTTCTAGGGGAGAGGCCCGAGAAAGGGCAGTTTCTCCAGGGGGCATGAGGGAGAGGGGTGGTTTAAGCAAGTCAGGCTGCTTGTGTGGGTGCTGTGCTATTTCCTGCAGGAGGCACTGTATGTATTCTGAGGGGTGGGAGAGGGAAATGATGCCAGCCAGCTCCTTTGTTGCCAGAGAGCTGTCTCTCTGAACTCTGCGCCTCAGGTACACCCTGAACAAATAATCTCCCCTGCCCTGTGTGTCCCAGGCACTCTTTGGATCGGTTTCCATACTATCTGCTCCCAAGTTGTTTGCCTGCCTTTTCTACAGAAGCAGAGCAGTGTCCTCTAGGCTCTATCCCAGCCAAGCCTGCTGACCTATGAAACCCCAAGCTTGAAGCCCTGCTAGTTGCAAAAACTCTGGAAACTCTTCCCTTCTCATTTTCTGAACCAGTGTCTTTAGGGAGATCTTCTCCTTGTGCGTTCCCCTGTGTGCTTCCCTCCCTTCCCTCCCTGCCTCTCGTGTGTGCTCTCTTCCTCCTCCCCTTCTCTGTGACCATGGCTCCCTCTGCTCCACAATTGTCACCATCCCTTTCTCCCCTAAACCATTCTATATGCTTCCCACCTTTTTTGTTGTAGCCTCTTCTCTCCCTCTATTTGTAGAGTTTATTCTGTCAATCTTCAAGTAAATTTCTGGGGGTACTGAGGATGATTTGATCATTATCTAGTTGGGATTGTGAAACAAGAGCCTAGGGTCCACCTACTCTGCCACCATCTTTCTGCTCATGGTCTTTTCTTTCATCACTTTGTCACTCAGAAGGGAAGAGTCAGGAATGGGAAGATGGCCATCGTGTGCTGGCTGGTCTGCATGGCCTTCCTTGACACGGGTTTACATTTTCAG
The DNA here is from genome assembly GCF_028018385.1 of Neofelis nebulosa. Classification (NCBI taxonomy): domain Eukaryota; kingdom Metazoa; phylum Chordata; class Mammalia; order Carnivora; family Felidae; genus Neofelis; species Neofelis nebulosa. Next base: position 92,083,043 of record NC_080792.1, read on the forward strand.
GAAATCTGCAAGCCAGTGAGGCCTTTGGTAGCTTGAAATCTGCCATCTTGGGAGTATTTACACCATGAAATGGGCATACCACTGGAAAGGAATACTCTGCTGACGTCTGGATTTCCAGTCCAGCTCTCAGGATGATGGAAAGGAGTCTTTCACAGAAAATGCTGTAGGACATCTCCTAGATGAAGGATAGGACAATCCAGAGTTTAGATGCTAGTGGGTCCCTGAGAAAGGACACCTCATTGTTCACACAGTGAGGAACACAAATCGAACTCACAGGAATTGGCAGATCTGAGAAGGAAGTTGTGTGTGTCTTTCCCTGGATATAAAGCATTGCAGGTGTAGGACCCCAGGGTAGGAATGGCTGTGTGGTATTAGGTGGGTGAGGCAGATCTCCAGGCCCCAGGGTGGCTGGGGGAAGTGGAACAGTTAGCCAGCCTTGTACCCACATACAAATGTAAGTGTTATCAGGGTGATCACACGGAGGAGGGCGAATTTATCAGGGAGCTAATTCCACAGCCTGGTGTGGAGTGTCAGGGAATCCCAGGGACCAAGCAGGAACCCAGGCAGGTGACTGTATAGCTGCCCTTCTGTAGCCCAGAGGGTCAAGGGCAGGTAGAGGCTATCAGAGCCTGAGGGGTGGGGGTGGGGGAGAGGTCCCCTTGAGAGGAGCAGTGAGCTCTGGGGGACCATGGCCAGACAAGGGACCTTTGCAGAGGAAGAACAATCCAGAACACACTCTCCTTTCCTACCTCCTCCAGCCAAGGCTTCTTATTGACCAAACCTAACAAAGTCATGAAGCCTGTTTCTGAAATCGCATTGGCGCATGATGACACATGGCAGGTAGAGAAAGATTGGGGGGGGGGGTGCTTTTCTTTGTAATTACAAAAGGTACACTCTTAAAAATCAAGGTCTCTCTGCAAACTTTGAGTATTATGCCTATTGTACTCCATTTTCTTCTACCTTCTGTTCAGTCCACATTAGTGAGTGCTTAAAAGACTTTGTAAAAGTAATAGTAAAGATAGTAATGCACTGTACCCCAAACAGTGACTTCTAAGAAAAACAGGAAGTTTAGTATGGAGTCTTTTTTTCTTGACCTACTGAAATAATTCAATTAACCTTCATTTTAACTGTTATGATCCATCTCCTAGGCCTAGAATACAGCAACTATCAATGAATGGAACATGATACTTTAAGCTGAATTGTACATTCTTTATATAAAAGACCCTGGCTTTTTTTCAAAGTTTACTCAGCCATCAAAACGAATGAAATTTTGCCAATTGCAACGATGTGGGTGGAGCTAGAATGTATTATGCTAAGCAAGATAAGTCAAATACCATATGATTTCACTCGTGCAATTTAAGAAACAAAACAGATGAACATATGGGAAGGTGGTGGGGAGAAAAAAAGTGGGGAAACAAACCACAAGAGACTCTTAAAGACACACAACAGAGTTGATGGAGCTTGGGGGATGGGCTAAATGGATGCTGGGTACTAAAGAGGGTACCTGCTGTGATGAGCCCTGGGTATTGTACATTAGTGATGAATCACTGAATTCTGAAACCAATATTGCACTGCTAACTAGAATTTTTTTTTTAATTTACGAAAGAAATAATGCAGTGAGGGAAAAGTTTGAATTTTATCAAAGACAATTTTCTCCTAATTTGTCTCTGATCTTCAAATATCAGTTTCCCACAGCCACGGTGGTATGTGGGCAATAGTCTGAATTCCTAGAAACTAAGTGACAGATGGACCAGTTACTGGGCAGGAAGGGCCTTTTAGGAAAAGAATGGGAACAACACAGACCAGGGCTGTAAAGAGAACCTTCTGTGACCAAAGAAATGGCCCCTGTCCATGCTCTCCAATATGGCGGCCACCAGCCCCATGTGGGCTTTGGAAACCAGGAATTGAGTTTAAATGTATCAAATCTTAGTAGCCATGGGTGGCTAGTGGCTGTGGAATTAGCACAGACTTAGAGCAACCTGCCAGCCCTGATGTCCCTGGGCTGGAGCCCTAGGAGTTCTACCTTGCCAGAGCCTCTGGGCCAGGTGATGGCCACATGGCCAAGATTGTACACCTACTTCCTAAAACTCCCACAGGTCTGAGAAAGCAGGGTAGACCCTAAAATAGCCGTGACTGGTAGGAGACCTGTTCTGCAGTCTGGCAAATGCCTTGCATATATGGGTTTCTATAATCCAGTTAACCTCACGATGTGGGTGCTAGTATCCCCAAATTACAGGTGAGGAAACAGTCTTGGGGGAAGCATCTTGCCCAAGGCCACCCGAATTTACTGAGACAGGATGGAGGCTCAGAACAAATTGGGATTCTAGAAGCATAGATTTGTGCTGTGGCCACCTGAGCGGGTGCCTGTGGTTCCTCCTGGCCCTGTGAGGACTGTGGTTCCTCCTTTCTGTGGGGGTGTTCCGACCCCAAAGGTACCATGGGGTTCAGTCCCCTCCATCGGGTGGCTGGCAGTGTCGCTGGTGTGGCAGATGGGCTCACAGTGAGGTGGGCTTAGGCCTGAAGCAAAGTGATGACCCTCAAGGGACATCAGGTGACCAGGGAAAGGCTGCTGGCAGCCCCTTGAGGTCGGCGCCCCTGGTGGTGCCTAGAGGAAATGCGGGCCGTTCCTCCAGCCTCTGAGGGAATTTCTGGGGGTGGCGGAGGAAGTAGAAAGGTGCACACTCTCAATGGGGGTCCAGGCCCCTTACAGTGCACTGTGGACTGGCTGGGCCATCCTGGATAAAAGAGCATCTCTGAGCCTCCGTTTGCCCCTTGAGAGGGGCGGTAGAAGTTCTTCTATGGGTGATCATGAGGGTAAAAGATCATTTCGGGGAACAACATGGAAAAGCTAAGGAAACCAGGCAGCGTACCGTCTCTGAAGTCTTACACTTCCAAGCTGGTTGCGGCACCACAGCTCAGCTGCACCCCAACACCATTGCTTGATCCTCATGTGGTCAGGTCCTCCCTCTGTGTTCTGTGTTCCTAGGGGGTAGGGGTGGGCTGTGGGATCCAGGCTTCCTCTGGTCACTATGCACCTGAACCCTCAGGGACTAGGGGGTGAATCGTGTGGGAACTCCACCAGGCGACCTTGCAGCAGAGGGAAGGTTGGGACCTTCCTGTATCCTGTTTCCGAGACAGACGGTGGAGTCGTGATGCAATCTGGCTGGGCTTTGGGTCCCAAAGGGGTGGGGTCGCTGCCTGGTCTGTGTGGACGTAAATACCAAAGCTAGCATGAAGGAGGAGATTCAAAGAAAGAGGCTCTGATCTCAGGCTTGAGTCTCTTTCTCTTGCTGGAAAGGGTGGGGCATCGCGATGGAGCACAGCTGTGGGCTGAGACGTCGTCTCTGATCCTTCTTGAGCTGTGACGGTCACTGTGGGGTGGTGTTGAGCTCAAATTCCCATAGCAGGAGTCTCCTGGGACTCCCCCATAATCGCCCCTCCCTCAGTCGGAGTTTCGGGTACGTCTCTAGTGCGTTGAATGAGTCAGAAGTTGGATCCATTATGTTTTCAAGGAGAGGGAGGGATGGGCTTCTGAGCAGCCCCAGGTCTGGAGGCGGGAAGAGTGAATCCTTTGCGGTAGGTTTCGCTCGGCTATTAACAGCATCCTCTCAACAGCAAGGACCCCTCTCAAGTAAACCGTGTGTTTTGGAAGAATTCGGATCCCAGGCTGCTTCTGCAAGGTCTTCAACGTCTCTGCTCCCAAAGGGAAAGTAACGAAAATACTGGTTTTCTTGTTTTGTGGTTTAAAGGATCATGGCTGCCCTGAGACTGAGGATTAAGTAAAACTGATTCAAGTCCTTATTTGAATTAATCCAACTCAACATTGTTGTTATGCCAGTAAACACTAATGAACTTTTGTGGGATGGTATTGGCATATGTGTGTTCTACCCTTTGTGAGTGTGCACACCACATATAACTTTGTACGTACACAGAATAAGTTTACCAGAAGTTTTAAACCATATGAAGTTTTCAAGTGCAACATGGCTCCTTTTTTAACTAAATAGGCTAAACCTAGAACCCTCCTTTTCAAAAAGAGTAGGTCTGTGCCTCAAAGTAAGTTGCCATAAAACAGAGATGCCCCAAACCAATCTTGAAACATTCCAAAGAGTTTTTAATCATCAGACTGAGGAGTTCTTGCAAAAAGCTCAAAATTAGAAATATTTTAGTTAAAACGTTAGGAATGGGTGAGGCTTGATGTCAGTCAAGCATGATGAAAAATCCAGCATTGGGATCATGTGCAACATGTTCAGATTTGCTCTGTGTGACATTTCCCCTCTACAGGTGAACATAGCAATGCAGACAGATGTGGGTTTGTATCCTACGTAGACACGATCGTTCAACACCCACATCTAATGAGCTCAGTGCTCTCTGTGGACAGTAAGTCCCTTCCACACATTCTGTATTTCTTGTCTGTTGGGTATTGTCCCAACAAGTTGCTGGTGAAGCTACTGGTTCTGTTTCTTCCCTCTTCTGTGGGAGTCTGTATAGTCAAATGACTCAAGGGGGTTCTAGTATTTCTCTAACACCCCAATCACCTCTCAAATGTGCTGTAAACATTTCCATCATACGCCAAGAATTGTTTCACTGAGGTCAGAAAGATCATCTTTGTGTTTGGGAGGTGTGGGTTCAAGACCACTTGTTTTCCAGCTGTGTGACCCTGCTCATTTCACATGAACTCTGATTTTTCTCATCAGCAAAGAGGAGAAAGAGAGCACCTTAGCCAGATTTGGGGCCGAATGGCCACACACCTGTAAGGCCTTGGTCCAGTGGCTGAGTCCCAGGTTCAGGGTTTAGGCTCCTCAACCATGTCCATGAGAACCAGGCACATAGTGACACGAAGGGGTAGGACAGTGAGATTCCTGTCTCCTACCAACCAGGGGCAGGAGTTGCAGAGGCACTGTGATGTCCCACGGGGACCTAATTCTTCTGTCTGGTGGCTTTGTGTCCTCACTGTCTTAGGTGAAGGTGACCCAGTTCAGTACAAGACCTATAAAGGGTTCACAACCCATGGACCTGAGGACTTGCTTATCTTGCCTGCACATCTAGCTGCAAGGGGGCTGGAGGAGGTCGACTTCATTCTGTGGAGCTACGAGTCCAGAGCAGGAAGAAGGAAATGGAATCACTAATTACAGTAGAAACATGTGGGGCACAGTGATTCCTACCGAGGTCTCTTCGTTCTTTCATTTTTGCTCATTTACATCCAAGTCAATGTAGAGTGCAACGACTTTAGGAGCAGAATCCAGGGATTCACCCCCTACATGTGACATCCAGTGCTGATCCCAAGTGTCCTCCCTATTGCCCCTCGCCCGTTTAGCCCATTCCCCCCACCCACAATGCCTCCAGCCCCCCTCTGTTCCTATTTAAGAGTCTCTTCAGTTCTGTCCTCATCCCTGTTTATATTTTTGCTTCCCTTCCCTCATGTTCATCTGTTTTGTATCTGATTCCGCACATGAGTGAAGTCCCATGGTGTTGGTCTTTCTCTGACTGAAATCACCTCGTGTAATACCCTCCAGTTCTGTCCGTGTAGTTGCATATGGCAAGATTTCATTCTTTTTGATTGCTGAGTAATAGTCCAGTATATATATGTGCCACATCTTTTTTTTACTTTTGTTCCCTACTTTGTATATATATTTTTTGAATCCTGCATCAACTTTTATTTTTTTTTTCAATATATGAAATGTATTGTCAAATTGGTTTCCATACAACACCCAGTGCTCATCCCAAAAGGTGCCCTCCTCAATACCCATCACCCACCCTCCCCTCCCACTCACCCCCCATCAACCCTCAGTTCTCAGTTTTTAAGAGTCTCTTATGCTTTGGCTGTCTCCCACTGTAACCTCTTTTTCTTTTTTTTTTCCTTCCCCTCCTCCATGGGTTTCTATTAAGTTTCTCAGGATCCACAGAAGAGTGAAAACATACGGTATCTTTCTCTTTATGGCTTATTTCACTTAGCATCACACTCTCCACTTCCATCCACGTTTCTACAAAGGGCCATATTTCGTTCTCATTGCCATGTAGTACTCCATTGTGTACATAAACCACAATTTCTTTATCCATCAGTTGATGGACATTTAGGCTCTGTCCATAATTTGGCTATTGTTGAGTGTGCTGCTATAAACATTGGGGTACAAGTGCCCCTATGCATCAGTACTCCTGTATCCCTTAGGTAAATTCCTAGCAGTGCTATTGCTGTGTCATAAGGTAGGTCTATTTTTAATTTTCTGAGGAACCTCCACACTGTTTTCCAGAGTGGCTGCACCAATTTGCATTCCCACCAACAGTGCAAGAGGGTTCCCGTTTCTCCACATCCTCTCCAGTATTTACAGTCTTCTGATTTGTTCATTTTGGCCACTCTGACTGGCATGAGGAGATATCTGAGTGTGGTTTTGATTTGTATTTCCCTGATAAGGAGCGATGTTGAGCATCTTCTCATGTGCCTGTTGACCATCCGGATGTTTTCTTTAGAGAAGTGTCTATTCATGTTTTCTGCCCGTTTCTTCACTGGGTTGTTTTTCGGGTGTGGAGTTTGGTGAGCTCTTTATACATTTTGGATACTAGCCCTTTGTCTGATATGTCATTTGCAAATATCTTTTCCCATTCCGTTGGTTGCCTTTTAGTTTTGTCGGTTGTTTCCTTTGCTGTGCAGAAGCTTTTTATCTTCATAAGGTCTCAGTAGTTCATTTTTGCTTTGAATTCCCTGGTCTTTGTGGGATGTGTCAAGAAATTGCTACGGCTGAGGTCAGAGAGGTCTTTTCCTGATTTCTCCTCTAGGGTTTTGATGGTTTCCTGTCTCACATTCAGGTCCTTTATCCATTTTGTGTTTATTTTTGTGAATGGTGTGAGAAAGTGGTCTAGATTCACTCTTCTGCACGTTGCTGACCAGTTCTCCCAGCACCATTTGTTAAAGAGAATGTCTTTTTTCCATTGGATGTTCTTTCCTGCTTTGTCAAAGATTAGTTGGCCGTACATTTGTGGGTCTAGTTCTGGGGTTTCTATTCCGTTGGTCTATGTGTCTGTTTTTGTGCCAATACCATGCTGTCTTGATGATTACAGCTTTGTAGTAGAGGCTAAAGTCTGGGATTGTGATGCCTCCTGATTTGGTGGTCTTCTTCAAAATTACTTGGGCTATTCGGGGCCTTTTGTGGTTCCATATGAATTTTAGGATTGCTTGTTCTAGTTTCGAGAAGAATGCTGGTGCAATTTTGATTGAGATTGCATTGAATGTGTAGATAGCTTTGGGTAGTATTGACATTTTGACAATATTCTTCCAATCCATGAGCAGGGAATGTCTTTCCATTTCTTTATATCTTCTTCAATTTCCTTCCTAAGCTTTCTATAGTTTTCAGCATACAGATCTTTTACCTCTTTGGTTAGATTTATTCCTAGGTATTTTATGCTTCTTGGTGCAATTGTGAATGGGATCAGTTTTTTTGTCTTTCTGTTGCTTTGTTAGTGTATAAGAATGCAACTGATTTCTATACATTGATTTTTGTATCCTGCAACTTTGCTGAATTCATGTGTCAGTTCTAGGAGACTTTTGGTGGAGTCTATCGGATTTTCCACGCATAGCTTCATGTCATCTGCAAAAAGTGAAAGCTTGACTTCATCTATGCCAATTTTGATGCCTTTGATTTCCTTTTGTTGTCTGATTGCTGATGCTAGAACTTCCAACACTGTGTTAAACAACAGCGGTGAGAGTGGGCATCCCTGTTGTGTTCCTGATCTCAGGGAAAAAGCTCTGTTTTTCCCCATTGAGGATGATGTTAGCTGTGGGTTTTTCATAAATGGCTTTTATGATGTGTAAGTATGTTCCTTCTATCCCGACTTTCTTGAGGGTTTTTATTAAGAAATGCTGAATTTTGTCAAAGGCCTTTTCTGCATCGATTGACAGGATCATAAGTTTCTTTTCTTTTATTAATGTGATGTATCACGTTGATTGATTTGCGAATGTTGAACCAGCCCTGCATCCCAGGAATGAATCCCACTTGATCATGGTGAATAATTCTTTTTATATGCTGTTGAATTCGATTTGCTAGTATCTTATTGAGAATTTTTGCATCCATATTCATCAGGGATGTTGGCCTGTAGTTCTTTTTTTTACTGGGTCTCTGGTTTAGGAATCAAAGTAATACTGACTTCATAGAATGAGTCTGGAAGTTTTCCTTCCCTTTCTATTTTTTGGAATAGCTTGAGAAGGATAGGTATTATCTCTGCTTTAAACGTCTGGTAGAACTCCCCTGGGAAGCCATCTGGTCCTGGACTCTTATTTGTTGGGAGATTGTTGATGACTGATTGAATTTCTTCGCTGGTTATGGGTCTGTTCAAGCTTTCTATTTCCTCCTGATTGAGTTTTGGAAGTGTGTGGGTGTTAGGAATTTGTCCATTTCTTCCAGGTTGTCCAGTTTGTTGGCATATGATTTTTCATAGTATTCCCTGATAATTGTTTGTATCTCTGAGGGATTGGTTGTAATAATTCCATTTTCATTCATGATTTTATCTATTTGGGTCATCTCCCTTTTCTTTTTGAGAAGCCTGGCTAGAGGTTTGTCAATTTTATTTTTTCAAAAAACCAACTCTTGGTTTCGTTGATCTGCTCTACAGTTTTTTTTAGACTCTATATTTCTGCTCTGATCTTTATTATTTCTCTTCTGCTGGGTTTAGGCTGCCTTTGCTGTTCTGTTTCTATTTCCTTTAGGTGTGCTGTTAGATTTTGTATTTGGGATTTTTCTTGTTTCTTGAGATAGGTCTGTATTGCAGTGTATTTTCCTCTCAGGACTGCCTTTGCTGCATCCCAAAGCATTTGGATTGTATTTTCATTTTTGTTTGTTTCCATATATTTTTAAATCTCTAACTGCCTGGTTGACCCATTCATTCTTTAGTAGGGTGTTCTTTAACCTCCATGCTTTTGGAGGTTTTCCAGACTTTTTCCTGTGGTTGATTTTAAGCTTCATAGCATTGTGGTCTGAAAGCATGCATGGTATGATTTCAATTCTTGTATACTTATGAAGGGCTGTTTTGTGACCCAGTATATGATCTATCTTGGAGAATGTTCCACGTGCACTCGAGAAGAAAGTATATTCTGTTGCTTTGGGATGCAGAGTTCTAAATAGATCTGTCAAGTCCATCTGACCCAATGTATCATTCAGGGCCCTTGTTTCTTTATTGACCGTGTGTCTAGATCTATCCATTTCTGTAAGTGGAGTGTTAAAGTCCCCTGCAATGACCACATTCTTAGCAATAAGGTTGCTTCTGTTTGTGAGTAATTGTTTTATATATCTGGGGGCTCTCATATTCGGCACATAGACATTTATAATTGTTAGCTCTTCCTGATGGGTAGACCCTGTAATTATTATATAATGCCCTTCTTCATCTCTTGTTATAGCCTTTAATTTAAAGTCTAGTTTGTCTGATAGAAGTATGGCTACTCCAGCTTTCTTTTGGATTCCGGTAGCATGATAGTTCTTCACCCCCTCACTTTCAATCTGAAGGTGTCCTCAGGTCTAAAATGAGTCTCTTGTAGACAGCAAATAAATGGGTCTTGTTTTTTTTTTTTGTGTTTTTTTTTTTAATCCATTCTGATACCCTATGTCTTTTGGTTGGCACATTTAATCCATTTACATTCAGTGTTATAGAAAGATACGGGTTTAGAGTCATTGTGATGTCTGTATGTTTTATGCTTGTAGCTATGTCTCTGGTACTTTCTCACAGGATCCCCCTTAGGATTTCTTGTAGGGCTGGTTTCGTGGTGACGAATTCCTTCAGTTTTTGTTTGTTTGGGAAGACCTTTATCTCTCCTTCTGTTCTAAATGACAGACTTGCTGGGTAAAGGATTCTCGGCTGCATATTTTTTTCTGTTCAACACATTGAAGATCTCATGCCAATCCTTTCTGGCCTGCCAAGTTTCAAAAGAGATTAGTCACGAGTCTTATATGTCTCCCTTTATATGTTAGGGCACGTTTATCCCTTGCTGCTTTTAGAATTTTCTCTTTATCCTTGTGTTTTGCCAGTTTCACTGATATGTCGTGCAGAAGATCGATTCAAGTTACGTCTGAAGGGAGTTCTCTGTGCCTCTTGGATTTCAATGCCTTTTTCCTTCCCCAGATCAGGGAAGTTTTCAGCTGCTATTTCTTCAAGTACACCTTCAGCACCTTTCTCTCTCTCTTCCTCCTCTGGGATGCCAATTATGCGTATATTATTTCTTTTTAGTGTATCACTTAGTTCTCTAATTTTCCCCTCATACTCCTGGATTTTTTTTCTTTCTCAGCTTCCTCTTTTTCCATAATTTTATCTTCTAGTTCACCTATTCTCTCCTCTGCCTCTTCAATCCGAGCCGTCGTCATTTCCATTTCATTTTGCATCTCGTTTAAAGCATTTTTCAGCTCCTCCTGACTGTTCCTTAGTCCCTTGATCTCTGTAGCAATAGATTCTCTGCTGTCCTGTATACTGTTTTCAAGCCCAGTGATTAATTTTATGACTATTCTAAATTCACTTTCTGTTATATTATTTAAATCCTTTTTGATCAGTTCATTAGCTGTTATTTCCTGGAGATTCTTTTGAGGTGAATTCTTTCGTTTGGTCATTTTGGATAGTCCCTGGAGTGGTGAGGACCTGCAGGGCACTTCCCCTGTGCTGTGGTATATAACTGGAGCTGGTGGGCGCGGTCGCAGTCAGACCTGATGTCTGCCCCCAGCCCACCGGCTGGGGCCACAGTCAGACTGGTGTGTGCCTTCTCTTCCCCTCTCCTAGGGGCGGGATTCACTGTAGGGTGGTGTGGCCCATCTGGGCTACTTGCACACTGCCAGGCTTGTGGTGCTGGGGATCTGGCGTATTAGCTGGGGTGGGTAGGCAAGGTGCATGGGGGCAGGAGGGGCAGGCTTAGCTCGCTTCTCCTTAGGTGATCCACTTCAGGAGGGGCCCTGTGGCAGCGGGAGGGAGTCAGACCCGCTGCCAGAGGGGTGGCTCTGCAGAAGCACAGTGTTGGGTGTTTCCGTGGAGGAAGCAAGTTCCCTGGCAGGAACTGGTTCCCTTTGGGATTTTGGCTGGGGGATGGGCGAGGGAGATGGCGCTGGCGAGCGCCTTTGTTACCCGCCAAACTGAGCTGTCGTCTGGGGGCTCAGCAACTCTCCCTCCCTTTGTCCTCCAGCCTTCCCTCTATCTGAGCAGAGCTGTTAACTTATGACCTCCCAGATGCTATGTCCTGCTTGCTGTCAGAACACACTCCATCCAGCCCCTCCACTTTTTCCAGCCAGACTCGGGGGGCTCTGCTTGGCTGGCGGGCCGCCCCTCTGCCCCGGCTCCCTCCTGCCAGTCCGTGGAGCACGCACTGCCTCGCTGCCCTTCCTACCCTCTTCCGTGGACCTCTTGTCTATGCTTGGCTCCAGACAATCCGTTCTGCTAGTCTTCTGGCGGTTTTCTGGGTTATTTAGGCAGGTGTAGGTGGAATCTAAGTGATCAGCAGGACGCGCGGTGAGCCCAGCATCCTCCTACGCTGCCATTTTCCCACATCTTCTCTATCCATTCATCTATCGATGGACAGTTGGGCTCTTTCCATAATTTGGCTATTGTCGATAGTGCTGCTATAAACATGGGGGTGTGTGTCCCTTCGAAACAGCACCCCTGTATCCTGTGGATAAATGCCTACTAGTGCAATTGCTGGGTCGTAGGGAGTTCTGTTTTTAATTTTTCGAGAAGCCTCTGTACTGTTCTCCAGAGCAGCTGCCCCACTGTGCATTCCCACTAGCCTAAGCCCCCTTCGTTCCCCAGCATCTTGCTCCATCCACAAAAAGGCAAGTTGATCCGATAATCCTCTAAGAGGCCCCTGCAGGTCCCAGCACTCGATGTGCATATAGGGACTTGATTGCTCTTCTCTCTAAAACCGTAACTACAGGTTCTGCTCTCCAAACACTTAAGATGTCCTTGTGGCTTTCTTAATTTTGGGGAGAGAATGGAGACCAGGAAGCTTGATAGCAGGTGACACATAAAATTGGTCTTGACCCCGAGTGAGCACTCTGTTGGTCACAGGTGCCTACCAGCTGTTGCCACAAACCCTGAGCCTTTCCCAGGGGGTTGTGGAGACACGAGCTTAGCACTGCTTTGGAGTAGCTGCTGGACACCTTCAGCTCCCATACTGGTTAGTCGGGCACGTTTCTCCCACTCTCCTAGCAGTATTGAGACCCTGTGTCCATTTGAGATCTTGGGGAGCTCTGAGATGTACTTCACCAGTGTTATCTTCACTCTGTTCTGGAATCAGCCCCGAGTCTGAGCAGGTGCTGGGAGTGCCAGAGAGGTCCCTGAGAGCTTGCCTCACCCAGGTCAGCCAGCACACAGGTGACTGCTGGGAGCAGCCCCCGGCTGTCAGACCCCCACGCTCCACTAGGGACTTGAGACGTGACATTTGTATGTCAGAGAAAGCACACACAGTCCTCAAACCTGAACTCCTTCAGGAGAATGAGTATTGGGGGAAAAAGGACCTGACTGCCAGTGACCTGAGACCTGGATCCCGTCTCTTCTCCCATGATCCACGTGAGCTGTGAGTGTGGGAGGTGCCTCAGAACAGGGCCTGGTCTGGAACCTAAATGCCTTGCAAAGTGACATTGGGTTAAGGGCTCTCAAGACTGTTATGAAGGCGAGGACCAGCCCAGCAACGACTAGTCCCAGCCACCACCATGAAAGGGACAAAGGAGGTGGCTCCCCCCATGGCTTTGAGGCTCTCTGGGTGGAGGGGGAAGGTGCAGATAAACTTTCTGACAAACCATTTGATTTCTGAAAGAATCCCTGGCCGTCTGGTTTTATTCCTTCCTGTAGACGATTAAGGTGAGTGAACCGTGGTGATTCTGATCTGTTTCCAGCTGTGTGTGTGACACCACATTAAAAAGTGACAAATGTTATCTTTCTGTGGCCTTAGGAAGATAAGCAGATCATGATTGAGGGGGTGTTTAGTTCAAGGGACTTGTCGACAAGTGGTGGTTCCCCTGAAAAGACCCTATTTATAGTCTGGAGATGGATGCAGGGTGGTTCTGGCCACTCAGTGACAGGGCCCTGGGTGAGTGTGTCTGAATTCTCTAGGACCTTCCTCATGGTCACAAGATGGCTGCAATTGCCCACGAATCACCTTCTCACATGACTGTGTCCAAAGAGTGCTCTTTTCACCTTTGCCCCTTTTCATGAGGGGTGAAACATGAGCACCAGAAACCCTCAGCAAACTTTCCCTCCCATGTCACTGGTGTAGATGGAGCCACAGGGTGCCCTTGCTGCAAGGGACAATGGGAAACTGGGCATCCGGGAAGGGGAACGGTACTGCTGTGGGTGTTAGGACAACCGTGATGTACTCCCCGAGGCCCTGGCACATTGGGGTCAACACTGGGTGCCTTAAGGCAGGGAGGAGGAAGGAGGATGGCTACTGAAGGAAACCGTTTCGGCCAGAGCTAATATTCTGGGTGAGAAACAGCCAAGGAACAGATTCTGGGTGTTGTAAAACCTTCCCTTCCATTTCTCAGTATAAATGCTTGTAAATATTCAAGCCTCACGGATAAAGTGCGAGGAGCAAGCACATCGCCATAACCTAGATTCTGCCCTCGTGAATATTTTATGTGCATTTCCTCCCCCGTGTGTGCTCAGCAGTCACTGGGCATCCCCAGCTCCGTGCAGAAACTTCACTGAACACTCTTAAAACCCGAGATCATTCAGCTAATCAACATAGCATGTCCCTGTCACCTGACTCAATCTCCAGTGTGACGTAGGGTCTGTGTCCAATTCCCCTTCTAGCTGTTCTTAACCAGGACCAAGTGGAGACCCCTGCCTTCCCCTCTCTCTCTGCTGCCCCCACCGCTGGCTCAGGCCCCCTTGCACTAGGGCCCAATTCATCTTTAGATGCTTGTCTTCGGATTCTTCTCCTTCCCAAGCCTCTGCTCTCCCACTGGCAGAATCCGGTCTCCCCAGGAGCTTTCCAGAATTGGATTTAGCTTGGTGGGTGCTGCTCAAGGCTTGTCATTCAAACACCTGCTCCTGGACATCTGGGTATAGGCCCCTTGTCAGTCTGTGTCTTCCCCTTGCTGTGGTGTTCCTGTGGTATAGACCACCTCCTCCCTGTCCGTCAAAGCCATCTTGTCTAGTGCAGGGGCTGGTCTCCCCCTAGAGCCGTCCCCACGGCTTGCCTGGCTCCATGCTGCGCAGTGTGATGGTGGAGGTTTTATCGGCGAATTTGGTGCAGGTTGTGGATCTGAGGTGGTGTCTCCAGATCAGGAGTGAGGGAGCAGGAAGGGTGAGTCAGGGGTGAAGAGGTGATAGGATAGTGCATCCTCAATGCAGCCACCCTGAAAGGTGGGGGCGTGATTCTGTGGGGGGCTTTGGAGGCCTGTGTGAGGCCCATGTGAAGGATGGGAGGCCAGGACTCATCCAGTGGCTCCCATCTGTCATTGGTAGAACTTTCTCCTGGAGGACGAATTCCTTTTGAGGTTGTGCTCTGCCCTGACACCTGTGCTGCTTCGGGGATGGCTCGGACACCAGCAGAAGGTGGCTCAGGGTGTGATGCTAAGCTGGGTGCTCCCGTATAAGCCTGGGCTCGCGTGTGGGAGCCCCTCGTGGTTGCTCGGGAAGCCAGAGATGTGCCAAGGAGACGTGTCTGCTCCGATCTCCATGTCTGCACGGGTTAGCGTGGCTTCCCCTAAACGAACTCTTACTATCTCCATAAATATGTAGCGGGGGTCAGCATCCTGAGTACAAAAAAGGTCACCTGGGGTGCTGCATGTCCTGCAGGGTAATTGCTAGACTCCTTTGCAAGTAAATGTTCATGGACTGAGCAAGGTGGGAGCTGGTTGGCTCTAGTAACCGTCGGCGGGGACAGCTGGGGGCAGACAAGCCTGGAGAGCAGGGCTCAGAGGTGTCGGACGTGGTCTTTCCTGATTCTTCGGCCCCACACAGGCCTCCCTTGGGCTGCGAATCATGGCAGGAGACTTGTCAAGATCAAGTCCCACGGAAATTAATCTGAATTCTCTGAGAAGCAGCAGGAGAATGGTCTCTGTGGTCGCGGTAAGGTCGTGTGTCCTGGAGAAACGGCGTGCCTTGACTGGCCTGGTAGGAGTCCGTGCCTATGGACGGCAGTGTGGCATTGTTCCAGGGGAAGAGTGAAAGGGAGCTGGGGAGGTGGGCATGTGAATGTTGATGGGGATGTGTGTGTACAAGGGCATGTGTGTGTTGGAGGGCAGGTGACACATGGTCGTTACAGTAAGAAAACGTACGTAATTCTTCCATAATCCTGAAGCAGTTCTAAATCGTGGACTGTTTCAGAATCACCCAGGACCCCCTGGAGACCTACCCCTGGTGTTTTGGATTCAATAAGTCTAGGATGGGTGCTGGTAGTTTTGTGTTTCTAACAAGTTTTCCTGGGTGATGCTGTTCAGGGACCACCCTTTGAAGGTCTAAGGTCTATCCTAAAACAACATCCATGGGAGGGGTTTGGCCTATTGGGTCCATCAAAAACCAAACTCTCATTGGTAAAACAAAGCAGGAAAGGTAGTTTGTTATGAAGCTTTCAACATGCAAGCCATGAAACTCAAGTCTTATAGGAACCATGAGTTGCAAGTTGGTCACTGGCTATGGGATTTTTGTGGGGGTAAATATGGGGGTTATTTCATTTTTTCAGCTGATGGGTTGCCTACTGGTCATCTTTCTTGCTTGGAACAGGGTAGCGACTCAGCAAAATGAGCAAGTTCAGCTATGGCAGGGACAGACTTGGTGTCTGGAGATTGATGGGTGTCCTCTGACCTCGGAGAAGAGCTGTAAATTCTGGTAAGGTTAGGCTGTTTCCTTTATGCACCTGCATTGACCTTCTGCGTTCTGTCCTTGACACAAGTGACTCCACTTTAGTTTGGTTCTACAGGGGCTACATTATGGTTTGATTTAGGGAGCGAATACCTAGTTCTTGAGGTGTCCATTGCTCTCTCACACCACTGTAAAATTTAGAACCTTTTCACTTACCAGTAGAGACAGAAAGCTGAGTGGTGGTTGCCAGTGGATGGAAGAAGGGGAGATAGGGAGAGACTCCTTAACATATAAGACAAAGACCCTCTCCTCGACCAGACCATGGTCTAGGCCATGACCAGGGGCTTTGTCCTTGGCCCCACTAAGTCCAGTTTTAGCAAGAATCTTGCTGGGTCAGTTTGGCAGAAATCCCTCCCCTGTGGTGTCCAATCCCTCTCAAGATCTTATCCCTCTGTCTGTCTCTAGGTAGGAATCCTGTCAAGTCCATTAAGCCTGACACCCCGCCCCCCCCCCCCCGCCATTCCTGATGTTTCCTGCCCGTGATTTTTCCATCCACTGACCTCCTGCTCCTTGGCTGTGACCCTCACTTGTGTGTGTTCTTGGTTGAACCCAATCTCTCTTCTCTGCTAGAAACCTTATTGCTATAGAGAAAAGGCTTCCCATCTTTAACCGGTGTCACAACTTTTTAAGTGTCGGCTTTTGGAGTGAGGACCATGTTTTGAAACTAGAGAGGGTGGTTGCGTAATACTATGAAGATACTAAGTATCCTTGAACTGTTCACCTTAGAATAGCTGACTTTGTTATGTGAATTTCACCTGAATTAGAAAATATGCATGTTAAACAATGATTTCCCCTCCATTGTGACACTGAGTTGATTCTTCTCAGGGGCGGTTTGTCTCCCCACCACTTGCTGTATTGAGCAAAGAGCATGCCTGGGGCTGGCCATCCAAATGGACATTCATCCTCTGGGGTCTCCCTCATGGGGCTCCTGTGTAGCCTGTGTGCCCTCCCTCAGGGCAGGTGGCTTCCTGGAGGGTGATACTGAAGCTGGCAGTCACAGAAGTAGCCCCTTCAGTCATAAAAGTCAGCAGGCCAGCCAGAAGGCGAGGGGAGGCGAACTCTCTATAAAGACCATGCATCCTGATGGGAGGGGTGCCATGAATGGGGTCTTCCTAGGAGATCATCCAGCACCTCTGGTCCTTGTGCTGCCTGTGCATCTCCAGCATCCTCACGGCATGAGGCTGACTTTGCTAGTTGTTCATGGTTCTTTCCATCCGGACACCATGCTCTGGCTGGTCTGCCGGGTTTGGCACAAGGGATGAAATCCTCTTGCTGTCCCTGTAGAAAGTGCATGGGCTTTACAGGCCAACCATCCTAAGTTCAAGGGCCAGTTCCACCTAGGGTGACCAGGCATGCTGATTTGGTAGGACTGCAGTATTAGAAGTACAGGACTTCGGTGCCAAACCTAGAAAGTCCTGGGTAAACTGGGATGGGTTAGTCCCTCTCCCTCTACTAGCACTACTCCAGATAAGCAGGTATGGAAATGACATTCAGATAGGAAACCCACAGAGGCTATCCGGAACTTGCTATAGCAAAGGTGTGAGCGACCATTAGTTGTGTTTGGCATAGACTCCAGAGCTGGCCGAGGACCACGTGGTAGAGAAAGGAAAGGCTTGGATGTACTTTGATTGGAGGTTGCTGGCAATAGGGAAGCTGGAGGTGGGCTCAGTGAAAGGAGGGCATCTTCTATGGCTAGTCTGGGGAACGTATGTAGTTTTGTTAGACTCTGAGTTGGAAGTGTGGGCACAGCACAGGAAAGATGGCAGTTGGCCAAGTTCTGAATGTTTAAGCTGAACCCAGGAGAAGCTATGGTTCGATATCTTGGGTCATCGTCGCTGGTGGCCTGGCCATTTTGTACATGCGGAGTCCAACACCTGTGAGCCCCTGCTTTCTCAGATGCACAACGGGAAAAATAAACGTTGCCTCTGAAAATTAGCATGTAACAGGTGCTTAGCATGTGAGTTTTCCTCTCTCCTTCCCAGAGAATGTCTTGTCCTATACTGAGGGTGGGGCTCTTGGGGTCCTTTATTTGCTTACACCTCATGACCAAATGACACTCTCAACACACTCCAACCTGAAAGCCTCAGCATGTCCAGGCAAGCCAATACCTGCCTCCCATGTGCTCGCCTCGGACCAGTACCCACAAGGAGCTATTGTCAAATGGTCATGATTAGGAAACCACGGGCTAGTTCAACGTGATGTACTCACTAGAGCCTGGTGGACGTTGTAAACAGGGAACCCTGTGACATCAGGTTCCTGCTCCAGCAGAGGGACCATTGTCCACACCCACCTGATGAGGGCCCAGCCTTCCAGGGTCACCCGTATAACCAGCACAGGGGTTTTGATGTGATAGGATTCCTACCTAGGCCAGTGGACCCCACCTAGGCATCCCAGGGTTGCAGCTCTGAGTAACTAGCTGTGTCGAACATGACCTTTGGAGGCCACCCGGTCAGCACAGTGCACCCCAGCCCAGGACCGGCCAGGACTGGGTGCCAACCGTGTGCCTGGCTCAGCCCCTGGAACAGAGCAGCTAGCCCTACAACGTGTTTCTCTTTGAGCGTTTGTCTGTGTTCGCCTCCCAACACACGTGATCCAATGTGAGCGACTGTTGTAGCCTGAAGGGCAGTTTGTTTCTGAAGCATCAGGGATTTGCAGGAATCTGTGCAGAGACTTCTGATAATGTTTTGAGAGTTCACTTTCAAGAAGTAATTTGCCTGGCTTGTTCACTGGGAAGGTGCTTGGTTGGGGGGGGGGGGGTCGGGGTGGGCGTTGGGTTTCAGTACGGCTCGCGCCGGAGTTTAGGAACCGTGTTCCACGTTGAAAAGAAAACAAAATCTTCGGTGCAGTTCATCTTCTGCTTGGCGAATATCTTTGGCCTATTGTCTCTGTCAGAGGTCATGTTAGGGGCCTGTCACAGGGGGACGAACAGGGTTCTCTCAGCTCTTGGTTGGGCCTCGTGGAAGCAGGGGAGAAAGGCAGGGGTTAAACAGGTTGTTTCACAATTTTTCATGCAAGTACAGGTGCCACCCGCAGAAGAACCAGGTGATGGAGAACGTAAATGGGGGCGCCTGAGGGTATGGTGTGTGTGTGTCTGTCTCCAGAACAGTGGAGGAAAGGTGTCTCCACCAGGGATGAGTGGTGTAGAAAGTACAGATGTAGACACCAAGGTCCCCCAAATGAGAACAGACTGACTATTGAGAGTTTGCTACCCCAGGGGGTTTGGTCAAACTGCCTTCAGCTTGGCAAAGACTCAAAGGTGGGGGAGCCCATAATGGAAACCTGGGGAGGCTCGGGTCTGCTGGGGGGGGGGGGGGGAAGGTCGTTGGCCAGGGAAAGCTGGAGGTGGGTTAACAAGAAGAGGTTGTAGGTGACAGTTGTGGGGTGCACAATTGGTTTCTCTGATCGGAGTCAGGAGGGAGGACAGTAAAAAAGGGGTGACGGTCACTGAGCGAGTTCTGGCAGAACTGTGGGCTGGCTGCTGCAGAGGGTACAGGTCCCATCCCATTGTCATCTGTGGCCAGACCACATCATTTATTTGCCTCTGGAGTCTGGCAGAATACCCAAATGATGGCTGCACTCCGTAAGCATGGAGGGGAGCAGAGGTAGGGTTGTTCAAAAGCTCTGTTCTGTTGTGACCGTGGCTCCCCACAGTCCTGGCTCTCCTCGCTTTCCAGTTGGGCTGTACATGGCTCCAGAGCTCCCAGTATGCTGTCTTAATGTGGCAGCATTTCAGGCAGGTGGGGATGGTCAAGCAGGAAACAGAGCTGCTTCCCACAATACTCTCAGAAACCCCCAGCAAATGCCACATGTATCCCCTCTATGACCGAGTAGGGGCAGACAGAAAGGGGGTTACCATGACTGCCTTTTGCAGCTGCAGAGGTGACCTAGTGCCCTAGGTATGTGGCTGCCTGTGAGTAAAATTGCCTCTAGAGCACGCAAGATGTGTGTTAGGGTGACTCCCCCCTTCACAAACATGGGAGGTTTGAGATCCTTTCCTCAAGTTGCATAACTCTCTACCTGCAGAATGTCCTTGTGAGTCGCTGTCCCTCACCATAAAAGCTGAGAAGTCAGCTACTTAGACTCCCTCGCAGCTAGAACACAAGCCCGTGACCTCTGCTCCATCACTCACGACATCCCTGCTGGTTCGGGAGCTGCAGGCAATGAAGCCTTGTGGGGACCATGGTTCTGCAGGTTGGGGCAATGGCACTGGTGGTTACATCTATGTCCTAGGGCAGTGTTGGGACAATTCGGGGAGCAGAGTCTGGTGTCAGGGTCTCCGAGGTTTCTGTGGCTCGAAGACCAAGGCTGGTCAAGGGACAATTCCACTGGAGTCCGGCAGGGCAAGTTCCTCAGCAAGACTGGGGTTTCGTTTCTTCCTTTCTCTTCCTCCGGCTTCATAAAAATTGATGTGTAGTTGACATACAATATTAGTTTCAAGTATAGAACATTGTGATGCATTTATATATACGTATTTGTACACATGTATTTGTATGTGTGTATGTATATATACGTATAGGAAGGGATCAGAACCTACCTAGCTACCACTTGTCACCATGTGAAATTACACTAGTAACTACCTTCTGTGTACATTGTGTCCCAGTGTCTGAAGTCTGTACCTCTTGATCTCCTTTGTCTCCTATCCCCCACTGCCCACCCGCTCCCCTCTGGCAAAGGATTGTGCCCCATATATCTGTTTGTTCCTGTTCTTGTGTTTTTAGATTCCACACATAAGTGAACTCATTGGGTTGGTCTTTCTCTGACGACGTCTACTGAACATAATACCTTTAGGTCCATCTATGTTGTCACAAATGGCATGATTTCATGCTTTCTCATGAAAAAAAAAAAATGACCAAAGCTGAGTGACACCAGGTATACGTGTGTATGTAAACACATCCTTACCACTTCATCTACCGATGGACCCTTGGGCTGCTTCCCTGTCTAGGCTGTTGGAGACAATGCTTTAACAAACATACAGGTGCGTACATCTTTTTTTGAATTCGTGTTTGTGTTTTCTTTGGATAAATACCCAGAAGAAATTGCTGGATCATATTGGTAGTTCTATTTTCAATTTTCTCAGGAATCCCCATCCTGTTTTCCACGGTGGCTGCACCATTTTGCATTCCCACCAACAGTGCCCAATGATTTCTTTTTTTCACCTTTTTATGAACACATTTATTTTTGATAATGGCCATTCACAGTTGTGAGGTAATCTCATTGTGGTTTTGATTTACTTTTTCCTCTTGATTGGTGATATGGGGCCTCTTGGCATGTGTCAGCCATCTGTATGTTGTTTTTGGAGAAGCGTCTATTCAAGTGCTCTGCTCATTTTGTTTTGTCTTTCTCTGCTATTTATTTTGAGAGAGAGAGAGGGAAGGGGGGGGGGGGGAGAGAATCCCAAGCAGGCTCCACACTGTCAGTACAGAGCCCAACATGGGGCTCAAACCCACGAAATGTGAGATAATGATCTGAGCCAAAATTAGATGCTTAACCAAATGAGCCCCTCTTTTTCTCTAATTTTAGATTCCTTGCTATTGAGTTACGGTAATTCTTTTTATATTTTGAATATGGATCCCTTATCAGATATGTCATTTGAAAATATCTTCTATTCAGTAAGTTGCCTTTCATTTTGTGCCTTTTCATTTTGGTAGAATCTCATTTATTTTTCCTTTTGTTGATCTTCTCTGAGATGCGCGCCCGCCCCCTCCCTGCCCAAGAAATCTAAGACCAACATCTATGTGTGTACTGCCTGTTTTCTTCTAGGACTTTTACAGTTTCCAGTCCTACAATGAAGACATTAATCCACTTTGAATTTTGTCTCTGGTGTAAGAGAGTGGTCCACTTTCATTCATGAAGTGGTCCCGTTTTCCCAACAGTTGTCAAAGATCCTGTCTTCTCCCCATTGCATATTCTTGCCTTTTTTTTATTGGGAGATTAATTCATCCCATAAATATGGGTTTATTGACTCTTCTGTTCCATTGATCTGTTTTGTGTCTGTATCACACTGTTTCGATCACTCTAGCTTTGTAGTACGGTTTGAAAGCAGGGAGTGAAATGGCTCCAGCTTTGTTGTTACAGTTGCCGTGGCTACTTGAGGCCTTTTGTGTTTGGATGTTCAGGATTCCTTTGGGGTCGTTGTACTTCTATGAAAAATGCTATTGATATTTGGATGGGGAAGATCGCTTTGGGTAAAATGGACATTTTAACTATATTCTTCCAACCCACGAGTACGTCTTGGCTTTCCATTTATCTGTGTCTTCCGTTTCTTTCATCAGTGCCTTACCATTTTCAGTGTATACGGCTCCTCAGCGAAATTTATTTCTAGGTGTTTTACTATTTTCAGTGCAATTGTGAATGGGATTGTTAATTTTTCTGATATTTCATTATGAGGCATTATGCATAGAGAAATGCAGCAGAATTTATAATTTGTATCCTGAAACTTTACTGAATTCCTTCCTTAGTTCTAGTAGCCCTGGTGGAGCCCTAGAGTTTTCTACGTGGTATCACATTGTCTGCGAATAGTGATAGTTTTACACTTCCAATTTGGGTGCCTTTTATCTCTTGTCTGATTGCTGTGGCTAGGACATCCAATACCATGGGGAATAAAGGTGATGAGGGTAGGCATCCTGGTTCTTGACCTTAGGGGAAGAGCTCTCAATCTTTCCCTGTTGAGAATGCTGTAGCTGTGGGTTTGTCATGTACAGCCTTCGTTATGCTGCAGTATGTTTCCTCTAGATGGACTTTAAAAGTTGTTGTAGGGGCGCCTGGGTGGCGCAGTCGGTTAAGCGTCCGACTTCAGCCAGGTCACGATCTCACGGTCCGTGAGTTCGAGCCCCGTGTCAGGCTCTGGGCTGATGGCTCGGAGCCTGGAGCCTGTTTCCAATTCTGTGTCTCCCTCTCTCTCTCTGTCCCTCCCCCGTTCATGCTCTGTCTCTCTCTGTCCCAAAAAAATAAAATAAACGTTGAAAAAAAAATTAAAAAAAAAAAAGTTGTCGTAAATGGATGTTGAATTTTGTCAAATGGTTTTTCTGCCACTATTACATGTTTTTATCCTTTTGTAAACATGTATCCTGTTGATTTATAGATCTTTAACCAACATTGTATCCCTGGAATAAATCTCACTTGATCATATTGTTGAATTCAGTTTGCAAGTATTTGTTGAGAATGCTTGTGTCTATATTCGTCAGGGATATCAGTCTATACCTTTTTGAGGTGTTCTCTGGTTCTGATATCAGGGCAATGCTGGCCCTGTTAAATGAGTTCCCTTTTTTTTTTTTTTTTTTTAAAGTTTGAGGAAAAATATGTATTTTTGGTAGGATTCACCTGTGAATCCACCTGGCCCTCATTTTTTTCATTACTGATTCAATTGTGTTATTAGAAAACAGTCTGTTTAGATTTCCTATTTCTTCAGTCTTGGAAGATGGCATATTTTTAGGAATTTATCCTATTGTTGGCAGGCAAGTGTTCCTACTTGTCTCTTGTTCTTTTTGTTTCTGTGATATCGTAGTAACTGCTCTTTTGTTTCCTTGATGAGGGTGGCTAAGGACTTGACCATTTTCTTTTCAAATAACCAGCTATTTACTTCTTTTCTCTTCTTAGTCTGTGTTTAATTTCCACTTTGACATTTATTTCCTTCTTTTTCAAATTGGGCTTTGTTCATTTTCTAGTTTCTTTACATAGAAAGTTAGATTACTTGAGGTTTTGTGTCCTGGGGTAGGTCTGTATAGTTACAAAGTTCCTTCTTAGAACTGCTTTTGCTTTAACTCCAAGATTTTGGACCATTGTTTCCTTTTTTTGTTTTGAGAGGGGGAGGGATGGAGAACGAGAGAAAATCCCAAGCAGGTTCTGTCCCGATGTGGGGCTTGATCTCACAAACCATGAAATCATGACCTGAGCTGAAGCCCAGAGTCAGATGCTTAACTGACTGAGCCACCCAGGCGCCCCTGTTTCCATTTTTTATTTGTCTCAAAGTATTTTTTGATTTACTCTTTTATTTCATTGATCCATTGGTTGCCTAGTGGCAGGTGTAGCCTCTATGTCTTTGTTTTTTCCACCGTCTTACAAATGATCTCTAGTTTCATACCATTGTGGTTGGACAGGTTGCTTAATATGGTTTCAATCTTCTTAAATTTGAGACTTGCTTTTGTGGCCCAACAGGTGATCTATCCTCGAGAATATTTCAAGCACACTTAAGAGAAATGTGTATTATGCAGCTTGGGGATGGAATGTTCTGTAAACATACTAATCCATTTGGTTTGATGGGTCATTCAAAGCCAATGTTACCTTGTTGATACTCTGGATTGTCCATTGATGTCCTATTACTGTCAGTTTTTCTGTTACTATTTACTTTATATATTTTATATATGCTTCATATATATATTACATAATTTATACTTTATATTTTGTGTACACTTTTTTTTTAACATATACTCTATATATTCTATGTTGGGTGCATAGTGACAATTGTGTCTTGTGTTGATCTCTTGTTATGCAATGCTTAGTGTTTTGTTATACTCTGCTTAAAAGTCCATTTGATATAAGAATTGCTACCCCACCTTTCTGGGGGTTCCATTTCTGTGGAATACCTCCTTCCATCTCTTCACGTTCAGTCTGTCTTCACATGAAGTGACTCTTCTGTAGGCAGCATATAGATGTGTCTGTTTTTTTATCCATTCGGCAACCCTGTGTCTTTTAGAGGATTTAGTCCATTTACATTCAAAATAATTATTGATATGTACTTACTGCTGCCTTTTCCTTCTGATTGAATGACTTTAGTTTTATGTGCTTGGATTCCACAAGTTTGTGTGTGTGTGTGTATTACAGGTATTTGGTTTGTGGTTACCATGTGGTCCATCTAGAGCATCCTAACTTCAAGCATGTAAAAGCAATACATTTTTATCCCTCCCCCTATCCTGTTGGTTTTTGACATTTCACATCTTGAGTATCCCTTGACTGATTGCTGTAAGTCCAGAGGACTTTGTCGGTCTTTTAATCATTTAATTAGCTATGTCGGTGGTTCATCCACTACCCTTACTGTTTACTTTCATCAGCAAAATTTTTCTTTTCCCATTTACAGTCCCTTGAGTATTTCTTGCAAGGTTGGTTTAGTTGTACTGAACTCCTTTAATTTTCTTTTTATTTTCTGATAAGTATACTCTTCAATCCCCATCACCTGTTTCACCCATCCCCCCACCCGCCTCCCCCCTCTGGTAACCCTCAGGTTGTTCTCTATAGTTAAGAGTCTGTTTCTGGGTTTATCTGTTTTCCCTTTGCCCCTGTTTTGTTTCTTAAATTCCACATATAAGTGAAATCATATGGTGTCTGTCTTTCTCTTTTTTTTTTTTTGCTTAGCATTGTACTTTCTACATCCATGTTGCAAATGGCAAGATTTCATTTTATGGCTGAATATTCCTTTGTGTATATATAGCACTTCTTTTTTACCCATTCATCAGCCGATGGACATTTGGGCTGCTTCCATAGTTTGGCTCTTGTAGATAATGCTGCAATAAACATAGGGGTGCATGTATCCCTTTGAATTATTCTTTTTGTATTTCTTGGGCAATCCCCAGTAGGATGATTGCCAGATCATAGGGTAGTTCCAGTTTTAACTTTTTTGAGGAACCTCCATACTTTTTCCCACAGTGGCGGCACCAGTTTACATTCCTGTTAACAGTGCATGAAGGTTCCTTTTCCTCTACATCCTCACCAACACTTGTTTCCTATGTTTTTGGTGTTTGCCATTCTGACAGGTGTGAGGGGATAGCTCATTGTGGTTTTGATTTGTATTTCCCTGATGAGTGATGGTGAACGTGTCTGTTGGCCATCTGTATGTCGTCTTGGGAGAAGTCTGTTCATGTCGTCTCATCTTAATTGGATTCTTTGGTTTTTGGATGTTGAATTTTAGAAGTTCTTCATGTATTTTGGATACTAAGTCTTTATCACATAGGTCATTTGGAAATATCTCCTATTCAGTAGGTTGCCATTTAGTTTTGTTTCCTTTGCCATGCAGATTTTTATCTTGAAGTCCCAATAGGTGATTTTGGCTTTCGTTTCCCTTTCCTTAGGAGACCTATCTAGAAAGAAGTTGCTATGGCCAATGTCAGATAAATTATTGCCCATGCTCTCTTCTAGGATTTTTATGGTTTCAGGTCTGACATTTAGGTCTCTAATCCATTTTATTTTTGTGGATGGCTTAAGAAAGTGGTCGTTTCATTCTTTTGCATGCAGCAGTCTAGTTTTCCCAACACCATATGTTAAAGAAACTTTTTCCCATTGGACTTTCTTTCATCCTCTGCCAAAGATTAATTGACCATATAATTGTGGTTTATTTCTGGGTTTTCTATTCTCCACTGATCTATGTGTCTGTTTTTGTGCAAGTAGCATACTCTTTTAGTTACCACTTTGTAACATAATTTGAAGTTTGTAATTGTGTCTCCAGCTTTGCTTTGCTTTTTCAGGATTGCTTTGGCTATTGGGGGTCTTTTGTGGTTACATACAAAACTTAGGATTGCCCTAGCTCTGTGGGGGAAATGCTACTGGTATCTTGATAGGGAGTGCATTAAAAATCTAAGCTTGCTTTGGGTCCTATGGACATTATAACAATAATTGTTTCTCCAACCCATGAGCATGTAAGGTTTTCCCGTGTTTTGTGTGTGTCCCCTCTTCAGTTTCTTTCGTCAGTCTTTACCATTCACAGTACAGGTCTTCACCTCTTTGGTTAGGTTTATTCTTGGGTAGCTTTAACATTTTAGTGCAATTGTAGGTGGGACTGTTTGCTTAATGTCTTTCTGCTACTTTGCTATTAGTGTATAGGAATGAAACCGATTTCTGCGCATTGATTTTTGTATCCTGTCACATTACTGAATTTATCTTTCCATTCTAGCGGGTTTTTTGGTAGAGTCTTTAGGGTTTTCTATATATAATACCATGTGCAAATCATGAAAGTTTTACTTCTTCCTTACCAATTTGGATGCCTTTTCTTTTTGTTGTCTGACTGTTGTGGCTATGACTTCCAGTACTGTGTTGAACAAGAGTGGTGAGAGAGGACATCCCTGTCTTCATCCTGACCATAGAGGAAACGTTCTCAGTTTTTCACCATTGAGGATGATATTTGCTGTGGGTTTTTCATGTAAGGCCTTTATTATATTGAGGTATGCCTCTTCTCCTACTTTAAGCTCTTTAAAAATCATGAATAGATATTGCACTCTGTGAAATTCTTTTTCTCCACATGTCAAAATGATCTTATGTTTTTTATCCTTTATTAATGCTAAACCACACGTGAATCCTAGAAATCTTATTGATTGTGCTGACTTTTAAAATATATTGTCAGATTCAGTTTACTAGTATTTTCTTGAGGACTTTTGCATGTATGTTCATCAGGGATATTGGCCTGCAGTTCTTTCTTAGTGGTATCTTTATCCTGGCTTTAGTGTCAGGGTAATACTTAGAATGAATTTGAGTTTGCCTTCCTCTTCTATTTTCTTTGAATAGTTGAAGAATAGATATTAACTCTTCTTTTAAATATTTGGTAGAATTCACCTGTGAAGCCCATCAGATCCTGGACTTCTGTTAGGAGTTTTTTTGATTACTGATTCCGTTTAGTTGCTGGTAACTTGTCTGTTCAAATTTCCTATTTCCTGCTTGGTTTTGGTTGGTTGTTTCTGGGAATTTTGGAAATGGAAATTTTCCATTTCTTCTAGGTTGTCCAATTTGTTGGCAAGTGGTTTTTCATAGTAGTCTCTCCTAATATTTTGGTATTTATGTGGTGGTATTTCTTTGTGATTTTGAGTCCTTACCAATTTTGGTGTTTTCAAAGAACCAGCTATTTCTGCTCTAATCTTTAGCATTTTTTCCTTCTGCTAGTTTGGGTTTTGTTTCTTCTAGCTCCTTCAGGTGAAAAGCTACATTGATATTTTTCTTCCTTCTTCAGGTAGGCCTATATTCTATAAACGTCCCTCTTAGAACTGTTTTCATGCATCCCAAAGATTTTGGACCATTGTGTTTTTATTTTCATTTGCATGCTATTGTTTTATTTCTACTCATTGCTTAGTGGCATGTCATTTAACCTCCCTGTATTTATATTTATTTTGTGGTTGATTTCTAGCTTCATAGTATTGTAAGAAAAAGATGCATGGAATTACTCCAATCTTTTTTAATTTGTTGAGATTTGTTTCCTGGCCTCATATGTGGTCTATTTTAGAGAATGCTCCATGTACACTTGAATGTGTATCCTGTTTTAGGATGGAATGTTCTGAATACATGTATTGAACCCATCTGTTTTAGTGGGTCATTCAAAGCCAATGTTGTTTGTCTGTTTGGATGATCTGTCTGTTGATATAACTGAGGTGTTACATAACTATTGATTATGTTCACTGCTTTATGTATTTGGCTGTTCCCATAACGTGTGCATAAATATTTGCAATAGCGTCCTGATTTATCTCTTATTACAGGCTTTGTTCTAAAGTCTATTTTGTCCAATAGAAGTATTGCTACTCCCACTTTCTTTTGGTAGCTATTTTTATAATTGTTTTTCCATCCCCTCATTTTGAACTTGCAGGTGTATTTATATATGAAATGAGTTTTGTGTAGGCAAAATATACATGGGTCTTGATTTTATCCACTATGTCACCTGTGTCTTTTGATTGGAACATTCAAAGTATTTACTGATACATATTTATTGCCATGTTGCTAAATGTTTTGGGTTGTTTTGTAGTTTTTCTCTGATCCTTGTTTTCTGTGGTTTGTTGGCTTGCTTTAGTGAGAACCTTTGATTTATTTCTATTTCTTGCATATAAATTACTGGGTTGTTTTGTGGTTACCATTAGGTTTCTACATAACATCTTATGCATACAGCAGTCTATATAAAGTTGATGGTTGCTCAGTTTTAAACCTATTCTTTACTATATTCCCCACCCCCCACATTTTAGGTGTATGGTGTTCTATTCTATGCCCTTTTATTTTCACAGAATTTTTTTTGTTTTTTTGCTCTAGTGTCTGCTACCTTCATACTGCCAGTTTGTCTCTCCATTCTCCTCAGAGTCCCTGCTAATGTTTTCTGTAGGGCTGGTTTTAGTGGTCATGAACTCCTTTAGTGTTCGAGAAACTCCTTATCTCTCCTCTTCTGAATAATAGCCTTGCTGAATATTCTTGGCTGCAGGTTTTTCCCCTTTCAGCACTTTGAATATATCATGCCACTCCCTTCTGGCCTGCCAAGTTTTTGCTGAAAAATCAACTGATGGCGTTTGGGGTTTCCCTTATATGTAACTCTTTTCTCTTACTGCTTTTGTTTTTATCACTACATTGCCATTTTAATTACTATGTGTTGTAGTGTGTAACTCTTTGTTGTTGAAATATCCATGCTTCCAGGATCTAGATATCTGCTTCCTCAGATTCAGATGTTTTCATCTTTATTCTCTTTCTGGGATCCTTACAATGCAAGTGTTATGCTTGATGGAGTCCCCTTTTTTTCTCTCATTTGCTCAGCTCAATTTCCATTCTTCTGAGTCATTAATTCATTTCTCCACTTCTTCTGGCCTATTTATTCCATCAAGTGTGTTTTTAATTTCCTTTATTGTGCTCTTCATCTCTAAGTCGAGTATCACTATGATCTTAAATTCTCCATCCAGCATATTACTTATACCTGTTTCACTTAGGTGCCTGTGGTCTCATCCTATTCTTTCATTTGGGACCTATTTTTCTGTCTCTTTTCATCTGTTTCTTTGGGCGAGGAAAGTCTGTTACATCTCTCTTGTTCTTAACAGTAATGTTCTTAGGAAGCAGTCTTGTAATTCCTGCAGTGTCCTGTTCCCCAGGGCCTGGTGCTTCAGGTGTACCATCTATGTGTGTTTGTGCTCTGTTGAGTCGTGGCCTCTTTTTCCTTCAGTTTTCTGCAGAGGTTGTTAGCAGGGTTTGGTCCCCACCAAGGGTGGACTACTTGCAAAATGAGACCTGCCCTCCACACCAGAATGAAGGTCCCACAAGACATGCTGTAAGGGGGATGTGGTAGGATCTCTCTGCCCAGGTCTGGGGTGGGGGGGGGAGTGTCCCACAGCACCAGGACTAGCACAAGCATGAC
This sequence comes from Neofelis nebulosa, assembly GCF_028018385.1. Taxonomy (NCBI): domain Eukaryota; kingdom Metazoa; phylum Chordata; class Mammalia; order Carnivora; family Felidae; genus Neofelis; species Neofelis nebulosa. Next base: position 92,112,933 of record NC_080792.1, read on the forward strand.
TGGGAAGCACGGATCTGCTGAAGCAGGGGGGCAGGTGTACAGAAGTTAAGTACCACTGTTGACGGTTCCTTCAGGTGGCCTTTGTTTATACTGGAGGGGGGCTAGGGAAATGGTGCCTGCCAGCTCCTTTGTTCCTGGTGGTGTCTTCCTGCAAATCCCTGCTGCTCTGGGTACACTCTGAGATGAGCAAATCATTCTCTGTCCTGTCTGACCCTCGTGTTTTCCAATTGCTGGTCTAAGCTGTATCTCCATGGGCTGTTTGTCATCATGTCTCATGATGGGTAGAGAGACTCCTTCCCAACAGGCCCTCTCAGAGCTGAGACCATCACTTTTTTTTTTTAATTCCAGGCTTTAAATCCCACTGGTTGTAAGAGCTCCCAAAGTTCAGTCTCTCTCACATTGAGAGGAAAATATTACAGAGATCCATCCTCCCTACCCATGGGCTATTTGGTGTGAAAATTCTGGTAATTTTTGTCACCAGCTCCCTTCCCAACATGGATGGCTACAGTCCGTTTTGACCCCAGACCATGACTTCACCTTCCTAGTGGGTACTACATACCATGAACACCTTGGATGCCAGCACCATGCTGAGTACTGGGGATGCAGTGGTCAAAGGGCAGATGTGGGTTCTTACTCCAAGGGGCTTACTGCCCAACTCATTCTCCAATCTTTGTCTCTTCCCCCTTCAAAATTTCACTTTCAACTGCAGTGTGATGAACTGAGAGGAACTCTGTCATGGGTCAGGAGACATTTAAACGTCTATTGGAGTATCATGGGAAAACACAGCTCTGCTCCAGAATCTTTTGAGGATTTCCCCTGGAGTGGGAGACTTGGCAGGTCCCACGCAGCTGACACTCGGGCCAACTGTTCACTGCCTTCTAGTCTAGGAAAGAGTTCAGTTAAAGGAGTTAAAATTATGTGCTCGTTCTTCAATAATGTAAACATGAAGTCACCATAGGAGCCAACAGTTCCATTCTAGGGTTTACACTGTAAAGAACTGGAAATAAGAACTGCAGATTTATACACAAATACTCAGAGCAGCACTGCTCACATGAGCCAAATGGTAGAACTCAAATGCCCATCAAAAGATGGATGAACATGTGGTCTGTCCATACAGTGGAATAGGATTCTGAAAACAAAGTATTGACACATGGTGTTAGATGAGATAAATAAAAGGGCATATATCCTAGGATTACATTTATACTAAATGTCCAGAAGAGAAAACTATAGGCAAATCGTTTCCAGGGAAACCATGTGGAGTCATTGCTTAGTGGGTATGGGTTTCTCTTGGAGCTGAGAGAATATTCTGGAACTAGATGGTGGGGAGATGGTCCTACAATATTGTGAATGCACTGTCACGAATGGTGAATTTTGTGTATCGTGCCACAAATGGGAGGTGCCCCCCCCCTCCCGCTCTCCATCACTGTGATGTCTGGTACTCGGTGTCACAAAACCTCAGCAGCACATTCTGAACATTGTAGAAAGCCTAGGGGGTCACCTGCCCAGTGGGATGGGACAGTTTTTGAAAGGTTTTTAAAGAATGTCTAGTATTCTCTCAGCCTTCCTATCTGATAACCCTACTTTACTATTTGCTAGAGGCTTTAGTTCATAAATGCAAATCTAACCCCTTCTCCTAGTCTGCTTCAGGGCTCTACCAAAATCCCATGAACTTGGATGACCAGCACACCTTTGTGTCTCCCAGTGCTGGAGGGGGTGGGGTGTCCATGTCCAGAGAACTTGGTTCTTATGAGGGCAGCATGCCTGGCTTGCAGACGGCCACTTTCTTGCTGTGTTGTTGCAGAGAGAGCTCCTCTCCCCCGGGGGAGGGGGGGGGCTAATCCCATGGCATAAGGACCTCCCCCTGCTGACCAGATAACCTCCCAACGGCCTGCCTCCTAATACCTTAACCTTGGGGAATTAAGCCTCAATATCATTTTCAGGGGTAAGGGGAACACCATCTGTAGCACACAGGCTTGGAAACGCCACCCTTTCAAGTTTTTCTCCCCAAGATTAAGGACAGATGTTCTCTGGCCGGTAGCAGTGAATTTGATCACACAAAGGTGAGACTCCCCCAAGGAGCACTCTGATCTTTCTTGTCTGGATTGATTTTGGAAGCCAGGAATGTGATTTGAATCCACCTAACTCTTGAATTTAAGAATATTTATGGTCTTCTATATGACATTGTTTTCAGGATGAGCTTGGTTTTGCCATTGGTCTTTGCTGTGTGAAGATGGCAGAGTAAACAATGTGCCACTAGAACTCAAGCAATGACATCATTACTGAACTCTGTAGAATGGTGGACATGGAAGAGAGGATGCTTTTACCCAAAAAAGACCTTCCCACCGCACCTTGAGGGGAGCAAGGACTCAGCCCTCCTCTACTTGCCCCTGATGAGAAACAGATGAAATCGGCTTGTGCATTTAACTGATTAGAACTGTGCAATATTTAAGCTTTGGTAGCAAAACTTGGCAGCAACCCCATCTGAACTAATGCCAGGCTTTGTCCTACTTGGAATATGGCCACGTTTTCCTGTAAGATTAATCAAGTGTTGAATTAGAGGGTACTGCCATACCCCTCACAGCAGACCTGAAGGAGAATAGCATATATGCTTTTCTAAATTCCTAACCACTCTCAGATGTGGAAAGATCTGGCCCAAAAGGGGTGGAAGGATTGTGGGTCTATATTAAAAAGCAGCATTTTGTTTTGAGCAAAACCCACCCACCCTGGTAATTCGTCTAATGCTGTGCACCTGTGTTCCAGAAAGTCTTTAGAAATCCAGTGTGACCTTCAATCCTACTTGATGTTCTGAGCTCACACCTGGGCTAGGGCATCTGCATGTGGCATCTAGCCCAGGGGGGCATGTGAGACCCTGTTCTGCTCACCGTGGTGGGGACCCCGGACGAAACCGCTCCGGGGATAGAGCCTGCATTCTGATTTTCCCTGCCACCCTATTTTATGCTTAAAGTGCCTGCTTGTACCCCAGCTCCTCACAGGGGCTGTGGGAATCCCTGTATGGACAGCGGAACCCACGGGAAAAGGACCTGTCCTACCTGCCAGGAGTCGTCCTTCCCAGCCTCAGGAAACCTTTTAAGAACACAGCATCTTTTTAAGCCAAGAGAGCAAAGGACAACGGGGCAGCAAAATGTAACACTGTGTTATTCAACACTATCTTTCACAACACTGCACCCTGTATTGACAAGGGAGGATATTTTCTTGTGTGGGTCAAAATCGAAACCTGGTCTGTGACAGTGCTCTGCACCCAGATGCATGCAGGTGAGCCACCTTATCCCCCTCTGCTCTCCAGAAGGCTCCTCTCCAGATCCTCTTGTAGGAAGGAAAAAGGCTAGTGAGGGTTAGTACTTGGGTCCGGAACCAAAGAGGAACAAACCTACAAAAATACCAAATATAAGAGCAAAGAACCATACAAGCACATTACTATACCCCACAGGTTGGCTGCTGGGGAGATGTGGAGGCCAGCCTGGATTCACACAGTGTGGGGAAGTCAAGGTCAGTGCATTTTTCTGGTCCACTCCTTACCGGACCTGTAAGACCAGGTTGAGTTCATTGGTAGGACACACACTCCAGAGAAAGCTTGTACACATGGAGCCAACAAGAAAGATGAATGTCAGTCCCTCAAAGAGAAGGGTCCAAGACTTATAAATGCACTTTCCAAAGAGTGAAGGGCTGAGAGTAGGGAAGCATCCTTCAGTCCCAAGGTCAATATCTCGTGGTTGATACTTGTCACAAGACAATCATAGGAGGCCTTCTTCCATGGCTGACATTCTTTTAGGACTCCTGGAAAATAGAAATATTGCTAGAAAAACTCGAAGGCTTTAGTTTTTCTAATTTTGCCTAGACAACGCTTCCTCCCTGATGGCTATTCTCTCATTTGTTTACTTTCTTGGGAAGTATTGGTCTCTAAGAGTGTAGAGAAATTTTAACCCTTGTCTCAGGCCAGAAGCTCCACAGGATTTAAGTTCTCGTTTTCCTAGACGGTCTCATTTCCCTTAAGGTCTTTATCCTCCTGGGAGGGTGAAGGGCAGCAGTGTCTTCTGTAACTGCTTTTTGCTCTCAGGGGCCGTTATCCCTGTCCTACCTTGGAGGTGTAAAAATCTCTTGCTGATGGTTCTAAAGACTTAGAGGAAGTGGGTATACGTTAGAATCCTTCTGCCATCATTAGCCTCACTGGGAATTGTTGGGAGTCTGGAAGACACAAACTTTACCAGGTTAAGAAGGCAGAGCCCCAAAGTAACAGTAATTTAATGGCCACTAAGTCCCTAAGGAAAGGCAAGAACTAGGTAGCATTTGGGAGTTTCCATTTATGTAGCCCTGTAGCCTGCTGGAGGAGGTCAGCCCTTGGAGATTAGGTTTCCTATCAATTTGGGGGTAGGGTGTAGAACAGGCAGGTTACAGTAGCACACATATTGGACAACACAACAAAAAATTGAAGATTTTTTTCCACTGCGTTTGAGAGAGCACATATGTAGGGGAAGGGCAGAGCACCCGACCTGGGGCTTGAACTCCCACACCAGGAGCTCATGACCAGAGCTGAAATCAAGAGTCAAATGATTAATTGAGCCACCCCTGCACATGCTGAGATTTCTGTTTAAAGGGCAGATTTAGGGGTACCTAGGTGACTGTTAAGCATCTCTTGATTTCAGCTCAGGCCATGGTCTCACAGCTCATGAGACAGAGCCCTGTATCAAACTCCACATGGTCAGCACCAAGCCTGTTTGGGATTCTCTGCCCCTGTTTATATATACATTGTGTAGGAAAGGACTAAGAATGTAGACCTATTGATGAATACCTGTATCATGGATTTCCCTTTCATTTATTAAATGCCTAAATATATAAACGTTCACCACCCCCCTGCTGCCAGGACCTGGCCCTACTACCTCCTTGGGGCTGCTCTTGGGGGTCCTTCTGCCCCAGGCAGCAACCTGCTTTACACTGGGTCCCAATGCTGTTCGACTTCAGAATGTTTAGTGGCTTCCTTGGACTTGTTCAGTTGACCCCCCAGGAACCCCCTCTTCTTGACACCTGCTATGACTGCTGGCAGTGGACTCCACATTCCAGGATGTCTGGAAATGGTTCAGGAAGAAAAACGCAACAGGCAGGTACAAACCTTTTCTTAGGTAATGACTTAGGAGGCCAAGAAAGCCATCTTTTCCTTTTACACTTTCTGAGCGTGGGGACAGCTGTAAAGGACCTATAAATGGAATAAAGGTTAAATTATGCACCTGGTCTCCATTAAATCAACATGGAAGCATTACTGCCTAGCAAAGGTCCCTTGTGGAGACACACTGTTACAGGGGATGGGGGGGAGAGGGTTTTATGTTCAGGGATAGAAAAGAGTATTTTCACAACGAAGGGATCATGACCTGTTCACAAATGCTTTTGCTTGAAGACTGTGGCTTCTTCCAATACCCCAACCACACTAGAGCTGCCTTTGTAAACTTTCACTGCAGCTGTGATCCTGAGGACAAAAACCTTCTCTTTTGCTCCGATGGACACCATTCACAAAGGAGTTGAATTTGCTTGCACTGTAACCTCTTAAGGTAGAAAACTGCTACTATTGAGTTTGGCATTATCTCCTTGCCTCTGGAGAGGAATCGAGCTTTGGAGCCCTTCTATGTCCAATAGGATACCAGACCAGCTTCATATTTCGGGGTCCGTGGGCTGAAGACCTTGCATCTTCTAGTATGTGTGGGGCGGGGATTCATGTGTAATCATCCCATGACAAGGTATGTCTCACCAGGCATTTAAGACCGTTTATTCTGTGACTTTTGCTAGGAAAGGTATAAATATAGGCGAAGAGGAAGCAAGATTTTTATTTGCAGATGGTAATTTGTTTTTAATGCTAACCAACTTTCTAAACCATAACTTTTTGTATATATACAAACTCCTTTATATAAAAACAGTTGCCCTTTTAAAATATCAAGCATTCTTGGGGGCACCTTGGTGGTTCAGTTAAGCAGCAGACTTCTGCTCCAGGCATGAGTTCAGTTTGTGGGTTTGAGCCCCACATTAGGCTCTGTGTTGACATTTCAGAGCCAGGAGCCTGCTTCCGATTCTGTGTCTCTCCCAGCCCTGCTTGTGCCCTCTAAGAAAATTTAAAATCTCAGGCATTTGAACCTATACATCTTCACTGTTGCTATCATGTTTTTCTTTTAAATCCCACGCTGGCTGAGACTGGCAGCATGTGGACATGCCTGTTCCAGAAGTGGCCCATCAGTCTCCTGAGCCCGATTGTGACATCTGTGCAAACACTGGAATTTGTAACTATTAGCAAATAGCACACTTGCAAGTGTAGAATCTCTGCAAAACTTGAACCACATCATGCCCAGAAAGTCACAATGCATAATATCTTGGATGGTGATAGATCTCAGTATTTCACTTGCAGGCAGATTTCCTACTTGTATCTCCTCTCCGTTTTGAGAACCGTTTTCAATTATCTGGATTGTAGAAGGGCTAGGAGGTTGTTTTCCTGCCCCTTCGCATCCATTCAAGCCTCAACCTCCCTCCTCTTATTGTCCTACTCCCCCTGTCCATGACCAGGTATAGCTTTGTGAACACATGGCCCCTCAAGTTCCAAAGGGACCCTGGCTTAGAGTTTTATGGTCTGTCACTATCTTGAAATTATTTTGGAACATGGGCTTTTATGTATCTGGCACCTGGACCTTACCACTGAAGATGTCGAGACTCTGACTTGTACCTACTGCCCCACCATCTGTTTGGCAGTGGCTACAGTAGGCCCTTCAGGAGCTCTGTGCTGTGGCCCTGGCTCCGGGCTACTGCTATGTTCCTGCTGTGCTCACACCCTCCACTGAGCCCCAGCTCACCAGGGTCTAGAAGGTCCTGAGAGATCCCTAAGAGTTGTCCCTCCAACTTTAGGGCAGACCCTTCCCTCACAGTAGCTGGCTTCCTTCCTGTTTCTCCCTTCCCCAGACACCCCCGTGACTCCTTCATTGGCTTCAACGTTCTCAGGCCTTCACCAGCATAGTTTAGGTCAAGAAATACCTCGAGACAAATGAAGCCGAATACAGTCAAAGCAGTTCGGACAGGGAAGTGCATGGTGACACAGACCTACCTAAAGAAATAACACTGCTAAACCTCTATACAGACATGCGAGCAAGCCCTCAACTGAAAGTTACACAGAACTTCTAAAGTCAAGGACCAGACAGCCTCACAGGTGAAGTCTATGAAAACATGAGTTAGTAACTATTTCTCAAATTTCAAAAAAAAAAGTTCCCTATTTTGAGGCCAGCATTACTGATGCCAAAAACACACTGCAAAAGCAGCCAATGTTACCGCTGAACGTAATATCCTCAAATTACACCAAATTCAACCATATATTTAAAAAGGACTACATATATATCATGATCAAGGGGGATTTATTCCAGCAATGCAAGGATGGTTCTATAGCCACACATCATTGTGGCATACCTTCTTGATACAGAATCCGATATCCATTTATAAAATATTTCTAAACAATGCCATAAGTGGCCAACTCACAGCTAACATCATAGTCCACTGTAAACACCTGAGAGCTTTTCCTCTAGGAATAACACAAGGATGCCCACCTCTGGCTACCATATTCAAAAGTCCTAGCAAATAAGCAAAACAAAAGGTGTCCAAGTTGGAAAGGGAGAACTAAAACTATTCACAGATGACCTGAGATATATATATATATATATCAACCCTCAAGGCTCCACCAAACAACTACAATAAAGGAATTCAATAAAGTCCTAGAAGATGCCAAATTAACCTACAGATAATTTAATGAAGGGGAAAGACTTGAAGTCTGAAATAAGAGGATGACGTGTGATAAGGTATCCTCACGGATTGGAAGGCTAAAATGTCTGTACTCCAATCTGTCAAAATACCAATGCCACTTTTCACAGAACGAAGAATCCTAAAATTTGTATGAAACCAAAGGCGGCCCCCAACTAGCCAAAGCAATCTTGAGAAAGGAAAACCATGCTGGAGACCTCCTGCTCCCTGATGTCAAGCTATACTACAAGCTATAGCAATCAAAACGTTATGGTACTTGCACAAAAATACACAGGACAGAGACGCGGAGGGCTCAGGAATAAGCCTATGCATAGATGGTCAATTGACCTATGACCAAGGAGCAAGAATGGGGAAAAGACCATCTGTTCAGCAAATGGTATAAGGTTTAAGAACGGGGTCTAGGTTTTCCAAAACCAAAGTGAATTCAAAATGGATTAAAGACGAAGTTCTTTGACTTTGGTCTTGGCACCACTTGTTTGTACCAGTCACCTCAGGCAATGGCAACAAAGAAATGGGCTATCACCCTAAAAAGCTTTTGTATAATGAAGGAAACTACCAACAAAACTAAAAGGCAACCTACTCAGTGGGAGAAGATATCTGCCAATCATTTACCTTATAAGTGCTTAATATCCAAAACGGAGTAGTAGGACCCTACACGTTCCTCCTCCTGTGGTTACCACTGAATAACCCATCGGCCTACAGCACCCAGAAAGTGACCCCAAGACTGGCAGAATAAACTGGTAGAGAAGGGCAGAGACAGACTCCCACACAGCAGGGAACCCCCAAGATGACAAATGCCCATAACATTTGGCTTTGAAAGTGAGAGGGGCTGAATTTCATAAGTTCTTACACCAGGGGCAACCATAGCCTAGAATTTGAGAGAGAGCAAGTGAGTACAAGCATAGAAGGGGCAGAGGAGGAGAGACAGAATCCCAAGCAGGCTCCTTGCCATCAGCATACAACCCCATGCAGGGCTCAAACTCAGGAACCGTGAGATCATGACCTGAGTCAAGACGAAGAGCAATGCCTAACCAACTGTGGCACCCAGGCGCTCCCAGCCTAGAATTTTAAAACGTGGTGGCTAGGACCCAGAGGGCATTAGGAAGTGGGGTCCCCACCCGTAAAGAGACAGCACTACAAACAGCCAGCTGAAATCAGCATGGAAACATTTTGTAAAACATCTGGGACATACTGGAGGTAGAATAAATGTACTCCTCTCAGAGCATGGCCTGGAGAGGCAGAGATCACGGGAAAGCCCTGCTAGGAACAAAGATGCTTGCACGCACCGTTTGCCTCCTCCAGCCCTGGCACACAGCCACCTCTGGGAACTGTGTGTGGGCACTCACACCAGTATCTGCCCCCCTAATGCGCTCTTCCCAGTCACCCTTGTGTCAGTCTCCAAAAGACTGGTGCAAACTGTAGGAACTCAGTTCAGGGCATCAGGTCTTCTTTCACAAGATGACTATCACATACCTGGTTAAACCACACCTCACACAGCTAGGGACCAATCACTGCCCCCAACTGGCAAGGAGAGCCTCTGTAGACAACTGGACTGAAGAAACAAGAGGCCAGACTCAATGAGAGGACACAGAGAAGACACTTCTTGAGGTGCCAGGACCTGGAGAACGGGGAGCACTACATGGCAGGGCACTACACGACCTCTATCTTCATAAAACCACCACTTTCAAGAGCAGCAGACATAGCTTACTTCCTTGACACAAAAATACAGGAACTTAGACAAAAGGAGCTCACAGGGGAGCAGGTCCCAAATGAAAGAACAGGACCAAACAACAGCAAGAGACTTAAGTGAAATGGATAGAGTAACATGGTGAAGAATTTAATGATCATAAAGATACTCATTGGCCCTAAGACTGGAGGACACCAGGGAGACCCTTAAAAGACACAATCAGAGATGAACATAATAAATGAAATTAAAAATATACTTGGTGGATTAAATAGGCTGGAGGAATGAATGACCTGGAGGACAGAGTAATGGAAATTAATCTGAGCAAATGAGAAAAAAATTAGGGGACTCTAACTCCATTAGCATAACACTATAGGGATGCCAGGTGGAGGAGAGAAAAAGGGACAAAACATTTGAAGTAGCAGCTGAAAACTTCCCTAATCCAAGGAAGGAAACTTCCCCCGCCCCTCCCCCCCCCCCAAAAAAATCAAGACAAGGAGGTCCACACCAAGACATGGAGTAATTAAAGTGGCAAAAGGTAGTGATTTTTTTTTTTAAGCAGTAACAGAAGACAGTTACATACAAGGAAAACCCCATAAATCTATCCAATTCTTCAGAAACTTGGCAGTCCAGAAGACAGTGGCATGATGTATTCAAAGTTCTGCAAGGGAGAATCTGCAGCCAAGAATATTCTATCCAGCAAGGAGTAAAGAAGGAGAGAGAATTTCTCAGACCAAAACTCAAGGAGTCTGTGACTGATAAACCAGCCCTACGGGAAATATTAAAAGGGACTCTGAGTAAAAAAGACCATAATCAAGAGCTTGAAAAGTTGGGATGACAAAAGCAGTAGAGTATCCATAAAAATCAGGCAAGGGATTCATAAAAGGATGTAAAATATGACACCATATACCTAAAAACATGGGTTTAAAATTAAGCAACCATCAACTTCATATAGGCTGCTATATACAAATGACATGTTAACGAATCAAAAACCCCTATTAGACATACAATAAATAAAATGAAAGGAATCAAAGTATATGGCTAAAGAAGGTCAACAAACCCTGAAAGAGCAAGGATTCGAGGAAAAACTACAAAAACAATGACAAGTACTAAAATGGCAATAAATACCTATCAATAATTACTTTGAGTATAAATGGACTAAGCATTCCAATCAAAAGACCTAGGAAGTCAGAGTAGATCAACAAACAAGACCTCTCTGTATGCTGCCTACAAGAGATTGATTTCAGACCTAAAGACACCTGCAGATTGAAAGTGAGGGAAGGGAGGAACAATTGTGCAAATACATGTCAAAAGACTTAGTCTTTGTTTTAAAGTCTAAAGTCTAACAAGAGACAGACTAATAAAGGTGACAATCCAATAAAAGGATAGGACAATTGTAAATATATATACACCTAACATGCAAGCACCCAGATACCTAAAACAGTTAAGAGTAGGGGACTTTAAACCCCCACCTACATCAGATCATCCAAATAGGAAATCATCAAGGAAACAGTGGCTTTGAATGACACACTAAACCAAATGGGTTTGACAGCTATATTCAGAACATGACATCTTAGAGGCACCTGGGTAGCTGAGTCAGTTAAGCATCTGACTTTGGCTCAGGTCATGATCTCATGGTTTGTGAGTTCAAGCCCTGCATCAGGCTCTGTGCTGACAGCTCAAAGCCTGGAGCCTGCTTCAGGTTCTGGGTCTCCCTCAACCCCTCCCCCACTTGCACTCTCTCAAAAATAAACATTAAAAAATATTTTTTAATTAGCAAAAGAACATTACATCCTAAAAGAGAATTCACATTCTTTTCAAGTGCACAAGGAACATTCTCCAGAATAAATCACGTCATAAAACAAGTCTCAACAAATTCAAAAAGATCAAAGTCCTAGTATGCATCGTTTCTGAACACACTATGAAACTAGACATCACAAGAAAAAATCTGGAAAGATCACAAATACATGGAGGTTAAATAACATGCTACTAAACAATGAATGGGCCAACCAATAAATCAAAGAAGAAATTTAAAAATTACACTTTCAGGATCATATCCCACTGGCATGCAGAGGGACTGGGGTCTCCTGAGGGACACGGCTGGTACCATGTTCCACCCTCCACTTCTGCAATCGCACTCCTGGCAGGCAGTTGATTGGGAAGAATGGGTGGCCACAAACTGTCTTTCCATGTGAAACAGAACACGATCCATAACCTGGAGACAGGAGGTGGAAAACCATTACTGGCTGAGCATGCCTCACTGCACAGCAGGGCAGGCATACAGCAGCATCATGGACCACAGGGCACTAGCCTTCAAGGCTATTAATATGGCCTAAACATCCAAGCTCCCCACTCCCCCAAATTTGTTGTAGACCAGTTTGAGCATCTCAATGTCCCCAAGAAGTGGTCCTCACCTGGAGCCTCCACCTTTCTATTTTATGGATCACAGGGCTGCCACATCTTGACCTGAATCTGGAACTAAGAAACTAACCTCTAGGGGAAAAAATGAGCCTTTGGGCCAGAATTTCCTTAAACAGCAATCATGAGCACAGTGGTCTGCATATAGAACATTGTGGGTTCCATATTCTTCTGTACTTCAAAGACTAATCTGTCCTATTGTTTCCTTTTCCTTTACCCTGATAGGAATGTACAGAGATTGCCTACATCACAGAGAATATAAAATGTAGTTTGGATGAAAGCTGTAAAAAGAGCCACAGACCATAGTTTGTGCACTGGGAAGATGGCAGCATAGGAGGACGCTGAGCTCACCACATCCTGCGGATCACTTAGAAAATCACCAGAAGACTAGCAGAACAGATTCTCCAGAGCCAAGTGCAGACGAGAGGCCCATGGGAGAGGGTAGGAAGGATGGAGAGGCAGTGTGCGCTACACGGACTGGCCGGAGGCAGCCAGGGCAGAGGGGCAGCCGGCCAACCAAGCAGAGGCCCCGAGTATGGCTGGCAAAAGTGGAGGGGCTGGACGGAGTGTGTTCTGACAGCAAGCGGGACTTAACATCTAGGAGGTTAAAAGTTAACAGCTCTGCTCGGAGAGCAGGAGGGCTGGAGAACAAAGGGAGGGAGAGTTGCTGAGCCCCCAGACAACACCTCAGTTTGGCGGGGAACAAAGGTGCTCACCAGCACCATCTCCCTCACCCATCCCCCAGCCAAAATCCCAAAGGGAACCAGTTCCTGCCAGGGAACTTGCTTCCTCCACGCAAACAACACTGTGCTTCTGTGGATCCATCCCTCTAGCGACAGCAGGTCTGACTCTCTCCCAGTGCCACAGGGCCCCTCCGGAAGCAGATCGAAGGAAAAGCAAGCTGAGCCTGCCCTTCCCGCCCCCGTGCACCATGGCTATCCCACCCCAGCTAATACATCAGATCCCCAGCACCACAAGCCTGGCAGTGTGCAAGTAGCCCAGATGGGCCACACCACCCCACAGTGAATCCTGCCCCTAGGAGAGGGGAAGAGAAGGCACACACCAGTCTGACTGTGGCCCCAGCTGTGGGCTGGAGGCAGACATCAGGTCTGGCTGCAGCCCCGCCCACCAACACAAGTTATTCAAGACAGCACAGGGGAAGTGCCCCGCAGTCCTGCACCACTCCAGGGACTATCCAAAATGACGAAACAGAAGAATTCCCCTCAAAAAAATGTCCAGGAAATAACAGCTAATGAACTGATCAAAAACGATATAACCGAAAGCAAATTTAGAATAATACTCATAATCGCTGGGCTTGAAAACAGTATAAAGGACAGCAGAGAATCTATTGCTACAGAGATCAAGGGACTAAGGAACAGCCAGGAGGAGCTAAAAAAATGCTATTAATCTGCAAAATAAAATGGAGACAACCAGGGCTCGGAGAGAATAGGTGAACTAGAATATAAAATTATGGAAAAAGAAGCTGAGAAAAACAGAAAAATCCAGAAGTATGAGGGGAAAATTAGAGAACTAAGGGATGCACTAAAGAGAAATAATCTATGCATAATTGGTATCCCAGAGGAGGAAGAGAGGGGAAAGGTGCTGAAGGTGTACCTGAAGAAATAATAGCTGAGAACTTCCCTGAACTGGGGAAGGAAAAAGGCATTGAAATCCAAGAGGCACAGAGAACTCCCTTCAGACGTAACTTGAATCGATCTTCTGCACAACATATCATAGTGAAACTGGCAAAATACAAGGATAAAGAAAAAATTTTGAAAGTAGCTAGGGATAAGCGTGCTCTAACATATAAAGGGAGACCTATAAGACTCGTGACCGATCTCTCTACTGAAACTTGGCAGGCCAGAAAGGAATGGCAGGAGATCTTCAATGTGATGAACAGAAAAAAATATGCAGCCAAGAATCCTTTATCCAGCAAGTCTGTCATTTAGAACAGAAGGAGAGATAAAGGTCTTCCCAAACAAACAAAAACTGAAGGAATTCATCACCACGAAACCAGCCCTACAAGAGATCCTAAGGGGGGATCCTGTGAGACAAGGTACCAGAGGCATCACTACAAGCATGAAACCTACAGACATCACAATGACTCTAAACCCCTATCTTTCTATAGTAACACTGAACGTAAATGGACTAAATGTGCCAACCAAAAGACGTAGGGTATCAGAATGGATAAAAAAACAAGACCCATCTATTTTCTGTCTACAAAAGACTCATTTTAGACTTGAGGACACCTTCAGATTGAAAGTGAGGGGGTGGAGAACTATCATGCTACCGGAAGTCAAAAGAAAGCTGGAGTAGCCATACTTCTATCAGACAAACTAGACTTTAAAGGCTGTAAGAAGAGAGGAAGGGCATTATATAATAATCACAGGGTCTATCCATCAGGAAGAACTAACAATTATAAATGTCTATGCACTGAACACGGAAGCCCCCAAACCTATAAAACGATAAGAATGTGGTAATTGCAGGGGACTTTAACACCCCACTTACAGAAATGGATAGATCATCTAGACACACGGTCAATAAAGAAACAAGGGCCCTGAATGATACATTGGGTCAGATGGACTTGACAGATCTATTTAGAACTCTGCATCCCAAAGCAACAGAATATACTTTCTTCTCGAGTGCACATGGAACATTCTCCAAGACAGATCACATACTGGGTCACAAAACAGCCCTTCATAAGTATACAATAATTGAAATCATACCATGCGTACTTTCAGACCACAATGCTATGAAGCTTGAAATCAACCACAGGAAAAAGTCTGGAAAACCTCCAAAAGCATGGAGGTTAAAGAACACCCTACTAACGAATGAGTGGGTCAACCAGGCAATTAGAGAAGAAATTAAAAAATATATGGAAACAAACGAAAATGAAAATACAACAATCCAAATGCTTTGGGATGCAGCAAAGGCAGTCCTGATAGGAAAATACACTGCAATCCAGGCCCATCTCAAGAAACAAGAAAAATCCCAAATACAAAATCTAACAGCACACCTAAAGGAAATAGAAGCAGAACAGCAAAGGCAGCCTGAACCCAGCAGAAGAAGAGAAATAATAAAGATCAGAGCAGAAATAAACAATATAGAGTCTAAAAAAACGGTAGAGCAGATCAACGAAACCAAGAGTTGGTTTTCTGAAAAAATAAACAAAATTGACAAACCTCTAGCCAGTCTTCTCAAAAAGAAAAGGGAGATGACCCAAATAGATAAAATCATGAATGAAAATGGAATTATTACAACCAATCCCTCAGAGATACAAACAATTATCAGGGAATACTATGAAAAATTATATGCCAACAAACTGGACAACCTGGAAGAAATGGACAAATTCCTAACACCCACACACTTCCCAAAACTCAATCAGGAGGAAATAGAAAGCTTTAACAGACCCATAACCAGCGAAGAAATTCAATCAGTCATCAACAATCTCCCAACAAATAAGAGTCCAGGACCAGATGGCTTCCCAGGGGAGTTCTACCAGACGTTTAAAGCAGAGATAATACCTATCCTTCTCAAGCTATTCCAAGAAATAGAAAGGGAAGGAAAACGTCCAGACTCATTCTATGAAGCCAGTATTACTTTGATTCCTAAACCAGACAGAGACCCAGTAAAAAAAAGAGAACTACAGGCCAATATCCCTGATGAATATGGATGCAAAAATTCTCAATAAGATACTAGCAAATCGAATTCAACAGCATATAAAAAGAATTATTCACCATGATCAAGTGGGATTCATTCCTGGGATGCAGGGCTGGTTCAACATTCGCAAATCAATCAACGTGATACATCACATTAATAAAAGAAAAGAACCATATGATCCTGTCAATCGCAGAAAAGACATTTGACAAAATTCAGCACCCTTTAATAAATAAAAACCCTTGAGAAAGTCGGGATAGAAGGAACATACTTAAAGATCATAAAAGCCACACATGAAAAGCCCACAGTTAATATCATCCTCAATGGGAAACATGAGGGCTCAATGGGAAACAATGAGAGCTTTCCCCCTGAGATCAGGAACACGACGGGGATGCCCACTCTCACCGCTGTTATTTAACATAGTGTTTCAAGTCCTAGCATCAGCAATCACACAACAAAAGGAAATCAAAAGCATCAAAATTGGCAAAGATGAAGTCAAGCTTTCACTTTTTGCAGATGACATGATATTATACGTGGAAAATCCGATAGACTCCACCAAAAGTCCGCTAGAACTGACACATGAATTCAGCAAAGTTGCAGGATACAAAATCAATGTACAGAAGTCAGTTGCATCCTTATACACTAATAATGAAGCAACAGAAAGACAAACTGATCCCATTCACAATTGCACCAAGAAGCATAAAATACCTACGAATAAATCTAACCAAAGAGGTAAAAGATCTGTATGCTGAAAACTATAGAAAGCTTAGGAAGGTAATTGAAGAAGATATAAAGAAATGGAAAGACATTCCCTGCTCATGGATTGGAAGAATAAATATTGTCAAAATGTCAATACTACCCAAAGCTATCTACACATTCAATGCAATCCCAATCAAAATTGCACCAGCATTCTTCTCGAAACTAGAACAAGCAATCCTAAAATTCACATGGAACCACAAAAGGCCCCAAATAGCCCAAGTAATTTTGAAGAAGACCACCAAAGCAGGAGGCATCACAATCCCAGACTTTAGCCTCTACTACAAAGCTGTAATCATCAAGACAGCATGGTATTGGCACAAAAAAAGACACATAGACCAACGGAATAGAATAGAAACCCCAGAACTAGACCCACAAACGTATGGCCAACTCATCTTTGACAAAGCAGGAAAGAACATCCAATGGAAAAAAGACAGTCTCTTTAACAAATGGTGCTGGGAGAACTGGACAGCAACATGCAGAAGGTTGAAACTAGACCACTTTCTCACACCATTCACAAAAATAAACTCAAAATGGATAAAGGACCTGAATGTGAGACAGGAAACCATCAAAACCCTAGAGGAGAAATCAGGAAAAGACCTCTCTGACCTCAGCCGTAGCAATTTCTTGACACATCCCACAAAGACCAGGGAATTCAAAGCAAAAATGAACTACTGGGACATTATGATGATAAAAAGCTTCTGCACAGCAAAGGAAACAACCAACAAAACTAAAAGGCAACCAACGGAATGGGAAAAGATATTTGCAAATGACATATCGGACAAAGGGCTAGTATCCAAAATGTATAAAGAGCTCACCAAACTCCACACCCGAAAAACAAATAACCCAGTGAAGAAATGGGAAGAAAACATGAATAGACACTTCTCTAAAGAAAATATCCGGATGGCCAACAGGCACACGAGAAGATGCTCAACATTGCTCCTTATCAGGGAAATACAAATCAAAACCACACTCAGATATCACCTCACGCCAGTCAGAGTGGCCAAAATGAACAAATTAGGAGACTATAGATGCTGGAGAGGATGTGGAGAAACGGGAACCCTCTTGCACTGTTGGTGGGAATGCAAATTGGTGCAGCCGCTCTGGAAGACAGTGTGGAGGTTCCTCAAAAAATTAAAAATAGACCTACCCCTATGACCCAGCAATAGCACTGCTAGGAATTTACCCAAGGGATACAGGAGTACTGATGCATAGGGGCACTTGTACCCCAATGTTTATAGCAGTACTCTCAACAATAGCCAAATGATGGAAAGAGCCTAAATGTCCATCAACTGATGAATGGATAAAGAAACTGTGGTTTATATACACAATGGAGTACTACATGGCAATAAGAATGAAATCTGGCCCTTTGTAGCAACGTGGATGGAACTGGAGAGTGTGATGCTAAGTGAAATAAGCCATACAGAGAAAGATACCATATGTTTTCACTCTTATGTGGATCTTGAGAAACAGAAACCCATGGGGGAGGGGAAAGAAAAAAAAAGAGGTTAGAGTGGGAGAGAGCCAAAGCATAAGAGACTCTTAAAAACTGAGAACAAACTGAGGTTGATGGGGAGTGGGAGGGAGGGGAGAGTGGGTGATGGGTATTGAGGGCACCTTTTGAGCACTGGGTGTTGTATGGAAACCAATTTGACAATAAATTTCATATTAAAAAAAAGGAATCTGTGCTTCAGTAGGAGATGCTTGATGGGGGCTTTATCATGGAACATTACTTTGCTCACCTTCTGTCAAAAGAATAATTGTCTAAATGTAAATGAAACAAATGAGCCTTTTCAGTTGACCATACTCCTAAAAATAGCATTTTCTTCTGGGGTTGCTACTAAAGGATATTTAAGTGAAATAAATGGTATTCATCAGAACTACTATATCAAGTTGTATTTTAACAACCTCTTTCAGGGATGTAAAGTACCCTACAGTCAAGGAGTAGATTTTTTTTTCAGATTACCTTTTTTTCAGAATACATGTATTACCAAATATAAGAATCCTATCACTTGGGACTATTTTACATGTGAGGAAACATTTAAGAAACTTGTCCAAAATCACACTCCCAGTAATGAGTAGGACTTTGATTTCAATGTCTGTATAATCTAAAAATCTTAAACTGCTATGCATATATTTAATAGAACATTTTTAAAATGCAGAGAAGAAAAAAAATCCCATTACCCAGAGATAAGATAATCCTTTTCCCTTTTAATCTTTCTAGATGTATATGCATATGAACATATATTGAAGCTATATGGATCAATAGAATGTAGAGCTCAAATCTCTAACACATAAAGATCATGATGCATAGTGCCAGTGGCTTTCCAGAAAGATTGTAAAATAGCAAGACTAATGGAGGAGAGCGTCAGTCTCATTTGCCAGCACTGAATATTCTCTTCATTAATAAATAATTCATGCTTCACATTTAAATATCTGCCATTAATATACGTAAGCTGTGGTGCAGACATTAAATTGTTTTTATTCATTGCACCTAAAAAGTACCTGCTGCAGGGTAGTTGAATGTTTAGCCAAGCTTAACTCTGTTATTAATATGTCATAGTCTTGGTGGTGCATAAACACTTGAATGTTTTTTATAGCTCACAGAAACGTCTCTGGTACATAGAAGTAATTTGTGACCTTTTATTTTCACACCTGGAAATAACACCTGGTGCTGTTGAGGAGAAAGGTGAAGATGGGGCTGAGGGACCTGCTTAAAACCGTAACCACTTGTGTTTCTTTGATCTCCTTGTCACTTATAAACTTTTACTTTGGAATCTGAAAAATGGTTAACTTGAATCTCAGAAGGAGAAGGATGCTAAAATCATGGGTCTGAAGAACTAGAAAGCAGTTCATGAGAAGCATTTTTATGTACAGTTTGCCGTTTAATTCTTTATAGATTAGAAACTGAAGCTTGGAAATTTCAACAGCATTCCCAGATTTTCACAGCTAACAAATGGTAAAGACATAATTCGGGACAAGGTTTACCTAAAGATCATATTCATTGCTATTAATAAAAGATTATAGCTTTGTTTTGATCACTTCTCGACCAAAACAATGCTGTTGAGACATTATAATTACATGTAATAACAGATATTTGTGCTAAAAAAAATTTCATGGGAAAACAGTGAAAGTGAAATCAATCCAAAATCTTTGGGATGCAGCAAAAGATGTTCCAAAAGGAACATTTATAGCAGTACAGGCTTACCTCAAGAAGCAAGAAAAGTCTCCACCTAACCCTATACTTAAAGGAGATAGAAAAAGAGCAAAACCCAAACCCAGGAGAAAGAATTACTAAAGAGTGGAGCAGAAATAAATGATATTGAAACTGGGAGCTGTTCCTTGACAAGATCAACAAAATTGGTAAACCTCTAGCCAGATTCTTCTCACACATGCAAACAAAGATGACTGAAATAAAATCAGAAACATAAGAAATCACCACCACCACAGAAATACAAATGACTGAAAAATATTGTGAAAAATGACATGCCAACAAATTGGACAACCTAGAAGAAATGTATAAATACCTAGAAACATATAACCTACCAAAATTGAAGATTTGAACAGCCCAATTACCAGCAATGAAATGGAGTCAATAAAACTCCCAACAAACAAAAGTCCAGGAATAAAGAACTTCACAGGCAAATTCTACCTGACATTTAAGAATACCCATTGTTCTCAAATTATTCCAAAAAATAGAATAGGAAGGAAAACTTCCAAATTCATTCTATGAGGCCAGCATTACCCTGATACCAAAACCAGATAAAGACGAGGAGGAGGAGGAGTAGAGGCCAATAGCTCTGATGATCGTAGGTGCAAAAATCTTCAGCAAAATACTAGCAAACTGAATCCAACAGAACGTTAAAAAAAAAAAATAAAAGGATTAAGACTGTATCATTTCAACAGATTCAGGAAAAACATCTGACAAAGTACAACATCCATTCTAGGTCTAGAGGGAACATACCTCAATGTAATAAAGGCCATATCTGAATAACCCACAGTTAACATCCTCCTCAGTGGATAAACACAGTTTTCCCAAGGTCAGGAACAAGACAAAGATGTCCATTCTCACCATTTTTATTCAATACAGAAGCCCTAGCCACAGCAATTAGAAAGCAAAAACAAAGGCATTCAAGTTAGTAAGGAAGAAGTAAGGCTTTCACTGTTTACAGATCACATGATACTATAATGATGCTATACGTAGGAAACCCTAAAGACTCCACCAAAAAACTGCTAGAACTGACAGGATACAAAATCAATGTACAGAAATCTGTTGCATTCTTATACACTAAATGCAGAAGAAATTTTAAAAAATCCTACTTATAATCATAAATAAAAAATACCTAGGAATAAGCCCAAGATGTGAAAAACCTATACCCTGAAAACTAGAAAGAAACTGAACACCACACCAAAAAATGGAAAGACATTCCAGCTCATGGATTGGAAGAATATTGTTAATGTCTATACTACCCAAAATAATCTACCGATTTAATGCAATCCCTAACAGAATGCCAACAGCATTTTTTTAAACGTGTATTTAGTTTTGAGACAGAGAGAGACAGAGCATGAACGGGGGAGGGTCAGAGAGAGAGGGAGACACAGCATAGGAAACAGGCTCCAGGCTCTGAGTGGTCAGCACAGAGCCCGACGCGGGGCTCGAACTCACAGACCGCGAGATCATGACCTGAGCCTAAGTCGGCCGCTTAACCGACTGAGCCACCCAGGCGCCCCTACCAACAGCATTTAACAGAACTAGAACAAACAATTCTCAAATACCAATGCAGTCTTGAAAAAGAAAAAAACTGGAGGCATCACAATTCCAGACTTCAAGTAATGTTAGATCAATGGAGAATTAAAAAGTCAGAAATAAACCCACAATTATATGCTCAATTAATTTTGGACAATAGAGGAAAGAATATCAAATGGGAAATGAAAGTCTCTTCAACAAATAGTGTTGGGAAAACGGGACAGTTACTTACAAAAGAATGAAACTGGACCCCTTTACTCCACCATACAGAGAAGTTTTTTAAAAAAATGGTTTAAAGACCTAAATGTGAGACCTGAAACCATAAAAATCCTAGAAGAGAACACAAGCAGTGATTTCTTTGACATCAGCTATAGAAACCTTTTTCTAGAAGTCTCTTGAGGCAAGAAAAATGAAAACAAAACTACTGGGACTTCATCAAAATAAGTAAAAGGCCACCTATGGAATGGGAAAAGATGTTTGCAAATGACTTATCTGATAAAGGGTTAGTATGTACGGTATATAAACAACTGCTACAATTTAATACCCACAAAATAATCTAAAAATGGGCAAAAAACAAGATTTTTCAAAAGAAAGCATCCAGATGGCCAGACACATGCAAAGATGCTCAGCATCACAGAAATACAAATCAGAACCACACTGAGATACCACCTCACACCTGTCACAATATCAAAACACAAGTATTGGTGAGGATGTGGAGAAAGGGAAACTCTTGTGCACCGCTGGTGGGAAGGTAAACCACTGCAGTTATATACTGCAGGAAACAATATGGAAGTCCCTCAAAGAATTTCAAATGGAATTGCCATACAGCCTGGCAATTCCACTGTAGCTATTCATCTGAAGAAACAAAAACACCAATTTTAAGAGCTCTACGCACTCCAGGTTCCCTACAGCATTCTTTACAATAACCAAGACTTGGAAGCAACGTAAGTGCCCACCCATAGAAGAAGAAAGATGATGTGGTATCTATAGATGTGTGTATATCCATGGGCACACACAGACACAGGAAATATTCACCCATAAAAAATCTTGTCATTTGTGACAACACCGATGGACCCATGGTGTATTATGCTGTCAGAGAAAAATACCATATGATTTCACTTACATGTGGAATCTAAAACTTGAAAGACTCAGAAACAGGGAATAAACTATTGGTTACCTGAACAGGGATGAGTTTGGGGGTGGGGGGTGGGCAGGTGAAATCAGTGTAGGGGATTAAGAGGTAAAAACTCCCAGTTATGAAATAAATCATGGGGATATAATGTACATCACAGGAAATACAGTCAGTGATGTTGTATTAACTTTGTATTGTGACAGATGGTAACTAAACTTGTTGCCAGAATCATGTGGTAATATATAAAAACATCAAATCATGATGGGAGCCAGGGAAAGCAGTGGAAGAGGAGGATCCTAAGTTCACCTCGTCCCAAGGACACGCCTAGGTAAGAGCTCCATCAGTGCACCTGACCTAGAAAATGACCTGAGACAGGCACAGTTAATCATAGAGAGATGGGCACATCAAAAAGGGTAGGAGGAGTGGAGATGCCACTGGGCACTGAACTCCTGAGGAGACTGACCACAAATAGGAGGGACACCACAAGCACAGGGAAGGGAGAGCAGTAGACTCCACACCAGGCCACCTAACATGGGCACCTGCACTGAGAAGACAAGTCCCTAGGACATTTGTCTTTGGGTACTTTAAATATCAGCAGGATCAGCTCTGGGAGAGCCAGAGAATGATAGGAAACAGTGTCCCTGCCCCCCCCCCCTTAAAGAGCCAGCGCAACAAAAAAAACCCCACGGGGACACAGCACAGGAGCAGCAGTTTAAAAAGTGCCTGTGATAGAACACTTATTTACTGATCTCAGAACATGTGCTGGAGGGTAAGGGAGCTTTGAGAGACTTCCCCAACAACAAAAGAGCTGGCAGGCACGTTCCTCTCCCCTAACTCCAGCCTAGGTATCTGGATACCTGCAGGAACCAGCATGATGACTGGACACCAGCTGGCTAACACCTCTCGCCCCCACATCCTCCTGCAAATCCACCCCATCCAACACAACTCAGCAGGAGTCCCTCCAAAGTGGCCCCTGACATTTCATTCTGCCAGCAGCTCTGGCAGTGACCCCTGATAGCAGCCAGCACCACTCCAAAGTGACTCTTGTGCCCTTGGAGAGGGGAAGGTGGCTGTGCCCACCAGTTCAACTGCAGCTCCAACAGGGGATGGGGGCAAGTGTCTGGTACAACTGCTCCCCCACCCCACCCACCACCAAAGACCTCACAGGGTGCAGCACAAAGAGAGCCCTGTAGTTTGGTGTCACCACCGCCCCAACATACACACTGGGACAGGCATATGTTCTGACTGCGGCCCCTGCCCACCAACAAAGGCCTCTTGGGACAACACAGAGAAAACACCTGATCTGACCCAACTACAAGTCCCAGGTGGCCCCGGGTTGGCCCCATAAAAGCACAAAGACAAAATCCTGCCATCAACAAAGGGAACCAGTGCAGCCAACTGGATCGAAGGGAAACGCAGCTAAGCCACAACAGGGCACATGCAACATGCACAGGAGACAGCCCTCAAGTTCCCGGTTCTGCTGAAGAGGAACCATTGCATTGCAGGACCTCTTCCTCATGAGGCCACTATTTTTAAGACCAGAAAATATAGCTGACTTTCCTGTGACACCCAGAAACACAGAGAGGTGGACCAAATGAGGAGACAAGGAATATGTCAAACTTCAAAGAGAGCAGGACAAAACCACAGCAACAGGGCCAAAAATAAAAAAATGAAAAAGAGAACCAATATGGCGGAGAAAAGAGCGAAGGATCTCAAGGAAACCTTCCACAGAGACAGAAAAAATACCTATTTTTAAATTTAGAGATAAAGAGGTCACTAAAATTAAAAATACACTAGAAAGAATAATAGACTAGAGGAAGCATAAAAACAGACCAGAGAGCTGGAAGACAGTAACAGAAAACCACCAAGTTGAAGAGTTTAAAGGAACTCAGTGATATCAAGCATATAGGGATCCCAGAAGAAGGGAGGGAAAAGGGGGCAGAATTTCTTTATTTGAAGAAATAACAACTGAAAACTTTTCCCAATATGGGGAAGGAAACAAGACATCCAGACCCATGAGGCACAGAGAGTCTCTGACAAAAATCAACCCAAGGAGGTCCACGCCAAGACATAATAATTAAAATGACAAAAAAGTAGTGATAAAGAGAATTTTTAAAGCAGCAAGAGAAAAAGACAGTCACACTCAAGAAAGACCCCAGAAGTCTACCAGTGGATTTATCAGCAAAAACTTTCCAAGCCAGAAAGGAGTGGCATGATATATTCAAAGTCCTGAAAGGGAAAATCCTGCAGCTAAGAATACTCTGTCCAACAAGGCTACCATTCAGAATAAGAGATAAAAACCTGGGCTAGTATTACTTCTATCAGACAAAATAGACTCAAAAACAAAGACTATAGTAAGAGACAAAGAAGGACACTACACAATGATAGAGGGAAACATCCAGCAAGATGTTACAATTATAAATATTTATGCACAATATGGGAACACCCAAACACATAAAACTATTAACATATAGTAGGGGACTTTAACAACCCACTTACATCAATGGACAGACCATCCTAGACAGAAAATCAATAAGGAAACAGTGCCTCTGAAGGACTTGTTGGACTAGGTGGATATAACATATATTCAGGACATTCTATCCAAAAACAGAATACATTCAAGTGCACGTGAAACATTCTCCAGAATAGACCATGCATCAGGCCACAAAATTAGCTTCAACAAATTCCAGAAGACTGAAATCATATTCCTTTTCCAACCACACCCATATGAAACCAGAATCACAAGAAAAAATCTGGAAAGAAAACGAATACATGGAAGCAAAATAACATCCTACTGAACAGTAAATCAGCCGAGATATCAAAGAGGAAGTTTAAAAAATACACGGAGACGAATGAAAATGAAGACACAACGGTCCAAAATCCTTGGGGTGCAAAAAACCCTGTTCTAAAAGGGAAATTTATTGCAATACAGGCATCAAGAAGAAAAATCTCAAACCATTTAACCTTACACCTACAGGAGCCAGAAAAAGCGCAAAGCCAGTTGAAGGAAAGAATAAAGATGAGAGCAGAAATCAATGAAACAGAGACTCAAAACAGCAACAGATCAGGGAAATCAAAATCAAGTTTTTTGGCAGGATCAACAAAATTGATAAACCTCTAGCCAGACTCAACAAAAGACTCAAAATCAGAAATAGAGAAACTGACGCCAAAGATACAAAGGGTTGTAAGAATATTATGAAAAATTCTATGCAAACAAGTTGGAAGAAATGGAGAAGTTTAAACACACCAATTACTAGCCATTAAATTGAATGAAAATAACTCCCAGCAAACAAAAGTCCAGGACCAGATGGCTTCACAGGTGAATTCTGCCAAGCATTTAAAGAAGAGTTAATACCTATTCTATTCAAACTTTTACAAATAATATAAGAGGAAGGAAAACTTCCAAATTTATTCAAGGAGGGCTGCATTACCAGATACCAAAACCAGATAAAGACACTACCCCCCCCCCCCAAAAAAAAAAAAAGACTCCAGGTCAATATCTCTGATGAACACAGATGTAAAAATTCTCAACAAAATATTAGCAAGCCAAATATGACAATACATTTAAAAAATCATTCAATACAGGGCACCTGGTGGCTCAGTTGGTTAAGTGTCTGACTTCAGCTCAGGTTATGATCTCATGGCTGAGTTCGAGCCCCACATTGGGCTGTCTTCCTCTCTCTGCCCCTTCCCTGCTTGCACACACACACTCTCAAAAATAAAACAAGCATTTAAAAAATCATTACAATTAAGTGGGGTTTATCCCAGGATGCAGGGGCAAATGTGGTTCAATATTTACAAATCAATCAAGGTGATACATCACCATTAGCAAGAGAAATGATTAAAACCATATGGTCAGTTCAATAGGTGTAGAAAAAGCATTTGATAAAGTACATCATCCATTCATAAGAACCTTCAACAAAGTAGGTTTAGAGGAACCATACCTCAACATGCTAAAGACCATGTGTGAAAAACCCACAACTATCATACTCAATGGGGAAAAAGTGAGAGCTTTGACCCTAAAGCCAGGAATAAGACAAGAATGTCCACTCTCACTACTTTTATTCAACACAGTACTAGAAGTCCTAGCCACAGCAATCAGACAAGAAAAGCCATCCAAGTTGGTAAGGGAGAAGTAAAACTGTCCCTATTTGCAGACGACATGATACAGTATATGGAAAGCCTGAAATACTCCACCAAAAAAGTACTAGAACTGGTAAATTCAGTAAAGTTGCAGGATATAAAATTAATGTATAGAAGCCTGTTGTGTTTCTATACTAGTAATGATGAAGAAATTACAAAAACGATCCCATTTACAATTGCACCAAAACTACTAAAATACCTGGGAATAAACTTCACCAACAAAGTGAAAGACCTCTACTCTGTAAACCACAAAACGCCAATGAAAGAAATTCAAGAGGACACAAATGGAAATCTAGTTCATGCTCATGGATTTAGAGAATATGTTAAAGTTCATACTACCCAAAGCAATCTTCAGATTTAATACAACCCCTATCAAGATACCAACAGCATTTTTCACAGAACTAGAATAATTCTAAAGTTTACATGAAGGACAAAAGACCCCAAATAGCCAAAGCAATCTTGAGAGAGAAAAGAACTGCAGGTACCCCCACCCCAGATTTCAAGATGTACTACAAAGCCATGGTAATCAAAACAGTACTGGACTGGCACAAACACACACACATACATCAGTGGAACAGAAGAGCACGCCCAGAAATAAACTCGTGCTTCTATAGTCGATCTATGACATAGGAGGCAAGAACATACACTGAGAAAAGTCTCTTTGACAAATGGTTCTGGGAAAACTGGACGGCTTTCTTACACCATACACAAAAATAAACTCACGATGGATTAAAGAATTAAATGGGAGGCCTGAAATCATAAAAATCCTAGAAGGGAACACAGGCAGTCATTTCTTTGGCATCAGTTGTAGAAACATTTTTCTAGATCTGTCTCCTCTGGCAAGGGAAACAAAAGCAAAAATAAACTATAGGGCCTGCACCAAAATAAAAAGCTTCTGCACAGCAAAGGAAACCATCAACAAAACAAAAGGCAACCTACTGAATGGGAGAAGATATTTTCAACGATAGATCTGATAAATTGTCGATATCCAAAACGTATAAAAAATTATGTAACAACACACAAGAAAACAAGTAATCCAATTAAAAATAAGCAGAGGACCTGAATAGATACTTTCCCAAAGACAACCTGCAGACAGCTGGCAGGCATATGAAAAGATTCTCAACATCACTCATCACCAGGGAAATACAAATAAAAACCACAATGACCTATCTTACACCTGTCAGACGTCTAAAATCAAAACTCAAGTATTGGTGAAGTTGTAGGAAAAAAGAAACCCTTGTGCATGGTTGGTGGGAATGCAAATTGGTGCAGCCACCATGAAAAACAGTATGGAGGTACAACAAATACATTAAAAATAGAATTACCAGGGCAGCTGGGTGGCTCAGTGGGTTGAGCATCCGACTTTGGCTCAGGTCATGATCTCGCAGTTTGTGGGTTCGAGCCCCACGTCAGGCTCTGTGCTGACAGCTCGGAGCCTGCTTTGGATTCTGTGTCTCCCTCGCTCTCTGCTCCTCTCCTGTTCACATGCTCTCAAAAATAAAGATTAAAAAAAAAGAAATTTAAAGATAGAATTACCATGTAATCGAGTAATTCCATTACTAGGTATTTGCCCAAAGAAAATTCTAATTGGGAAAAACATGCACCTGTATGTTTATTGCAATATTATTTACAATAGCCAAGATACAGAAGCAGCCCAAGTGTCCATCGATAGGTGAAGTGTGGCATATCCATTTGATGGAATATCACCCAGCCGTAGAAATGAAATCTTATCTGCAACAACATCGTGGATTCCACTTAGGTGTGGAATTTAAGAAAACAGACAAAACAGACTCTTATAAATTTAGTATTTGCCACAGGGGAGGTGGAGGGGATGGGCGAAATAGGTGACAGGGATGAAGCATACACGGATGGGCACTGAGCACAGAATTGTTGAATCACTAAATCGTACACCTGAAACTAAATGTTAGATGATCCTACTTGAATAAAAAATTGAATCACCATGATGTACACTTGAAACTAATAGGATGTTCTGTGGAGTTTTTACACTTTGATTTTTTAATTGGAAAAGTTGCCAAGGTTAGTAAGTAAAATTCAGGACCCCAATTTTGAGTTTTGGATGAACAACAGATTTTTTTCAGCATGTACTTACCCCATTACATGCAACTTACGCTAAAAAGCACGGTCTTCCTCTCATAAGATTCAGCACCACCCACCCATCGCCAGCAGCCCTGTCTTGTTTTTCCTCAGTTGGACTTCTTGCCACCTGGCCTGGGATGTATTTTTGGTTATGTATTTTTTCAATTATTTTTGAGGGCGTGCACACATGTGAGTGGGGGAGGAGCAGAGAGGGAGGGAGACACAGAATCCAAAGCCAGCTCCAGGCTCAGAGCTGTCAGCACAGAACCCGATGTGGGGCTCAAACTCATGAGCCCCGAGATCATGAGCCGAAGTCAGATGCTCAATCGACTGAGCCACCCACACGCCCCCAAGTTAGGTTTTCATTGTGTGCCTATCTGCCCTGCAACCCCATGGCCATAGGCGGGTAAGTCACCTTCCCTTGAGTCCGGGTTAGAGTCGGGGGTCAGCTGGAAACTGCAGAACGATTAACCACCACTGTTGGGGCAGTGACCCTGTGCCTTGGACACAAAGAGCAAGCAAAGAAAGGAGGCAACGCTGTGTGCCCGTCCCTGGTTTCCCCCAGCTTTTAAAGACCTCTGTATTCGCTTAAGCTGCTCCAGCTGGTTCCTCCCCACTTGTGACCAAAGGAATCTTGTTAGCAATACAAGGATCCCAGAATCCTATTTAAGTTCAGAACCTTCTGTCCCCCTAATCTGATCCAAACCTCGGAAAGCAAGCTCCTTCCTTATGCCCACAGGTCACACCAACTGCTTATTTCGGGATTCTAGAAGACTCCTCTCCAGAACTGCTCTAGAGTCGCCTGGGTGACAAAACCAGTGTTTTACAGGTAGAAGCTTAACATCAGAACTTTTTTTAAAGTTCCACTTTCTAATTGCAACCAGGATCTAATGTGGAAAGTGGCAGAGCTGACCTGGGACTCCTCCAGTTTCATGACCAGTGACTGTCTTCCTAGCACAGCATCCTGGAGGCTCCTTATCTCTACCATTGAGGACATCCATCATGATTGTCCAGGACTGCTGAGGACAGCCACTGTGATCATCCAGGACCAGGAGAGAAGCTTCTGCTTTTGGGATGATGTTCTCCCTCGACAGAAGTCAGGGTCTCTTGCTTCCAAGGACCGCTAAATTCCAGAGTCATTCGTTAATCCTTCATACTTTTGGAATCTGTCCATTTCCCACCTCCCTAGAGCAAACCATGGACATCTCTTGCCTGGACAACTTGGAAGACTTTTTTTTTTTTTTTTTAATATTTAGAGGGAGTGTAGGTGTGAGCTGGGGAGGGACAGAGAGAGGAAGAGAATCCCAAGCAGCCTCCACGCCATCAGCACAGTGCCCAACACAGGACTTGAACTCACAAACCATGAGATCATGACCTGAGCAGAGATCAAGAGTCAGATGCTCAACAGACTGAGCCACCCAGGTGCCCCGAAGACCTTATTGGGTCTCTCTCCTTCCACTTCAGGGACCCACAACCTCCATCCATTATTCTAATCGAAGCCAACATTGCCTTTAAAAACGAGGAAACACTGTGGCACATCCAGACAATGGATTGTTCGGCAATAAAAATGAGCTATCAAGTCACAGACAAGGGGAAAGAAACCTTAAATGTGTATTGTTAGGTGAACAAAGCCAGTTTAAAAAGGCTATGTTTCATAGGTTCCCAACTCCCTGACATCCTGGAAAAAGCAAAACTATAAAAACAGCAAAAGCAGTTGCCAGGGGCTGGGAGGGAAGGGAGATGTATCACAGGGGAGGGGGGTGGTTTCCAGGGCAGCGAAACCATCCTGGGGGACACGTGACATTCCGCATTGGGTAGAATCCATAGGAGGTAGGACACCAAGAGCAAGCCCTAATGTAACCTTGAACTTCCGTCAATGCTCTATCAACACTGGTTCATCAGTTGCAGCAAATAGACGCATCCAGATAAGACATTAACAAGGAAAGCAGGGATGGAGGGGTACTGGGGGATTCTCTGCCATCTGGCTCAATTTTCCCGTAAACCTAAAATTGCTCTCAAAAATTAACGTGTATGGTGGTTTATACATATGAATTATTATTCAGCCTTATAACAGGGACATTGACACAGGCTACAAGTAGAGAAACCCGGAGAACTTTGTGGTCAAATTCAGAGACAAATTTAAGGGTGAGGGGTGGGGTTAGTACTTAAGGGGGACACAGATAGGTGTTCGGGTACTTGCCGTGGAGAGAAGTGATGGAGTCCCTCCCCTCCCCAGGGGCAGCTTGCCTAAGACAGATGTTTCCAGATTGCTGATTCCCAGGGCTTCTCACACCATGTGAGGGCTTTTCTATCCCTAAGAACACCTTCAACCATTTCCAACCTTGGAGACAGTCTGGGAAGTTTAAACCTGCCTGTTAATTCCCGCTTCCCTTCTCCCCGGAACCCTCCTCTCCTGTCCGTGCAGAGAAAAACAAGGGTCCCAAAAGTGACTTCTCTGCTCCCCGACACCTCACACCAGGAGCCTCGCACTCAGCCTGCTCCCCTGTGCCCACGTGCTGTGGGAGAGGCCAGTGGCTGTGCCGAACCTTCCTGAGAAAGGTGCCCGAATACTCACACTGCTAGTGATGCCAGGGGACCAGAGGCAGCAGCTGTCAGGTGGCACAGAAGGGAGAGAAACTCAAACCTTCCACACTCCACCAGAGTCTGGTTAGGACAAACCTGGAGTCTTCCTTGCTGGCTGCCATCAGCCCTGCCGTCTACCCCAGATTGAGCCAGACCCCCCTCTCCCCTCCCCTCAGTGTCCCCTACAGCATTGCCCCTGGACAGCAGAAGTTACCCATGCCGTAACAAAAGATGTGCACGGGAGTAATTAATCCCCCACAGCTCAAGGCACACACAGCCAAACACGTCACACACACAGGGTACCATTCTGGGCATCCATTTGCTCCATGATGCCAGGGTGAAAAGGCAGAATCAAGCATCCATGGAATTAAGGCTTTTGTCAAGTCAGATTTCCATATGTCACTCCAAGGGAAAAAATGCCTGGAATTTTGGGAAGGGTAGGGACTCCTATCTTAGCCTTATACTTACAAGGAATCATCAAACAACAACAAAAACCCTTTGAGAGACTGAATGAGGTTTCTGAGCATCAATCTCAATCTGGACATAGGGCCTGGAGGGTTTGGGGGAGGCAGTGCCTGAACGAGACACCGCCAAGATGAAGAGTGAGAAAAAGCTAAGAGCCGATCTGTCTTGCCTACAAACTACCAGAAGCACAAAGGTGTCCCAACTAGTTAAAGGATCCGACTGGTTTCCTGAATTCCAGAATATTTGACAAGCCCCATAAACACACCACACTAGGTGGGGAGACAGAGCAGCAAATGCCCTTGGCAGCAGGGACACTGCTCCCTGGGCTCACGAGCTAGACAGCACCACCTGACGTCGCAGAAGCACGTGTCACTTGTTACATTGCACCTGTCACAGGCACCTGCTACCAAGGCCTCTGAAGCTCTGGGGACCCGAAGATGGTCCCCCCAGCCCCAACTCCCTCCCCTCATTCTTACAACAGCACACACCCACTGCCACCCGTGAGAACGCAAGTCCTACCTCGCAGGACTTTTCAGGCACGTGGGATGGCGTGGCCCCAACCCGGAGAGCATTTCCACCTGCTACACACTCTGGTTTCTGTTGCTCTGAATGCCTCCACCTTACCACCCGTTTGCCCTGAGGTGGCCTTTAGCAACTTTCTTACTTGCTGTTTAGCAACTGCCGAGCACTAAAAAACTCCAGATAACCAACGATGGATGTTGGATATAAATAGGTTCTGAAGTCTTGTGAAGATATTTTTTGGAATCTGCTTTTCATTAGTAACATTTCCTCAAAATACCCCTGATCGCTACACATGGTGAGTAAATGACTACCAAATTCAGCCTGGGTCAAGGCGGGGGACAGACCTGGCTTCTGGGTCCTGGGGATCTGAGTGCCGAATCTACATTATCAGGTGTTTGCCTCCCCAAGGCTGGCTCCAAGCCCAGCAAGAGGATTCCCTAGAGTGCAATTGTCAGCAGGTGCAGCAGGAGCCCCGGATGGAAACCTCTGTTCATCCTGAACACCAAGGAGGAGGAGCAGCAGCTGGGAAAGGAGATTCCGGGAGGGTGACCAGCCCTCGAGAGCCAGGAGGGGTGGGTGGGCACCCCCAGCACAGACTGGGAAGGAGGCCGGGTCCTCCAGGGAACACCGAGCAGCCCTCACCGGCATGTAGGGGAAGAGTGAACCAGATAGCAGACGTTCACAACTGCGTTCAGTTTCTCTCGAACAAATTTTCTTTCTCAGGTACTTGTAGATCAGAGAACAGAAAGGAGCTCGAGGTTGGGCTGTTTGTGTCGTTTCAGGGTCAGCAAACAATTTCTACTTTCTTCAGGCAGCAGGAGGTTGGGGGAAACTCCAAAGTGGAAGGTAGAAAAGGAACATTCTAGATCTGTGCACACAGGCCAGAGGAGTTGCTGTTGGCATCCATGGAGCCAAGGCACAGCCCCTCTTGCTCCTGGTCACCGTGACAAAAACCCCTTGATGGAGACGCTGTGTACATGGTGGCCTGGTTTCCACCACCAGATCATCTCCAGAAGCCGCACCAGCCGACAGCAGGAAAGGATACACATTAGCAGATCACTGCCTTGCCCAGGGCTGGTGTCCCCTCCAGCACAGCCATGCTACATGGTCATCCAGCCATGGGGGCAGGGCTGCACAGAGCTTGCTAGTTATTACTTTTGAGAGCAAGCCAGCTCACAAGCATGGGGTTGGGGGGCGTGGAGAGAGAGAGAGGGTCCCAAGCAGGCTCCACACTGTCAGCACAGAGCCCAACACAGGGCTGGATCCCAGGAACTGTGAGCTCATGACCTGAGCCAAAATCAAGAGTCAGAGGTTCACAGCAAAATAGAGGGGAAGGTACACAGGGTTCCCATATACCTTCTCCCACACGTGCACAGCCGTCCCCACAGTCAACACCCCACCAGGAGGAACGTTTTATGACTGACAAGGCCACGTTAACACATCACCACCCAGCCTCCAGAGTTTACATCAGGGGTCACTCTTGGAGGAGATTCACTGCCTTTTGAAGGATGTTCCATCACTGGAGTCCCACAGCCTGCAGCCTCTTCAGACTGGCTTTTCACAGAGTAACATGCATTTCAAATTTCTCTGTGTGGCTGGGCAGACTCACTCCTTTTCAGCCCAGAAGGAGATTCCATCGTCTGGAGGGGCCACGGTTTACGCACCGATGGAAGGGCATCCAGGTTACTTCCAAATCTCATCAGTTGTGAATAACGTGCGCATGTTCTGTGTAGACAGAAGCTTAACCCCTTTGGGCAAACAGCAAGGATGGCATTGCTGGGTCACCGGCCAACTTCCCAGGGAAGTGTATTTTTCTTAAAGGAATTTCAAAGCAGATTTTTAACAGCCTAGGTTTCTATACATTAGCAGGTGGACACACTCCCACAAACTCCCAGCGACAGGTGAGGTTCCATCACTTGTATACGTGATGAGGTCTGGAGATGAGCCACAAGGTGAAAAAGTCTGGGACTTCTGTCTGGCCTCTTCCTATCTGTCCTCTTGCTACACCGATGTTCATCTGAAGTCCTGCAAATATAAACCATTGTTACCTGCCCCCCATCACACCCCCTCCGAGGCTCTGATGCCATCTGCCCTGGCTCAGGACACCTCAGAGGCTCCTCCTGCCCTCGGGAAGGTGATCCCCTACCGTTGAGATGAAGACATCTTCAGTCCCCTAGTGTGCCAAGAGCAAGCCACCCATGAGGCCCGGTGGCTGCCATGTGGCTTCTGAGGGACAAGAGGTGGATGCCTCAGAATGTCACCTGTGTCATCCTAAGACACCCAGGCGCTAAGGCCATCGTGGGGCTGGGGACAGGAACAACGCCATGGGACAGGCAGAGCACATGCGTGCAGTCGGTCCCAGGACTACTGGCCAAGCCCTAACCTACTTGCCTAGAAGGCAGGGATGGAAAATGCCCATTGGGGGAGATGAACTCACGTGGGCCCAGTAGCTTTCCCGCAACTGTTGTGACACAGCCAGGTGTTGGCGATCTGCAGGCAGCCACAGGCATGAGAGCTGGCACGTTCAAGAGCCTTAGCACGGCTGGTGCATCTCCCAGGATTACAGAGCTTCCCGGAACCAACACGGACCCGAGGGATGAAGGACAGGGTGGGAGCCCTAGTTCAGAGTTCACTGTGGCTCTCGTGAGACGATGGTTCTGAATGTGAGAGCGACCCCTCGGGCCAGCAGGGAGTTAGCACACCAAGGTTCCTGTGTGTGACGCACATGTAAGGATATCTGAGCACGTGACTGCATCTTGGATTTGCATTACCCGGGGAAATCCCCGTGTGTGTGGGCTCTATATTCGAGCAGGTGATGTATGCACATTGAATTATTTGCAGAGGTAGGTGAATTGGTGTAGATGTGCGCAAAGTGTTTGTGTATTACACCTAGTGTGTGTTAGTACACGCATGTGTAAACCTATTCGCAGGTGCACACACATGGGTGGTGTATGCATGTTGTGAGGGTGTGGTGTGCCTGTGCCTATGGTGTCAGTTGTGTGTGGATGTGCCCAGTAAGTGTATCTGCGGATGTGTACGTGTGTGGATTCGTGTATTATGTGCAGTATGTTAGTATGTGTAGGTGTGTATGCATGTGTGTGTACACGAGGGTGTGATGCATGTGCATATACAATCTGCACAAGCTTCACACGTATGTGTGTGTGTCTTTCCCTGGTCTGAGAGATGGGGGACACAGCAGCTGGGAGTTTGACCCGGGGACTCAAGCCCGCCTGCAGGCCCGAACGCTTCCTGCACTTCCCTTCCTGGGATAGTGAGGGATTGGACGGCACCCCCCACCCCCACCCCGGGTCACTGTAAAGACAGCACACACAGTAGAGCCTGGAGCAGAGGCTCATTCCAGAGCATTAGTGTCCTTGACGTCCAAACGCCTTTTGTTTTCCAAGATCCTCGGTCTGTATCCAGTAATAGCATTCTAGCTTCACCTAAGGTTACTGCTACATTAAGAAAATGAGATTTCAGTGGAATTACTCAGAGGGTTGGGGTCTTGGATTGCATCCTACGAAGACAGGCAAGCGTAGGTCCTTTGCTAACCCAGGGCCCGATCTGCAACTATAACCCATTGGGCAAAATGTATAAACCCAACCCAAACCCAAAAGAATTTTATGGGGGTGCACCGCTTGGCTCTGGGGGCATGACGGGCTTGGGTGAGAATGTCCACATATGGGGAACAGCTGAAGTTCCTTTACATTGGGGGGGTAACCACCAACCAGCCCACACGTGCATCATCTAAGTCAATCCGCATGTACCTACAGAAAGGCACATCCCAGCAGTGGGCCCAAGACATAAAGCACATCATTCCCAAGGGCACAGGCTGCTAAGAGGCAGAGGTGGGAGTCAAACAGACCTCTAGTTTCTGCCCCTACAACATGCACAGGCTCCCTCTAGCAGGTGGAAACTAGGCTCCTGCAGTAGACTCAGGGTCTCCTGCCTCTTCCTCCAAAACTGAAGCCCCAGGTCTCAAATGAGCAATGCAGTCCTAGGTAACTCCTTTCGGCTCTCTAGGTCTGTTTCTTCAAACCAGAAGCCGGTATCGATATGCCACCTACCTGATGGGGTACTTAATAGAGGTGCACGGGGATGCCAGTTTCATGGCCTTGACCTTGGAAGGGAAGGCAGCCAACAGCCAGAACCCTCCTCCTTTCCCTCACGCCGAGACAAGTCAAACCAGGGACCCAACCACCATCTCTGCTGAGCCCCCAGAGGCCAGAGCGCCCCCACACTGGGGGTGCCCACCCTCACCCCGTCCAGGAACCGGCTGCCCAAGAGAACAAGGTCAGGCTGAGTGGTCCTAGCCGAGGTCCACCTGCCCCGAGACTCCTCTCCTTCGATGTCTGGTCTCAAGAGCAGCCAAGTTGGAACAGACCCTGATGGGGTTACCACCTCTGCTATTCTGCATCTCACCTACTCGCAGCTTCCCCCATGGTATCTTCTGTACATGATTTAGCTGGACTGCTCTGAATCAGTTTAGCCAGAACAGAAAAGGCAGCGACGCTGCCCTTCTCTGGTTCAGCCACTTGGCATCATCTTCCATTACGCAAAAGTTTTGCATTCACAACAGAAACACAAGGTGATCGAGGACACTTAGGTCAAAGTCCCCCCCACCCCCAAGCCCGATAAAAGTGCAAGTCCTCTAAAAAAAATATTCCCAGGTAGTTGGAAGTAGGGAAAAATAACATAAAAGTGTGGCATCTCAGGTGGAGGCCACAGTAACCATCTTAAAGCCGTTACACACACATTTGTGAGTAAACGCACATATTTCCAGGCACTGCTGAGCGCGGAGGCAGCCGAGTTCAATTCCGAGCAGCTCTTGGAAAAAGGCACTGTTTGCTAAGCAGATTGTTGGGAGATCAGCGAATTGAATATTAATTTTGATGAGGGGAGTCTAAGTTGTGGGGCAAGGTAGGAACTGGGGTGGGTGGAGCCTCTTCCAAAGCAAACCCCGCGATTCCAGGACATGATACCCCCGGTCCATGCAGCACTTGGATCTTGCATTTAGCATCTTGGTAGGTCAAAGAAATCAAAGCATTTGAACCGGAATTAGCAGCACCTGGGTGGCTCCGTTGGTTAAGCATCCGACTCGATTTTGGCTCAGGTCACGATCCCACAGTTAGGAAGATGGGTCCTTGCATCAGGCTCTGCGCTGTCAGGGCAGAGCCTGCTTGGGATTCTCTGCCCCCTCCCCCTTGCACACTCTCAAACTTTCATAAACTGGAATTAGTCCGGAGCAATTTCACGCTGGGTGGGCTAATTCTTGGTTTCACGTGAGCTGTCACACCTTGGTCTTTCAAGGTCACCAACCCAAGAGATCCTAACACCCATAGTTTGGAGCAGGGTCAACAGACCTAGAGAGGGCTGGAAGTGCACATCCCAGCAGGGAAGCGAGCAGAGGACACAAGCAGGCATGGCTGTGTCTCATGGTGCTATGGCCACAGAACGTCCACGTGACGGGGTTCTACTTGAGGCCTGGAGGTTGCCGACCTCTGATTTAGGAAACAGCTCTATTAATTTCCAAACTCGGATCCTGACCGCCAAGGTGCAGGGCGAGGCATGCAAATTTCAGAACAGCACGGGAGAAAGGGAGGACCATCTCTGCCCAGGGGAACGGGGGAGTTTTACCGTAGGGTAGGGTTAGCGTGGGATTCGGGATGGGCTCAGCAAAAGGGAAATGGTGTGCAAATGGCTCAGCAAGCTATACTTGCTGCCCAGAAGGGTCCATGGGATCCTTTAAGAATGGGGACACCAGGGGCGCCTGGGTGGCGCAGTCGGTTAAGCGTCCGACTTCAGCCAGGTCACGATCTCGCGGTCCGTGAGTTCGAGCCCCGCGTCAGGCTCTGGGCTGATGGCTCGGAGCCTGGAGCCTGTTTCCGATTCTGTGTCTCCCTCTCTCTCTGACCCTCCCCCGTTCATGCTCTGTCTCTCTCTGTCCCAAAAATAAAAAATGTTGAAAAAAAAAAAAAGAATGGGGACACCAAATATCTCCATCTCCCAAAATATTTGACAAAGTCTGACACATCCAGGGGCTTTGAGAGATTGGAAATCAAAGTGGCAATTAAGAGCTGGATTTCCAAGTCCAGGATAGTCTGGGGACACTGGCAGCCCCACTGACAAGGAGGTGGCTGGGCTAAACCGCCAGGAGGAGAAGGGGGAAGCCAGCAGGGCCAAATGTCCGCTACGCACGGGACCAGGCTGGAGACCATCTAGCCTGGTTCTGGAAAAAACCCTGTACACTAATTCTGAGTTATACAGAGTTGACAGTCTCGTTATTTGCTTGCTTACCTGCAGATTACAAAGGGCACCTGCTTGTGAATTATTTGTACCAAGTGGTTCTGCACAGAGATGGCGAGAACCAGAAGGTCCACGAGACATTTCTCCAGCAGCCAAAGGCATAACGCCACCAAAACACGTGTGCAGCCACCCTGCAGTGGACAGACACCGTCCTCCTCGGCTGGCACCATCCTAACTGGAGCCAGGCTAGGGCAGGTGTTAGGTACTTTGAAAGCTGTACCCAACTCAACACAAAACCCTGTAACTTCAAGATGAAGGACCTTGGAACCAGAAGCTACCTCTTTCTAATCCCTGAACTTCAGATCTCACATTGGAGGTAAACAGCTCTGTGCACTGAACAAGGAGTCAGCATCTGACTCCGAACCTCCTGTTTTTAAGCCCTTTATCCACCTGCAGAATGAGCATACCCCAGCTAAGCTCTTATAATCTATTTGTATTCTCTTTTCGATGAAACGAATCCTGACCGGTATAGCAGAGTCACAAAGCCCTGGGCTACCAATGATCTTCCAGATTGGGTGGGGGGACAGTTCTCATTGCCGGGATTATGGTTCACATGGGCACAGCCATCACAAACATCAACAAGACCTCGGCCCTGCTATTTCCAATGCTGTCAATCCTCCCCAACACACTAAATGATCCACATTCATCCCTCATTTTTTAGTATTTGAAAACAAGACAGAGCACGAGAGGGGGAGGGTCAGAGAGAGAGGGAGACCCAGAATCCGAAGCAGGCTCCAGGCTCTGAGCTGTTGGCACAGAGCCTGACGCAGGGCTCAAACCCACTGACTGTGAGATCATGACCTGAGCCGAAGTCGGACGCCCAACCGACTGAACCACCCAGGCGCCCCTCATCCCTGATTTTTAAGGGGTGAAAAGCACCAGGAGATTGGACAAAATCACCCAAGTCACACATCTTGTAAACAGTGGGCATAGGTGGGTTCATCCATTTCCTTTTGTTGGGCACCCTCAGCCTGCCAAGCCTTGCACAGAGCCCCGAAGGCAAGAAAATGGACATCAAGCTCTGTGCTCAGATCAGGGGACAGAGGCACACCAAGAGATGTGGAAGTCAACACGGAGCATCGCCACTGTATAATCTCCAAACCCCTGGTTGCTCAAGGGTGGGATCTGGGTCAGTCCACCTACCAGTAGCCTAGGGCTTGGTGGACAGAGAGCCCAGGAAAGAGCTAGTGTGTCATAAGATGAAGAAATACACACAGATCTCAAAGACCCTCCTGGAGAGGTCTCAGGGGAAATAGTCATAAGGTTAAATAAAGTGAAAGAAACACGGCTCTCAAACTCCGTCATGCTATGTGAGCAGGCTTGGTGGAACTGGGCCTTGCATGAAGGACGTGATCGCTCGACCTGTCCAGGCCAGAGACGTGTAAGGGGTGAGGCAGATGCAGAAACCTGCAGAGAGTTCTTCTGGTTTCCATTTAACCGGATCACCTGAGAGCACAACACCAAAATGCCCCTCTTTCAAAGAAGATTTTTGCTTTCGTCTTGTTACTGATGGATGCCTCTAAATATTGGAACAAATGCTAAGCAAAAGCACCACTGTTTTTAAACAGACATCCATCCAAATGCACCAAACCGAGCGCCTTGCCCCCAGGATCCTGGAACAAGAGAGGAACAGTAGCCAGAGTTGCAAAAAGTAGGACATTGAATGTTTGTATTTAACAAGCCCTTGTGATAGAAAAATAAGATAGTCTCCAACTGTGAAATTCCCAAAATAATTAAAATGTTGGAAAAAGTTATTCACAGTACACCCCAAGCAGTAGTTAGAAGCTGGTTTAAGTATTTGTACGGAGCAGTTTCTGTCAGCCCGGTTAGTGCAACCCTGAGACCAGACGTGTCATCGTGTGTCAGTCACAATCTACATCTTCAGCCATCTGGGAATGGGAGGCCCCCTAAAATAGGTCCCTGTACCATCTTCAGTTGGTGACAGGCTTCGCAAAGAAAAGGGGTATCTGTGCCTTGAAAGTATTTTTAAAAATCCAGGTGCACTTAAAATGTTTTGCCTTTCCCTTAAGTTAGATGACAGACTAATATTCTCTGTAAACAGTTCTGCAAATTTTAGGTCTCTTTACTACTGGGATTCTGCAAAGAAACTGTAGGTCCAGATAGGTGCTAAATGTTATTCACTGCAATGACGGAAGGCTGTAGAAATGTCTGGGGCAGCCACTCACTCTTGTTTACTGATGTAGGAAAGGGAAAATGTGGAGTTTCCCAAGAGGCCATGTTATGGGCAGACACGGAGCTGTAACTTACCTGCTACCTGACAGGCTTGCTTTGCGCCCC
Organism: Neofelis nebulosa; assembly: GCF_028018385.1. Classification (NCBI taxonomy): domain Eukaryota; kingdom Metazoa; phylum Chordata; class Mammalia; order Carnivora; family Felidae; genus Neofelis; species Neofelis nebulosa. Next base: position 92,153,535 of record NC_080792.1, read on the forward strand.
AATCAGGAACAACCCTCATTACCAAGCTCTGGGGAGAATGAAATACAGGTGACACACACTGAACACAGGATGGTCTTGTAAAACCTTATGGTTTTAGATCTTTATTGTTTAGTCACCCAAACAGAAAATAGAAATCTACAATCTTTGACCCGAGTTTGGTTAAGATGTCATAGATAAGATATACCAAAACCAGGACTCATTTGCTAAATTTCCTAAGAACTTGAGTTCCAGAAGTTACACCATTCAGAGCACAAACAGGCCTCCAAGTGGAAGAAAACAGAAGCAAAATTGAAGAAGTGTTTGTATCTAGTCCATTAAGAACTCTCAAAACTCAAGAAGAAAACTTCCCAATAAAAAGGGCAAACTGTTTGGGCTCTAAGTAGGGAAACTGCAAACAGTACAGGAAAAACGTTAACATTAGTCATCAGGAAAAGAAGTAAAACCATGAGACAATACCACACACCTAGAAGTTTCAGTGTTGTGAAGAAAAAAAAAGTGCATAGGAAGGCACAGGGTCGCTGAAACAGCCCTACATTGCTGGTGTGTGTGCAAGACAGCATGCCCGCTTTGGAAAATGATTTGTCAATGTCCTAAAGGTTTAGCAAGCAGCTGCCCTGTAGCCCAGCAATACCCCAGAGGACCAGAAACCATCAGGTGTTCTTTGCTAAATGAATGAGGGTGAGGTGTTCAGACAGCGGACTATTCCTTGTCAACAGAAAGACCCACAATAATCAGACTAAACCCCTTGACTAAAGCTAGACTCAAGTCTCCACACTGTAGAATTTCATTCCCGTTACTCTCTGGGCTCAGGTTCAACTTCTAAGGACACAAAGAAGCTACGGGTTAGGGGTGGAGTAGGTGGTGAGGGAATTTGGGAAGAGTGATGGGAGTTTTCTGTTTCTTGATTGTGGTAGTGGTTACGTAACCATATATGTAGGTCAAACAGAGCCATACACTAAACAAGCGGACTCCCATGGAGTATAAACTACAAAAACATTAATATCCCCTCCAAAAGGACATAGATTTCAGGCAGGGGACCGGTGGGACAAATGAACGTCATAGATTCATCCTGAGGGAGGGAGGAGCCCATGTGAGTTGACCCAGAAAGCGCAAAGTCAGCATGTGCCTCCCCAGCCAAGGTCCTAGATGTCAAGGCCAGGTGCAAAGCTCTTCTCCCTAAACCCAGATTTCTGAGCTTCACTGGCCAACCCCTGCAACCCTCACAGACATCTGTCAATGTGCACTTTTCTACCGCTTGTACTTTCTATCTTAATAACTTAAGCTTTTGGTCAGCTCAGACACTAAGACACTGTAGCATACATTTCACAACTGGTGTCACTGGTGGTCTGTCATTTAATGGTTCCATTAGATTGTCACACCAGTATACTTCTCACTCAGATGTCAGCTGAGGTGAACCCCTTTGCTCATAAGGAGCCCACAGGGTCATGGCGCGTTGGTCTGAAGGGATTGTAGGTTTTGTCCACACCCCATCACTCACCCCTGGGTGAACGTTCTGGCTCTCAGCACGTTTAGCAGTTCTGAGAGTGCTGCCTGTCTAGACAGGCTTATCAGATCTGTCTCAGGTGATTAAAGCTACCCTCCCAGGGGTCTGATTAGCATTATCAGATTTTGAGCAGAACATGTTCCTGACATGGGAACACACACTCAGCTGAAGGAAGACCAGGGACAGAAGAAAGGTTTCCTCCGCTCAAGTCCGTGGTAACCTCACTGGGAAAAGATGACTCACCCTGAGCAAGCAATGGGCATGCTAGATTGTTAAATGTAGTATAGACTGAAAGTATCAGAGGGCTTCAGGGGACAGTGGTGAGCCAGGAAGCACCAAAGGGGGCGCTGTAAAAAGGCAGGGCTGGGACTCATGGGGAGATGCTAAGATCGCCATGGTTGAAAAGCACAGGATTTTCAACCTGTGAGACAATACCACACACAGAAAACACAGACCAACACTTCCCTCCCCCAAAACACAGTCTGCCTCGCCATTCCCTCCCCCCCACCCCCAGCCAGAAAGCAAGATCAGCGATGGGTTTGTAAGAAATGGTGGCAGAGCTACATGGGGAAAACATGGTTTTATGCCTCCCGTTGTCCCTTGCCTGTGTCACACAAGCAGACAGGAAAGGCAAAGGGCAGTACGGACTAGGCCATTACCGATGCCTAGTTATATAGGATTCCTTATGAAGGCCTTCACCACAAGAATCACCCTTTGTCCACAGCCAGGTTCTCAGGCACTTCTTGGTTTGGGACATTACCATCTCTTTGGCAGGGATAGGTTTCACTCTGAATCTTTCAAATCTTCCCAGTAAAATACACCAGCTATCTCGCCTGCCTGTACCATTTTCTTAGGGAAAATAGAGAAGTCGTGACATGATGTTTTGGTGACTAAGTCAATGATAATAAACACCTCCCAAATATTGGGACTTTTTTTCATTCCAGTATCCCCAGCAAAACCAAGGACTTGGAAATCCCATTTAAGTATGGGTTGCATCAAGTCAGTTTATTTGGAGGGTTACTGATGATCCATTGTACATGTAATGAACACACTACCATTTTCTGCAATGGTAGTGGGTTGTGATTTAGTTCCTGAGTCATTGCCACAAATGGACTACTCACGTTTAGACCTCATGGGACAAAATTATTGAACTTTCTAAATTAATTCAGATGCTAATCTTCGTGAATATTGCATGGGGACCCTGGAGAGGGAGGGGAAGAGAAATTTATATGTACAGAGGGTCATTTTTGCATTCTTTGACATTTAAAATAGTCACAGTACTTATGCCCATAGTATGCTGCTCATCAGAGTGCTCTTTGAGGAAAACCCAAAAGTGACATTTACTTATTTGTACTTTTCGCTTTCATAGTTTACATGCATGATGCATAATTCATGCCACAAGTCCTTTGGATCAACAAGAACTAATTCAGTTTATCCCCTTCCAATGCAACTTCAAACACATATGACAAGATGTGTGGGTCCGTGGCTGAGGTGTGGATGTGGGGAAGGATACAGTAAGCTAGACTCAGTATTTCATTTTGGTCCTTTTGGGAGTCTTCAGAACTTCTTATAGGAGAGTCTTGATCTATTTTCTTTGAAATAGATTATTCATTAGTAAGCACAGACATTGGCATTGCCAGATAAGAGAAAATGAGCTAAAGATAGCTTTCTCATGTACTGAAATTCCCTTGCTAATCATCTCATAAAAACAATTACTCTTTTACTAGGAGTGTTCATAACTGTACACTCAGTGTACTTGAAGTTTAACAGTTGAATGTTTAAGTCAACAGAATGGCCGAACAACACTTTTCTGTTTCCCTCAAGTCTGCACCCCCACATTCACGGCACCATTGCCTACAACAGCCAAGATGTGGAAACCATCTAAATGCCAATCACCAGATGAATGGATAAAGAGGTTGTGGTGTATAGGGACAACGGGATAGTCTTCTGCCACAAAAACGTAAGGAAATCCTGCCAGATGCAACAATGAGGGTGAACCCAGAGGACAGGATGCCATGTGAAATTAGCCAGATAGAGGGAGACAGACACTGATCTCACAGATGGAACCTTTAAAAAAATTGCACTCATAGAAATAATTGAATGGTGGTTATGAGGGGAAATGGGGAGATACCAAAGGGAGACAACTTCCAAGTCTGGGGATCAAATGTCTAGCACGTGACGACAGCAAATCTTACTACACAACACAGACCTAAGTTTGCACCATAAAGAGAAAAAGGTAGGTATGGGAGACACGTGGTTAATAGTTGACCAAAAAAATAAGATGAACAAGACCCTGAGTTGGGAAGGCTCCTGACCCCCTAAGACACATCAGTGAGCCCTAGTTGGCCCTTCCAGGAAGTGGAGGCTGCCCAACCCCACAGGCCTCAGCAGCTGAAATTCGTGATTTGTGGACACACCAGTGCTGTGTTTAATACCTTTTCTCTTGAGGAAAAAGGACTTGGAGTCAGGGGGGCTGTGGCACACCTTTGCCTAATTCCCTTCTGTCATTGGACAGAAAAGCTGGGTCCTCAGAGCAAGAAAAGTGGATTCTTAGAAGGCAGGAAAGAAACACCTGCTGAGGCATATGGGGATTTTCTGCCAGCCAAGCATCCCTCTGCTCAGCGTCTACCCTGGGAGGGGGGCTCTGTTAAACCCTGAAATGAAGGACACTGAGTTCTCTGTGTTTTTTTTTTTTTTTAAAAAAAAAAAAAAAAAAAAGCAAGTCACGGATGTTAGAAAATAATATCCCACTGTGTCTGGAAGGACTGGAATATAGAAGGAGATACAGCATCCCGAGCGCTTACCTTCAGAGACTGCTGCGATTCACAAGTGTAAATTCTCTGGTTAGTTCCTGTTAGTTCTCTTATGTTCACTCTGAATAGAAGCCCTGTGCTCTTCTTTCCCCCCTAAAATCGTAACATAAGCATTCCGTGCACGACGAAAATCTTTGACATTTTGATTCGAGGGGTTTTCACTTACCAAATATAAGATTATCTTGGAAAAAGCTGCCAAGTAACAACTGAGCAACGATGTCTGTGATTTGATTATCCACATCCAGCACCTTCTGCCCAAGTGTGTTCCTATAGATCCATTCCACAAGGTGAGGTTTCCAGAATACATTGGGGGACATCAGGAATAGAGCAGGCTTGCACCCTGGTGCATAGCTTAACCTACACAGCCTCTAGCCAAGATCCTACCATCATTTGTGACCCCAAAACATTCCCAGACTTCAAATGGATGCCCCCATCTCATGGGATGGCCAGGTTCCTCCCCACCGCCACCCTGTGATTCTCGGACTGCATGAACCCAGAACCCTGGGCCCACCCATGGATGGGTGCTAACTTCGCTCTCAAAACAACAAAAAGTTTTTAGGTTTCAACAATAAAGCTGATTCTGACCGCCTTAGCCCCTTATCATGAAACGAGATCAGTCTTTGATAACGCTATCAAATCCAGTTTTTAAAAAACGGTTCCCACCCAGCTCTAAGCCCCTCACCCAGGTTAATGGTTTTGCCCTAAATATGTGGTTGGTAAAACCAGACAAATGGAGAAACAGAGGCTCAAAAGCCACGTGATCTCAGAACACACAGTTTGTGAGAAGCCTAGACCGAGGCCAAGGCACCTGCTGGGGGGGGGGGGGGGGGGGGTTGGTTCCTGATCTTGTCTGGCTTGGAGCATCAGCCTCCGGGAGCCACGGGGTTGTGGCTCCTGGGGCACAGCATTCTTACCCCATCACCACCAGCTCTGGTAAAAGCCAGCCACGTGTCACTCCCTTAGTCTCTTAGCACAAAGTTCCTCTTCTGTGCAAAAGACCTCTAACAACAGTACCTTGTATTTTATGCCGTTTCCCCACACAGTTCCGGGTTCCCGCCTATGACCAGGTTGGAACCCAGCCCCAGCACCAGGCAGCATGCTGCAAGGCATCTCCACCACCGGGAGGACGTGTACCTTCAGGAGCAAATGGACACACCGTTGGACAGCGGTCCAGAGCCCTAAGAACCACCAGGCAAAGCTTGGAATTCTTTGGAAGCCCCAGGTTCCACCTGCAGAGATCATCAACCACCTCTGAGGGGAGGCAGACAGGGGTCTAAGCGCCCCTCTCCTTGTAACACACCCCCAGGTGGAGAACCACATCCATGAGAGACCTCTGTGTGCAGAGCAATCCACAAGATATTGGGACATTTCTACACCGCTCTCTCAAGAAAAAAGCTGAGAAGTCCATGGTTAGTCTGTCTTCCTCCCTTTAGGAAGTAGAAAAGGAGCCTGGAGATCCTCCCAGAGAGGAAGGCTATGGTGTCCACATGGGGAATGCGCCACATGAAGGAAGGTGGGCAGTGCAGGGGGGCCCCCAACTTTCCCCTGGCACCTGGGGACAGGGCGCAGGTGTAGCTGCAGATCAGAACTGGTTTTTACATATATATTGGGCTATTTGGGGAGCTTGAGAGGCAGAATACCCCCAACTCCCCCCCAAAAGTGCCCATTCTCTACTCCCCAGAACCTGTGAATAGCTATGTTACATGGAAAAAAGGCTTTGTGGATAGAATGGTCCAGACCTCGAGATGGGGAGAGTAGCTGATTACCCACATGTGATCAGTGTAACCGCGTGAGCCCTTGAAGGCAGAGAACTTCCTCCAGCTCCGAGCAGGAGAGGGAAGTCGGATGTGCGGCATGAGGGGGACACAACAGGCCCTCAAGGATCTAAAGACCAACAAACATCACCTGGCAGGCAGCCAACAGGGACCCCAGCCCCACAGAATTGACGTCTGCCCATTACCTGAACCAGAGCCTCCAGGTAAGAGCCCAGGCTGGTGGTTCCCTCCCCCCACAGACTTCTGGCCACAGAACCGACTTCATCAACCCACGTTGTTGGAAGTCACTATGTTGATAGCAGAAACAGGAAAGAGTAGGGCAGAGGTGACGACCAAGCTTCACTGTTATCACCAAGAGCAAGATGAATGCAAGCAGGCTGAACCCTCCCACGAAGGCATGTGATAAACCAGGAAACGTTCTTTGTTTCAACCCTCAGAAATGTGGATGTTGGAACCACAGAGAGTTCCAGAGAGCACTGGGTTATCTGGAAGAAGTAGGGGAACGGCAGGCCCCCGATGCCCCCGTCAGCTGATGAGGCTCTTAGGGAGGAGAGCGATCCATGAGTAGTGCAGGAAAAATCATTTCATGGGATTCTCCTTTGTCTGGAATTTAGTAACAGGTTCCTGGGAGTTGAGAAAAATGTTTCATTTTCATTGTTTAAATAGGGGGGAAAAAAAAAACCAAACCCACCAATCTATATGACAAGGACATTTTTAAAGTCTAATTTGCTGTAAGTTATATGAAATGTGTAGAAAATCACTTTTCCCTAGTAGTGTGGATCTGAATTCTTTTCTATTTATATGCAAATGTCATATGCCCAAGCCTCTTTTAGACTTTACAATTTTGAAATATTACCTATTTCACAAACCTTAGATTAATGAAGTCCTGATAAGACAGGGAGGGCTTTCAGACAGCAATTGCTGGAGACGTGCTCCTAAAATAAATTTTCTAATGTATTTCTTTGCTCTGCGTAAAGGCTACAATGAGCAATTCTTAGATGTAATCTGTCCCCCCCCCCCCTCCCATTACACAAAGCACGTGCTGATCCTTCAACTAAACGTTTAAGTTTAAAAATCAACACCGGTCTCACAGAAGCAAATCGAACCCACTGACCCCTCCAGCAGCTCCTGGATGGACCTACAAAGTCCCACCCCCAGAATGAGCTTCTGTTCGAGAAGCCTGGTCTTCCTCAGCATCCCCCTGGGTGTTATTGGATTGCCTGAATTTTAACCGTACTTAAGGTCCCCCTAGAAGACAAGCATATAATACAAATCAGCCAAGCTATTGAAGTCCACTGGAAAGAAATTATAAAACATTTTGGGCCATGCAGAAGGATAGCGTATCAGAGTGGCTATTTGGAGAAAGTTTGCCTTAGTTTTAAGTGGGGCAGTGTGGGGGCAGGGTGGGGGGTAGGAAGCCCCACTGAATATGGCTTTATTTCTGTTTAAGGAATGTAGCTGGAATATAAACCATGGGGGAGTAGGGAAGCCCCAAGCCTCTGCCTGGTGTTCCTCCTAGATTTCCAGATTCCCAAGGGGCAGAGAAGGGCCAGCACCTTGCTGTAGATTCGCACAGTGGGAATCCAGCCTGGTCCCTTCCTGCAAGAGGATCTGGAGAGGGGCCTCCTGAAGCGCAGGTGACAAGGCAGCTCACACGGGCTGGTGGCTCACGAACATACATCTGGGTGCCTGACACCATCATATTTTTTTTTTTTTTTTTTTTTTTTTTTTTTAGCATTTTTGAGACAGAGACACAAAGCATGAATGGGGGAGGGTCAGAGAGAGGGAGACCCAGAATCTGAAACAGGCTCCAGGCTCTGAGCTGCTAGCACAGAGCCCGACGCGGGGCTCAAACTCCTGGACCGTGAGATCATGACCTGGGCTGAAGTCGGCCGCTTAACCGACTGAGCCACCCAGGCACCCCCATCAGAGACTTTCAATTTATTCCGATCCACGCGAGAAAATCTCCCTTGTCAATATAAGATGCATGGTTGAAAAGGTGCTGTGATGCTACAAAGGTTTCCCGAGGCTAGAAAGGGCTCCTCCTGGCAGGTAGGGACAGGTCCTTTCTCGTGGGTTCCGCTGTCCACACAGCGATTCCCACAGCCCCTGTGAGGAGCTGGGGTACAAGCAGGCACTTTAAGCATAAAATAGGGTGGCAGGGAGAGGCGGGGAAAAGCGGAGAATTCAGGCTCTACCCCTGGAGTGGTTTCATCCAATTCCTGATCTGGGGTCCCCATCACGGTGAGAATAGGGTCTCACGTGCCCCCTGGGCTAGATGCCACGTGCAAATGCTCTCGCCCCATCCTCGGAGCCCTAGCCCAGGTGTGAGCTCAGAACATCAAGTAGGAGTGAAGGTCACTCGATTCCTAAAGACTTTCTGGAACACAGGTGCACAGCATTAGATGGGAATAGCCAATGTGTGTGGTTATTTAAGCACCAGACCTCATAGACAGACGCTGCAGAATATAGACCCGCAGACCTCCTCCTCAAGCTTTTGGGCCAGATCTTTCACCACCCAAGAATGTCCAGGAACGTAGAAGGTGTACGTGCTCTCTGATCCTGTCTTCTGTGAGGCGTGGGGCGGCACCCCACAATCCAACACTTGCTTCTTACTATAAGAAAACGCGGCCATCCTCCAACCAGTACAAAGCCCATCAGAAGCTTGCATTAGTTCAGATCAGGGGTCACTGCCAAGTTTTGAAACTGAAGCCTAAAACAACAAAACCCTCTGGTTTCTGAGACTCGATTCCATGATCCGTTCCCCGTCTGTGGACAGGAAGGGGAGGGTAGAGTCCTCGCTATCCTAATGGTGCCGTGGGAAGATCTTTTCCGGGTAAAAACACCCTCTCCTCCGTGGGCACCACATCGCAGACTTCAGCATTGTGGCTCGGGTTCTACTGGCAAGTATTTACTTTGCTGTGTGAAAACAAGGGCAGAGGAAAGACCAGCAGGCAAAACCTAGATCATCCTGAAAACAACGTCCCATTGAAAATGTAAACGCGGACTCAAATTCAAGAAGTTGATGGAGCAGCCTCCCTGACCCCATTTGTGCTTGGTTTCGGGTGAACTCAAAACCCATTCCTGGCTTCTGACCACAACCCAAACAAGCGATAAAGGCCCTGGAGTGTCCCTCTGGGGCATCACACCTCTGCGTGATCAAATTCACCGCTACCTGCCGGAAAATATCTGTCCTTAAGATTCTTGGGGAGAAAAACTTGAAAGGGTGGTGTTTCCAGGCCCTTGTGCCAGTGTTCCCCCTGCCCCTCAAAACTGGTATCAAGACTTAATCCCCCCAAGGTTGAGGTATTAGGAGGCGGGCCTTTGGGAGGTAATCAGGTCAGGAGGGGAAGGTCCTCATGCCATGGGATTAGTGCCCCCCTGGGGGAGAGGAGCTCTCTCTGCAACAACACAGCAAGAAAGTGGCCATCTGCAAGCCAGGCACGCTGCCCTCACAAGACCCAAGTTCTCTGGACATGGATACCCCACCCTCCAGCACTGGGAGACATAAAGGTCTGCTGGTCATCCAAGTTCATGGGATTTTGGTAGGGCCCTGAAGCAGACTAGGAGAAGGGGTTAGATTTGCATTTATGAACTAAAGCCTCTAGCAAATAGTAAAGTAGGGTTATCAGATAGGAGGGCTTAGAGAATACCAAATATTCTTTAAAAACCTTTCAAAAACTGTACCATCACACTGGGCAGGTGACCCCCCTGGGCTTTCTACAACTTTCAGAACATGCTGAGGTTTTGTGACACCGAGTACCAGACATCACAGCAATGGAGAGCAGGGGGGCCACCTCCCATTTGTGGCATAATGCACAAAATTCACCATTCATGACATTTAGTGCATTCGTGATGTTGTAGGACCATCATCCCCACCATCTAGTTCCAGAATATTCTCATGGCTCCAAGAGAAACCCGTACCCACTAAGCAATGACTCCACATGGTTTCCCTGGAAGCCACTTGCCTATGGTTTGGTCTACTCTGGACATTTTGTGCAAATGGAATCCTAGGATATATGCCCTTTTATTTCTTATTTCATCGAACACTATATGGGTCAATACTTTGTTTTCAGAATCCTATTCCACTGTCTGGACAGACCATGTGTTCATCCATCCATTTCTTGATGGGCATTTGAGTTCTACCATTTGGTTCCTGTGAGCAGTGCTGCTCTGAACCATTCATGTATAAACCTGCACACTTGTTTCCAGTTCTTTGCAGTGTAAACCCTAGAATGGGGATGTAAAACATGAAGTCACCATATGAGCCAACATTATTGAAGAATCAGCACATTTTTTTTAAACTCCTGTAACTGAGCTCTTTCCTAGACCAGAAGGCAGCAACAGTTGGCCCAAGTGTCAGCTGCATGGGACCTGCCAAGTCTCCCACTCCAGGGGAAATCCTCAAAAGATTCTGGAGCAGAGCTGTGTCTTCCCATCATACTCCAGTAGACACGTAAACGTCTGATCAGCCATGAGAGTAAGTTTCTCTCAGCCCAATGCACTGCAGTTTAAGGAGTAGTTCTGAAGGGGAAGAGACAGACGGTGAACAGTTAGCCCCTTAGAGCAAGAATCCCCATCACCCAGCATGGTGGTGCCCACTAGGACTTAGGAGCAAACGGTGAACTTGGGGCAGGGTCATCAGCACTCAAGATCAAGAAAGATCTCCTATTTAGAAGCCAAGAAGGAATTGGCCAAATGGAGGGGGGAGGGGGGGAGGGCTGGTGTTCCAGGCAGAAGGACAGCAATATGCAAAACTGGAGGTGAGAAGGAGGTCCCCGCATTTGTGGGACAGTAGATATTGGTGGTAGATCCTAAAAAGCACAGAGAACAGTTTAAAATCAAGGGACAAGAGGCAGATGGGCTAGAAAAGCAACATGGAAAGTATCAAAACCAGCTTCTATAGATTTAGGGACTGAGGTTCAGAGCAGTTATCTCCCCGTCCTGTGGGGCAGGAGACCAACTTTAACCCTACTGCTCAGAGTGTTGCATCAAGAACAGGTGGTGTAGAGCTAAGTGGGGACCATGCAGCCATGAAGATGAGGCCCTTTCATTTCTCACTCTGCATGGCTTCAGCGTGGCCTCTTCTCTTCCTAGGAGATTCAGCTCCCTACTAAATGTCATGGGTACCAGTCAGGGTTCTGAGCTATAATCATGCCCAAGAAGGGAGCTGACTTCCCTGAAGACCAAGAAATTCTGCCTGGGAATGGCAGCTTCAGGTCATGCCCTGCCTGGCATCTTGCCTATGGATTTCACATTTACCTAGCCATCCTCTGCCTCCCCCACCAGCCATCATGCAAGCTAATTTCTCGCAAAAAACCATCCTAACGTATGTCTCCTTATGCTTCTGGTTTTCTCGTTGAGCCCTGACTGATACACTGAAAACAAATTCATCAAAGTGACACTGGGGAGCTCACCGAACATCCATCATGGATGCATTGAGAATTATAGACGGTCCCAGGTGGGCCCCTGCCACCCTGGCTAGGCAGCCTCATTTGGCACCAGTGCTCTCTGCCCAGGGGGCTGGCCCCACACCCTCAAGCACCTGCAGGAGTCACAACTGGACCTCCTAGCCAGCTGCACTGGATGCCTGCCCCACCCGCCAGGTTGCCTACAGCTATTGCAGCCATACTGAGGGATAGACCTGCATGCCAGTGAGTCTGCACCACTCATAGCCCAGCCACAACAGGAGGATGCATGCAGTCCCTACAGAGGACATCCCTGGAGCACCTGGGAGGCCAGGGGTTTATACCCCACAGGACATAAACCCACTTTTTCTGCATAAACCCACTTTTTCAAGACCTGGAGGTATAACCCATCTCCATAATAGAAACAAACAGGCAAAATGAGACAATTATGTTCCAGAAGATGACAAAACCTCAGAAAAAGAACTAAGTGAAATGGAGATCATCAACCTACCAGATAAAGAGTTCAAAGTGGTGATAATGAAAACCTCATTGAACTCGGAAGAATTACATGGAGAACTTCAACAAAGAATAAGAACAACCAATCTGAGCTGAAGAATACAATAATGAAAATGGAAACCAAAAGGAACCAACAGATTAGATGATGAAGAATGAGTCAGTGATCTGGAAGATAGGCTCATGGAAATCACACAATTGGAATAAAAAAGAATTTTAAAACAATAGTTTAAGGGGCCTGCCGGACAACCTCAAGTATACTAACATTTACATTTTAGGGCTCCCACAAGGAGGGGAGAAAAAGGGACAGAAAACCTATCTGAAGAAATAAAGGCTGGAGAGTTCCTTAACCTGGTGAAGGCAACAGACATCTGCATCCCAAAGCAGAGAGTCTCAAGTGAGAGGAGACCCTCACAGAGACACTGGAATCAAAGTATCAATAAAGAAAATCTTAAAAGCAGCAAGAGAAAAACTGGTTACAGGACAAGGAGCCACCCATAAGACTATCAGCTGGTTTTTTCAGCAGAAACTTTGCAGTCCAGAAGGAATGGCAGGATATATTCAAAGTGCCTAAAGGAAAACTTGCAATCAAGAATACTCTACCCAGCCAGATTATCACTCAGAATTGAAGGAGACAGGAGACCAGCAACAGGTAAAGGAGTTCACCACCGCTAAACCAGGTCTGCAAGAAATGTTAAAGGAACTAGAGAGAAATAGAAGGCCATAATATTACGAAAGAAACATCTCACTGGTGAAAGTAAACATAGGGAAGGAACACACACACCACCTACACAGCTAGTCTGAAGGTTAAACGGCCAATAAAGTCAAGTCATCCAGACCCATAATTAGATCAAGGGACACACAAAGATGTAAAACAAACGGGGTGTGGTAAGAAGAGTAAAAATGTGGTGCTTTTATGACACACTTGAACATTGGTAACCATTAACTCAGTATAGACTGCTGTATACCTAGGATGTTCTAGATGGACTGCATGGTGGCCACAGACCAAACATCTGTAAGAAATAGACCAAAAAAATTCAGGAACCCAAGCATAACACTCAAGTCATTAAATCACAAAGAAGAGAACTACAAAAACCAGAATTTTTATTTTTAAAGGCAGTAAGGACATATCAATCATTACTTTAGAAGTTTTTTTTTTCTTTTAACGTTTATTTATTTTTGAGACAGAGAGAGACACAGCATCAACGGGGGAGGGGCAGAGAGAGAGAGGGAGACACAGAATCAGAAGCAGGCTTCAGGCTCTGAGCCATCAGCCCAGAGCCCGACACGGGGCTCAAACTCGCGAACCACGAGATCGGGACCTGAGCTGGCATCGGACGCTTAACCGACTGAGCCACCCAGGCGCCCCTCAATCATTACTTTAAATGTAAGTGAACTAAATGCTTTAAAAGACTAGGGTGGCTGAATGGATCAAAAAACAGACCCATCTAGAGGCGCCTCTGGGTGGCTCAGTCAGTTAAGCATCTGACTTCAGCTCAGGTCATAATCTCACAGTTTAGGAGTTCGAGCCCCACGTTGGGCTCTTTGCTGACAGCTCAGAGCCTGGAGCCTACTTCAGATTCTCTGTCTCCTTCTCTCCCTCTCTCTGCCCCTTCCCTGCTCATGCTCTGTCTCAAATATAACATTTAAAAATTAAAAAACAGAACCCTCTATACTGCCTACAAAATACTCATGTCATGTGAAGAGAGGGACTGAAAGCAAAGGCTGAGAAAAAGATTTCATGCAAATGGAAATAAAAAGCTGGGGGAACAATTCTACATCACACAAAACAGACTTCTGAAACCAAGACTATGGAAGGAGGCCTGGAAGATAGAGTAGGAGGACCCTAAGGTCACCTTGTGCCTTGGATACAACTAGATGCTCACATGTGTATAATTGACAGAGAACATGATCCAAGAGCTGCTGAACAAACCCCATGAGTAAAGGTAAGGAGGAAGGGAAGCGGAAGAGGCAGTTCGGGAGTGAGAGGCACCATGGCCATCCGTGGTACAGACGGAGATGGAGCCTGTGGCACCGAGAAGGGTGAAGGACAGACCATCACACTGAGGAGCCCACGTGGGGAAGTCAAATCACCTTCACTTATGGCTTTGAAAGTGATGGAGGCCAGATTTCCTAAGTTCTTCCAACCAGTGGGAATTGAAACCTGTAATTTTACGAAGACATTAGGAAGCTGAGTCCCCACCCTTCAGGAGATCAGACGACAAACAGCCCATGAAGACAGAGCACAGAAGCAGCAGTTTGACAAATGTCAGGGGGCAGATGGAAGGTAGAGTTATTCACTCATCTCAGAGCACAGCCTGGAGAGACAGGGGTCATGGAGAAGCCCTTCCAGGAACGAAGGGGCTGGCAGGCCCCGTCCCCCACTCTAAACATGACTATGTACCGGGACCAGCGCAGTGCCCACTAGAGGCCTAGCTTGCTTACACCAAGCCCTGCCCCCCATATTTGGGATCTCCCTTTCCCAGTCACACTTGCCTCATTCCCAACACCACGGGGCCCCTTTTGCAGAAGACTAGTGCAAACCTGACCAACACCTCTTCTTGAACCCCTGCGTTTGCCAGGACCTCAGTTCGGGTGGCAGTGACAGGGGTCATTTCACAAGCAGCCCAGCGCACAACTTGTAAAAACACCCCCACCCATCCAGGCACCAAACGTGGTCCACAACAGGTGAGGAGAGCCTCTGCAGCAGCCAGGGCTCAACAGGGCGCACGCGTGCACACACACGACATGCCTGAAGGGCCAGGTGCTGGTGAACAGGGGACACTGCAGGGCACTCCAGGACCTCTTCTCCATAAGGCCGTTACTTTCAATCACAGAACACATAGCTGACTTTCCTACCACACAGACAAAATGAGGAGACCGAATATCTGCCAAACGAAAGAACAGGACCAAACCACAGCAAGAGCCCTAAGTGAAACAGACCTGAGACCGTTTAAATAATGATTGTAAAAATATTCACTAGACTTAAGGACTGAAGGACATCAGTGAGACCTTTAAAAAAAAAAAAAAAAAAAAAAAAAAAGAACCAGAGATGATGAGCACAATAAATTAAAACTGCACTTGATGGAATAAGGTGAATAAAAAAGTCTAGAGGAAGGAGGGGAATGAATTAATGATCTGAGGACAAAGTAATGGAAATTAATCAAGCTAGGCAAATGAGAGGGAAAAATCTGCAAAATGAGGATAATCTTGGGGACCGCAGTGCCTCCATGAAGCATGGCAGCACTCACATTATAGGGATCCCACGAGAAAAGGGGTAGAAGTTTTGAAGAAATAGCTGAAAACTTCCCTAATCTGGGGAAGGAAACCTCTCCAGAGTCAGGAGGCACAGAGACTCCCAAAATCAACCCGAGGAGTTCAACATCAAGGCACACAGTAATTAAGACGACAAAAAGTAGTGATAAAGAAAACTTTAAAGCAGTCAGGGAAAAAGACATTTACATACAGGGGAAACCCCATGAGGCCATCCAATTTTTCAGCAAAAACTTGACAGAGCCAAAGGGAACAGCAGGATATATTCAAAGTGCTGAAAGGGAAAAATCTGCAGCCAAGAATACTCTATCCAGCAAGGCCATCATTCAGGATAGAAAAGAGTTTCCCAAGCAAAAATGAAAGGCGTTCATGACCACTTATCCATTCCTACAGGAAATATTAAAGGGGACTGAGTGGAAAGACCATAAAGGAAGACTATAAAAAGTAAAGAAAACAACAGCAGTGAAAGTATTTCTGTAAAAATCAGTCAAGGGATTCATAAAATAGGACACCATATATGTTTAGATGTGGGGGGTCAGAGGGATAAGGGATGGGTTCAAACTTAAGTGGCCATCAAATTAATATAGACTAATTGTGGCAGGTGTTCTATACCAACTGAATGATAGCCATGAATCAAAACCCACTGATATGCAAAAAAAAAAAAAATAAAAAGCATATCACTAAAGAAAGCCAACAAACCATGAAAGATCAGAGAAGAACTACAAAAACTGCAAAACAAGTATCAAAATGACAAATACATATTAATAATTACTTTGAATGTAAATGAACTAAATGCTCCCATCAAGAGACAGCGGGTGACAGCAGATAAACCAGACCCAGCTACATGCTTCCTACAAGAAGCTCATTTCAGAAGATGCCTGCAGACTGGGAAGTGAGGGAATAGAGAGCATTTATCACAAAAACAGAGGTCAAAAGAAAACAGTACTTATCTTGGACTAAAATCTTTACAAGACTGTAACATGAGAAAAAGAACATTATATAATAACAACGGTGACAATCCAAGATATAAATATTGTAAATATTTACGCACCTAGCATGGAAGCACCTAAATACGTAAGACAGTTAATAACAAAGGAAATAAGTAATAAATATAATAGTAGGGGACTTTAACACCCCACTTACATCAATGGACAGACCATCCAAATAGGAAATCAGCAAGGAAACAGTGGCTTTGGAGGACACACTAAACCACATGGATTTAACATATATTCAGAAAGTTACATCCTAAAAGAGAATACACATTCTTCTCAAGCGCACATTCTCCAGAATAGATCACATATTAGGTCATAAAACAAGTCTCAACAAATTCAAAGAAGATCTAAGTCATACCATGTATCTTTACTGAACACTATTAAAGCTAGAAGCTGACCACAAGAAGCACAAGTACACAGAGGTTTTTTTTTCCCCCCCAATATATGAAATTTGTTGTCAAATTGTTTTCCATACAACACCCAGTGTGCTCATCCCGAAAGGTGCCCTCCTCAATACCCATCACCCACACTCCCCTCCCTCCCACCCCCCCCACCCCACCCCCATCAACCCTCTGTTTTCAGTTTTTAAGAGTCTCTTATGCTTTGGCTCTCTCCCACCCTAACCTTTTTTTTTTTCCTTCCCTTCCCCCATGGGTTTCTGTTAAGTTTCTCAGGATCCACATAAGAGTGAAAACATATGGTATCTGTCTTTCTCTGTATGGCTTATTTCACTTAGCATAACACTCTCCATTTCCATTCACATTGCTATAAAAGGGCCATATTTCATTCTTTCTCATTGCCACATAGTACTCCATTGACAAGTACACAGAGGTTAAATGACAGGTTACCAGACAGTGAAGGAGTCAACCATGAAATCAAAGAAAACATTAAATCTTACATGCAAACAAATGAAAATGAAAACATGACGGTCCAATCTTTGGGATGCAACACAAGCAGTTCTAAAAGGGAAGTTTATAGCAATACAGGCATACCTCAAGAAGAAAAATCTCGATCTAAACTTATACTTAAAGGAACTGAAAAAAAGAACAAAGCCCAAACCCAGCAGAGAGCAGATCAATGAAACCAAGGGCTGGTTCTTTGAAAAGTTCAACAAAATTGATAAACCTCTTAGCCAGGGAGAGAGAACACATCAAAATTGGAAAAGTCACTAATGAAAAAGGGGAGACAACAATACATAAATACAAAATGTAACATAACATTATGAATAATTAGAAGAAATGGATACATTCATAGAAATAGAACCTACCAAAACTGAAACAGGAACAAAATTTGAACAGAACTGGTGAAATTGAATCAGTAATTCAAAAGCTCCCAAACAGAAGTCCAGTACCAGACCTCTTCACAGAATTCTACAAACATTTAAAGAGTTACCACCTAGGCTTCTCAAACTACTCCAAAAATTAAAAGAGGAAGAAAAACAGCCAAATTCATTCTATGAAGCTGGATCACCCCAATACCGAAACAAGAGAAGAACATCACAGAAGAACCAGTGGCTGATGTTTCTGATGAACAGATCCAAAAATCTTCAACAAAATACTAGCAAAATGAATCCAACAATACATTTTTAAAAAATCATTCACTGTGATCAAGCGGGATTTATTCTTGGGATGCAAGTGTGGTTGAATGTTCGCAAAAACAATCAACATGATACATCACATCAATAGGAGAAAGGAAACGAAACACTTCAAGAGATGCGGAAAAAGCACTTGACAAAGTATAACCTCCATTCTGATAAAAACCCTCAAACTAGTTTTAGAGGGAACGTACCTCAACATAATAAAGGCCTTCTATGAAAAACCCACAATTAATAGCATCCTCAAAGGAGAAAGACGGAGAACTTTTCCTCTAAGTTAACAAAATAATAATGGCCAATTTCACCACTTTTATTCAATATAGTACTGGAAGTCCTAGCCACAGAAGTTAGACGAAAAAATAAAAGGCATCCAAATTGGTAAAGTCAACATTCCACTATCTGTAGATGATACTATACAGAGAAAACCCTAAAAGATCACCAAGAAACTACTGGAACTGATAAATTCAGTAAAGTCACAGGATACAAAATCACCATACAGAAATCAGTTGCATTCCCATACGCTAAGAATGAAGCAGCAGAAAGTGAAATCAAGCAAATAATCCCATTTACAGTTGCACCAGAAACAAAATATCTAGGAAGAAACTTAACCAAAGAGGTGAAAAGCCCTGTATCCTGAAAACAATGAACACGGAGGACGACGACTGAGGAGGACACAAAGAAATGGAAAGACATTCCATGCTCATGGATTGGCAGAATACTGTTAAAATGTCTGTTACCCAAATCAATCGATGCATTTAACACAATCCCTATCGAAATACCAACAACATTTTTCACAGGACTAAAACGATCCCAAAATTGTTATGGAACCATAAAAGACTTCAAATAAAACAGACACATAGATCAGTGGGATAGAATCCGGAAATAAACCCAACCATATGCTCAACTGATCTTCAACAAAGGATGATAAAATATACAACTGGAAAGACACTCTCTTCAACAAATGGTACTGGGAAATGGTCAGTTACATCCAAAAGAATGAAACTGGGCCACATTCTTACACCATTTGTAATAACCTCAAAATGGATTAAAGACCTGAATGTGGAGAGAGGGAGGGAAGATGGCGGCATAGGAGGACGCTGGGCTCACCACGCATCCTGCCGATCACGTAGATTCCACCTACACCTGCCTAAATAACCCAGAAAACCGCCAGAGGATTAACAGAACAGAGTCTCTGGAGCCAAGCGCAGACGAGAGGCCCATGGAAGAGGGTAGGAAGGGCGGCGAGGCGGTGCACGCTCCACGGACTGGTGGGAGGGAGCCGGGGTGGAGGGGCGGCTCGCCGGCCAAGCAGAGCCCCCGAGTCTGGCTGGCAAAAGCGGAGGGCCGGACGGACTGTGTTCCGACAGCAAGCGCGACTTATCATCTGGGAGGTCGTAAGTTAACAGCTCTGCTCAGAAAGCGGGAAGGCTGGAGGACAAAGGGAGGGAGAGCTGCTGAGCCCCCGGATGACAGAGCTCAGCTTGGCAGGGAACAAAGGCACTTGCCAGCGCCATCTCCCCTGCCCATCTCCCAGCCAAAATCCCAAAGGGAACCGGTTCCTGCCAGAGAACTTGCTCGCTCTGTGCAAACCAACTCTGTGCTTCTGCGGAGCCAAACCTCCGGCAGATCTGACTCCCTCCCACTGCCACAGGGCCCCTCCTGAAGCGGATCACCTAAGGAGAAGCGAGCTAAGCCTGCCCCTCCTGCCCCCATGCACCTTGCCTACCCACCCCAGCTAATACGCCAGATCCCCAGCACCACAAGCCTGGCAGTGTGCAAGTAGCCCAGATGGGCCACGCCACCCCACAGTGAATCCCGCCCCTAGGAGAGGGGAAGAGAAGGCACACACCAGTCTGACTGTGGCCCCAGTGGTGGGCTGGGGGCAGACATCAGGTCCGACTGCAGCCCCGCCCACCAACTCCAGTTATACACCATTATACACCACAGCACAGGGGAAGTACCCTGCAGGTCGTCACCACTCCAGGGACTATCCAAAATGACCAAACAGAAGAATTCCTCTCAGAAGAATCTCCAGGAAATAACAGCTAATGAACTGATCAAGAAGGATTTAAATAACATAACAAAGTGAATTTAGAACAATAGTCATACAATTAATCGCTGGGCTTGAAAACAGTATAGAGGACAGCAGAGAATCTCTTGCCACAGAGATCAAGGGACTAAAGAACAGTCACGAGGAGCTGAAAGTGCTTTAGACGAAATGCAAAACAAAATGGAAACGACGACGGCTTGGATTGAAGAGGCAGAGGAGAGAATAGGTGAACTAGAAGATAAAGTTATGGAAAAAGAGGAAGCTGAGAGGAAGAGATTAAAAAAAAAAATCCAGGAGTATGAGGGAGAAATTAGAGAACTAAGTGATACACTAAAAAGAAATAATATACGCATAATTGGTATCCCAGAGGAGGAAGAGAGAGGGAAAGGTGCTGAAGGGGTACTTGAAGAAATTATAGCTGAGAACTTGCCTGAACTGGGGAAGGAAAAAGGCATTGAAATCCAAGAGGCACAGAGAACTCCCTTCAGACGTAACTTGAATCGATCTTCTGCACGACATATCAGTGAAACTGGCAAAACACGAGGATAAAGAGAAAATTATGAAAGCAGCAAGGGGTAAACGTGCCCTCACATATAAAGGGAGACCTATAAGACTCGTGACTGATCTCTCCTTTGAAACTTGGCAGGCCAGAAAGGCTTGGAACGATATCTTCAGTGTGCTAAACAGAAAAAATATGCAGCCGAGAATCCTTTATCCAGCAAGTCTGTCATTTAGAATGGAAGGAGAGATAAAGGTCTTCCCAAACAAAAACTGAAGGAATTTGTCACCACTAAACCAGCCCTACAAGAGATCCTAAGGGGGACCCTGTGAGACAAAGTACCAGAGACATAGCTACAAGCATAAAACATACAGACATCACAATGACTCTAAACCCATATCTTTCTATAATAACACTGAATGTAAATGGATTAAATGCACCAACCAAAAGACATAGGGTATCAGAATGGATAAAAAAAACAAGACCCGTCTATTTGCTGTCTACAAGAGACTCATTTTAGATCTGAGGACACCTTTAGATTGAGAGTGAGGGGATGGAGAACTATTTATCATGCTACTGGAAGCCAAAAGAAAGCTGGAGTAGCCATACTTCTATCAAACTAGACTTTAAAGGCTGTAACAAGAGATGAAGAAGGGCATTATATAATAATTACAGGGTCTATCCATCAGGAAGAGCTAACAATTATAAATGTCTATGCGCCAAATACCGGAGCCCCCAGATATATAAAACAATTACTCATAAACATAAGCAACCTTATTGATAAGAATGTGGTCATTGCAGGGGACTTTAACACCCCACTTACAGAAATGGACAGATCATCTAGACACACGGTCAATAAAGAAACAAGGGCCCTGAATGATACACTGGATCAGATGGACTTGACAGATATATTTAGAACTCTGCATCCCAAAGCAACAGAATGTACTTTCTTCTCGGGGCACCCGGGTGGCGCAGTTGGTTAAGCGTCCAAGTTCAGCCAGGTCACGATCTCGCGGTCTGTGAGTTCGAGCCCCGCGTCAGGCTCTGGGCTGATGGCTCGGAGCCTGGAGCCTGTTTCCGATTCTGTGTCTCCCTCTCTCTCTGCCCCTCCCCCGTTCATGCTCTGTCTCTCTCTGTCCCCCCCCCCCCCAAAAAAAAAAGTTGAAAAAAAAAAAAAAAAGAATGTACTTTCTTCTCAAGTGCACATGGAACATTCTCCAAGATAGATCATATACTGGGTCACAAAACAGCCCTTCATAAGTATACAAGAATTGAAATTATACCATGCATACTTTCAGACCACAATGCTATGAAGCTTGAAATCAACCACAGGAAAAAGTCTGGAAAACCTCCAAAAGCATGGAGGTTAAAGAACACCCTACTAAAGAATGAGTGGGTCAACCAGGCACTTAGAGAAGAAATTAAAAAAGATATATGGAAACAAACGAAAATGAAAATACAACAATCCAAATGCTTTGGGACGCAGCGAAGGCAGTCCTGAGAGGAAAATACATTGCAATCCAGGCCTACCTCAAGAAACAAGAAAAATCCCAAATACAAAATCTAACCGCACACCTAAAGGAAATAGAAGCAGAACAGCAAAGGCAGCCTAAACCCAGCAGAAGAGGAGAAATAGTAAAGATCAGAGCAGAAATAAACAATATAGAATCTAAAAAAACTGTAGAGCAGATCAACGAAACCAAGAGTTGTTTTTTTGAAAAAATAAACAAAATTGACAAACTTCTAGCCAGGCTTCTCCAAAAGAAAAGGGAGATGACCTAAATAGATAAAATCATGAATGAAAACGGAATTATTACAACCAATCCCTCAGAGATACAAACAATTATCAGGGAATACTATGAAAAATTATATGCCAACAAATTGGACAACCTGGAAGAAATGGACAAATTCCTAAACACCCACACTCTTCCAAAACTCAATCAGGAGGAAATAGAAAGCTTGAACAGACCCATAACCAGCGAAGATATTGAATCGGTTATCAAAAATCTCCCAACAAATAAGAGTCCAGGACCAGATGGCTTCCCAGGGGAGTTCTACCAGACGTTTAAAGCAGAGATAATACCTATCCTTCTCAAGCTATTCCAAGAAATAGAAAGGGAAGGAAAACTTCCAGACTCATTCTATGAAGCCAGTATTACTTTGATTCCTAAACCAGACAGAGACCAGTAAAAAAAGAGAACTACAGGCCAATATCCCTGATGAATATGGATGCAAAAATTCTCAATAAGATACTAGCAAATCGAATTCAACAGCATATAAAAAGAATTATTCACCATGATCAAGTGGGATTCATTCCTGGGATGCAGGGCTGGTTCAACATTCACAAATCAATCAACGTGATACATCCCATTAACAAAAAACAAAACAAAACAAACAAACAAAAAAACAACCATATGATCCTGTCAATCGATGCAGAAAAGGCCTTTGACAAAATCCAGCACCCTTTCTTAATAAAAACCCTTGAGAAAGTCGGGATAGAAGGAACATACTTAAACATCATAAAAGCCATTTATGAAAAGCCCACAGCTAACATCATCCTCAACAGGGAAAAACAGAGCTTTTTCCCTGAGATCAGGAACACAACAGGGATGCCCACTCTCACCACTGTTGTTTAACATAGTGCTGGAAGTTCTAGCTTCAGCAATCAGACAACAAAAGGAAATCAAAGGCATCAAAATTGGCAAAGATGAAGTCAAGCTTTCACTTTTTGCAGATGACATTATACATGGAAAACCCGATAGACTCCACCAAAAGTCTGCTAGAACTGATACATGAATTCAGCAAAGTTGCAGGATACAAAATCAATGTACAGAAATCAGTTGCATTCTTATACACTAACAATGAAGCAACAGAAAGACAAAGAAACTGATCCCATTCACAACTGCACCAAGAAGCATAAAATACCTAGGAATAAATCTAACCAAAGATGTAAAAGATCTCTATGCTGAAAACTATAGAAAGCTTAGGAAGGTAATTGAAGATATAAAGAAATGGAAAGACATTCCCTGCTCATGGATTGGGAGAATAAATATTGCCAAAATGTCAATACTACCCAAAGCTATCTACACATTCAATGCAATCCCAATCAAAATTGCACCAGCATTCTTCTCGAAACTAGAACAAGCAATCCTAAAATTCATATGGAACCACAAAAGGCCCCGAATAGCCCAAGTAATTTTGAAGAAGACCACCAAAGCAGGAGGCATCACAATCCCAGACTTTAGCCTCTACTACAAAGCTGTAATCATCAAGACAACATGGTATTGGCATAAAAACAGACACATAGACCAATGGAATAGAATAGAAACTCCAGAACTAGACCCACAAACGTATGGCCAACTCATCTTTGACAAAGCAGGAAAGAACATCCAATGGAAAAAAGACAGTCTCTTTAACAAATGGTGCTGGGAGAACTGGACAGCAACATGCAGAAGGTTGAAACTAGACCACTTTCTCACACCATTCACAAAAATAAACTCAAAATGGATAAAGGACTGAATGTGAGACAGGAAACCATCAAAACCGTAGAGGAGAAAGCAGGAAAAGACCTCTCTGACCTCAGCCGTAGCAATCTCTTACTCGACACATCCCCAAAGGCAAGGGAATTAAAAGCAAAAGTGAATTACTGGGACCTTATAAAGATAAAAAGCTTCTGCACAGCAAAGGAAACAACCAAAACTAAAAGGCAACCAATGGAATGGGAAAAGATATTTGCAAATGACATATCTGACAAAGGGCTAGTATCCAAAAATCTATAAAGAACTCACCAAACTCCACACCTGAAAAACAAATAACCCAGTGAAGAAATGGGCAGAAAACATGAATAGACACTTCTCTAAAGACGACATCCGGATGGCCAACAGGCACATGAGAAGATGCTCAACATCGCTCCTTATCAGGGAAATACAAATCAAAACCACACTCAGATATCACCTCACGCCAGTCAGAGGGGCCAAAATGAACAAATCAGGAGACTATAGATGCTGGAGAGGATGTGGAGAAACGGGAACCCTCTTGCACTGTTGGTGGGAATGCAAACTGGTGCAGCCGCTCTGGAAAGCAGTGTGGAGGTTCCTCAGAAAATTAAAAATAGACCTACCCTATGACCCCGCAATAGCACTGCTAGGAATTTACCCAAGGGATACAGGAGTACTGATGCATAGGGGCACTTGTACCCCAATGTTTATAGCAGCTCTCAACAATAGCCAAATTATGGAAAGAGCCTAAATGTCCATCAACTGATGAACGGATAAAGAAATTGTGGTTATATACACGATGGAATACTATGTGGCAATGAGAGAAAATGAAATATGGCCTTTTGTAGCAACGTGGACGGAACTGGAGAGTGTGATGCTAAGTGAAATAAGCCATACAGAGAAAGACAGATACCATATGTTTTCACTCTTATGTGGATCCTGAGAAACGTAACAGAAACCCATGGGGGAGGGGAAGGAAAAAAAAAAGAAAAGAGGTTAGAGTGGGAGAGAGCCAAAGCATAAGAGACTGTTAAAAACTGAGAACAAACTGAGGGTTGATGGGGGGTGGGAGGGAGGGTAGGGTGGGTGATGGGTATTGAGGAGGGCACCTTTTGGGATGAACGCTGGGTTTTGTATGGAAACCAATTTGACAGTAAATTTCATATATTAAAAAAACATTAAAAAAAAAAAAAAAGACCTGAATGTGAGACCTGAAACCATAAAAATCCTTAAGGAGAGCACAGGCAGTAATCTGACCTTGTCCATAGCAATGAGTTCACTAGATATGTCCCCCAAGGCAAGAGAAACAGAAGCAAAAGTGAGCTATCGGGAACTACAGCCAAAAGAAAACAGGCAACAAAAGTAAAAGGCAACCTAATTGAATGGAAGCAGAGACTTGCAAATGACATCCATTTAAGGATCAGTACCGAAATATATGAAGAACTATTACAACACCCAAATAGTCCAATTTAAAACTGGGCAAGAGACATGAACAGACGTTTTCCAAAAACGCATACAGGGCCAGCAGACACGCGAGAATCTAACATGAGGGAAACGCAAATCAAAACCACAATGAGAGGTCACCTCACACCTATCAGAATGGCTAAAATCAAAACCACAAACAACAGGTGTGGGTGAGGACGCAGAGAGACAGGAACCCTCGTGCACTGTTGGCAGAAACATTAACTGGCATAGCCACTGTGGAAAACAGTATGGAGGTTCCTGAAAAGTTAAAAATGGACCTACCCTACGATGCAGTAGTCACACTGAGGCTTTACCCAAAGATGACAAAGACACTAACATAGAGGAACACACACACCCCTGTGTTTATCACAGCATTACTTATGACGGCCAATTACAGAAACACCCCAAGTGTCCACCAATAGATGTATGTATACGATGAATATCATTCAGCCACGAGACTTAAATATTGCCATTTGCAAATGAATGGAGCTAGAGAGGATAATGCTAAGTGAAATAAGTCATTCCGAAAAAGACAAATACCAGATGATTTCACTCCTATGTGGAATTTAAGAAGCAAAGACAGAAATAAAGCCAGACGCTGACTGTAAAGAATGGCTGGTTAAAAGAGGGACATAGAGGGAAGAGAACGGAGAGACAGGGGAAGGGGATTAAGTAGTACACGTAGCACGATGAAAAAATATTTGAAGATTAAGGTTAACATCCCTGACACACATACAGGCATTCTCGACAACATATTAGCAAGGTACAGGCCTCTAAGCCCCCAGCAGAGTCACACCCCCACCGTGCAGGGAGGCTGCATTGAAAATGCATCATCCTATCACCTCTTCCCCCTCACTCCTGATCTGGAGACACCTCCTCAGATCCACGACCTGCATCCGATTCGCCAATAAAACCTCCATCAGACTGCACAGCATGGAGCCAGGCAAGCTGTGGGGTTGGCTCTAGGGGGAGACCAGCCCCTGCACTAGACAAGGTAGCTTTGACGGACGGGGAGGAGGTCTATACCAGAGGAACACCATGGAAAGGGGAAGGCGCAGACTGACAAGGGGCCTGGGCCCAGACGTCCAGGAGCAGGTGTTTGAATGACAAGCCGTGAGCAGCACCCACCAAGCTAAATCCAATTTTGGAAAGCTCCTGGGGAGACCAGAGTCTGCCAGTGGGAGAGCAGAGGCTTCAGAAGAAGAATCTGAAGACAAGCATCTAAAGATGAATTGGGCCCTAGTGCAAGGGGGCCTGAGCCAGCGGTGGGGGCGGCAGAGAGAGACAGAGGGGAAGGCAGGGGTCTCCACTTGATCCTGGTTAAGAACAGCTAGAAGGGGAATTGGACACAGACCCTATGTCACACTGGAGATTTTGAGTCAGGTGACAGGGACGTGCTAGGTTGATTAGCTGAATGATCTCGGGTTTTAAGAGCATTCAGTGAAGTTTCTGCACGGAGCTGGGGACGCCCAGCGATTGCTGAGCACACGCGGGGGAGGAAATGCACATAAAATATTCACGAGGGCAGAATCTAGGTTATGGCGATGTGCTTGCTCCTCGCACTTTATCCGTGAGGCTTGAATATTTACAAGCATTTATAGTGAGAAATGGAAGGGAAGGTTTTACAACACCCAGAACCTCCTGTTCCTTGGCTCTGTTTCTCACCCAGAATATTAGCTCTGGCCGAAACGGTTTCCTTCAGTAGCCATCCTCCCTCCTCCTCCCTGCCTTAAGGCACCCAGTGTTGACCCCAATGTGCCAGGGCCTCAGGGAGTACATCACGGTTGTCCTAACACCCACGGCAGTACCGTTCCCCTTCCCGGATGCCCAGTTTCCCATTGTCCCTTGCAGCAAGGGCACCCTGTGGCTCCATCCACACCAGTGACATGGGAGGGAAAGTTTGCTGAGGGTTGCTGGTGCTCATGTTTCACCCCTCATGAAAAGGGGCAAAGGTGAAAAGAGCACTCTTTGGACACGGTCATGTGAGAAGGTGATTCGTGAGCAATTGCAGCCATCTTGTGACGATGAGGAAGGTCCTAGAGAACTCACCCAGGGCCCTGTCACTGAGTGGTCAGAGCCACCCTGCATCTATCTCCAGGCTATAAACAGGGTCTTTTCAGGGGAAACACGTGTCGACAAGTCCCTTGAGCTAAACACCCCCTCAATCATGATCTGCTCATCTTCCTAAGGCCGCAGGAAGATAACAGTTGTCACTTTTAATGTGGTGCCTCACACGCAGCTGGAAACAGCTCAGAATCACCACAGTTCACTCACCTTAATCGTCTACAGGAAGGAATAAACCAGACGGCCAGGGATTCTTTCAGAAACCAAATCGTTTGTAAGAAAGTTTATCTGCACCTTCCCCCTCCACCCAGAGAGCCTCAAAGCCATGGGGGGGAGCCACCTCCTTTGTCCCTTTCATGGTGGTGGCTGGGACTAGTCGTTGCTGGGCTGGTCCTCGCCTTCATAACAGTCTTGAGAGCCCTTAACCCAATGTCACTTTGCAAGGCAGTTAGGATCTGGACCAGGCCCTGTTGAGGCACCTCCCATGCTCACACAGTCATAGCTCACATGGATCACGGGAGAAGAGACGGGGTCCATGTCTCAGGTCACTGGCAGTCAGGTCCTTTTTTCCCCAATACTCATTCTCCTGAAGGAGTTCAGGTTTGAGGACTGTGTGTGCTTTCTCTGACATACAGATGTCGCGTCTCAAGTCCCCAGTGCAGCGTGGGGCTGACAGCCGGGGGCTGCTCCCAGCAGTCACCTGTGTGCTGGCTGACCTGGGCAAGGCAGGCTCTCAGGGACCTCTCTGGCACTCCCAGCACCTGCTCAGACTTGGGGCTGATTCCAGAACAGAGTGAAGATAACACTGGTGAAGTACATCTCAGAGCTCCCCAGGATCTCAAATGTACACAGGGTCTCAATGCTGCTAGGAGAGTGGGAGAAACGCAACAGCTGCTCCAAAGCGGTGCTAAGCTCGTGTCTCCACAACCCCCTGGGAAAGGCTCAGGGTTTGTGGCAACAGCTGGTAGGCACCTGTGACCAACAGAGTGCTCACTCAGGGTCAAGACCAATTTTATGTATCACCTGCTATCAAGCTTCCTGGTCTCCATTCTCTCCCCAAAATTAAAGCCACCAGGACATCTTCAGGGTTGGGGGAGAATCTGTAGTTAGGTTTTAGAGAGAAAAGCAATCAAGTCCTTATACGCACATCGAGTGCTAGGACCTGCAGGGGCCTCTTAGAGGATTAGCGGATCAACTTGCCTTTTTGTGGATGGAGCAAGATGCTGGGGAATGAAGGGGGCTTGGGCTGGTGGGAGTGCACACTGGGGCAGCTGCTCTGGAGAACGGTGCAGAGGCTTCTAGAAAAATTAACTCCCTATGACCCAGCAATTGCACTACTAGGCATTTATCCACAGGATACAGGGGTGCTGTTTCGAAGGGACACCACACTCCCATGTCTATAGCAGCACTATCAACAATAGCCAAAGTATGGAAAGAGCCCAACTGTCCATTGACAGATGAACGGATAAAGAAGATGTGGCGCATATATATATATATATATACACACACACACACACACACACACACACTGGAGTATTACTCAGCAATCAAAAAGAATGAAATCTTGCCATTTGCAACTACGTAGACAGAACTGGAGGGTATTACGCAAGGTGAAATCAGTCAGAGAAAGACCAACACCATAGGACTTCACTTTTGTGTGGAATCAGATACAAAACGGATGAACACGAGGGAAGGGAAGCAAAAATATAAACAGGGAGGGGGACAGAAGAGACTCAAATATGAACAGAGGGGGGCTGGAGGCATTGTGGGTGGGGGGGGGGATGGGCTAAACGGGCGAGGGGCAATAGGGAGGACACTTGGGATCAGCACTGGGTGTCACATGTAGGGGGTGAATCCCTGGATTCTGCTCCTAAAGTCGTTGCACTCTACATTGACTTGGATGTAAATGAGCAAAAATGAAAGAACGAAGAGACCTCGGTAGGAATCACTGTGCCCCACATGTTTCTACTGTAATTAGTGATTCCATTTCCTTATCCTTCCCGCTCTGGACTCGTAGCTCCACAGAATGAAGTCGACCTCCTCCAGCCCCCTTGCAGGTAGATGTGCAGGCAAGATAATCAGGTCCTCTGGTCTCAGGTCCAAAGGATGTGAACCCTGTATAGGTCTTGTACTGAACTGGGTCATCTTCACCTAGGACAGTGAGGACACATAGCCACCAGACAGAAGAACTAGGTCCCCGTGGGACATCACAGTGCCTCTGCAACTCCTGCCCCTGGTTGGTAGGAGACAGGAATCTCACTGTCCTACCCCTTCGTGTCACCATGTGCCTGGTTCTCATGGACGTGGTCGAGGAGCCTAAACCCTGAACCTGGGACTCAGCCACTGGACCAAGGCCTTGCAGGTGTGTGGCCATTCGGCCCTGAATCTGGCTAAGGTGTTCTCTTTCTCCTCTTCACTGATGAGAAAAATCAGTTCATGTGAAATGTGCAGGATCACATGGCTGGGAAACAAGTGGTCTTGAACCCACACCTTCCAAACACAAAGATGATCTTTCTGACCTCAGTGAAACAATTCTTGGCGTATGATGGAAATGTTTAGAGCACATTTGAGAGGTGATTGGGGTGTTAGAGAAATACTAGAACCCCCTCCCTTGAGTCATTTGACTATACAGACTCCCACAGAAGAGGGAAGAAACAGAACCAGTGGCTTCACCAGCAACCTGTTGGGACAACACCCAACAGACAAGAAATGCAGTATGTGTGCATGGGACTTTCCACCCAAGACTCAAGTGACTTACTGTCCACACAGAGCACTGGGCTCATTAGATGTGGGTGTTGAACGATCATGTCTACGTAGGATACAAACCCACATCTGTCTGCATTGCTATGTTCACCTGTAGAGGGGAAATGTCACACAGAGCAAATCTGAACATGTTGCACATGATCCCAATGCTGGATTTTTCATCATGCTTGACTGACACCAAGCCTCACCCGTTCCTAACGTTTTAACTAAAATATTTCTAATTTTGAGCTTTTTGCAAGAACTCCTCAGTCTGTTGGTTAAAAACTCTTTGGAATGTTTCAAGATTGGTTTGGGGCATCTCTTATGGCAGGTTTAGCCTATATAGTTAAAGGAGCCATGTTGCACTTGAAAACTTCATATGGTTTATAACTTCTGGTAAACTTATTCTGTGTACGTACAAAGTTATATGTGGTGTGCACACTCACAAAGGGTAGAGAACACATATGCCAATACCATCCCACAAAAGTTCATTAGTGTTTACTGGAATAACAACAATGTTGAGTTGGATTAATTCAAATAAGGACTTGAATCAGTTTTACTTAATCCTCAGTCTCAGGGCAGCCATGATCCTTTAAACCACAAAACAAGAAAACCAGTATTTTCGTTACTTTCCCTTTGGGAGCAGAGACGTTGAAGACCTTGCAGAAGCAGCCTGGGATCCGAATTCTTCCAAAACACACGGTTTACTTGAGAGGGATCCTTGCTGTTGAGAGAATGCTGTTAACAGCAGAGCAAAACCTACCGCGGCCAAAGGATTCACACTCTTCCCGCCTCCAGACCTGGGGCTGCTCAGAAGCCCATCCCTCCCTCTCCTTGAAAACATAATGGATCCAACTTTTGACTCCTTCCACGCACTAGAGACGCACCCGAAACTCCGACTGAGGGAGGGGCGATTATGGGGGAGTCCCAGGAGACTCCTGCTATGGGAATTTGAGCTCACCACCACCCCCACAGTGACCGTCACAGCTCAAGAAGCATCAGAGATGATGTCTCAGCCCACAGCTGTGCTCCATCGCGATGCCCCACCCTTTCCAGCAAGAGAAAGAGACTCAAGTCTGAGATCAGAGCCTCTTTCTTTGAACCTCCTCCTTCATGCTACCTTTGGTATTTACGTCCACACAGACCAGGCAGCGATCCACCCCTTTGGGACCCAAAGCCCAGCCAGATTGCATCACGACTCCGTCTGTTTCAGGGAAACAGGAAGGTCCCAACCTTCCCTCCGCTGCAAGGTCGCCTGGTCGAGTTCCTGCACGATTCACCCCCTAGTCCCTGAGGGTTCAGATGCATAGTGACCAGAGGAAGCCTGGATCCCGCAGCCCACCCCTACCCCCTAGGAACACAGAACGCAAGCAGAGGGAGGACGTGACCACACGAGGATCAAGCAATGGTGTTGGGGTGCAGCCGAGCTGTGGTGCCACAACCAGCTTGGAAGTGTAAGACTCCAGAGACGGTACGCTGCCTGGTTTCCTTAGCTTTTCCATGTTGTTCCCCGAAATGATCTTTTACCCTCATGATCACCCATAGAAGACAGTGCACTGTAAGGGGCCTGGACCCCCATTGAGGGTGTGCACGTTTCTACTTCCTCTGCCACCCCCAGAAATTCCCTCAGAGGCTGGAGGAACAGCCCGCATTTCCTCTAGGCACCACCAGGGGTGCTGACCTCAAGGGGCTTCTACCAGCCTTTCCCTGGTCACCTGATGTCCCTTGAGGGTCATCACTTTGCTTCAGGCCTAAGCCCACCTCACTGTGAGCCCATCTGCCACACCAGCAAGACTGCCAGCCACCCGATGGAGGGGACTGAACCCCATGGTACCTTTGGGGTCGGAACACCCCCCACAGAAAGGAGGAACCACAGTCCTCACAGGGCCAGGAGGAACCACAGGCACCCGCTCAGGTGGCCACAGCACAAATCTATGCTTCTAGAATCCCAATTTGTTCTGAGCCTCCATCCTATCTCAGTAAATTCGGGTGGCCTTGGGCAAGATGCATCCCCCAAGACTGTTTCCTCACCTGTAATTTGGGGATACTAGCACCCACATCGTGAGGTTAACTGGATTATAGAAACCCATATATGCAAGGCATTTGCCAGACTGCAGAACAGGTCTCCTACCAGTCACGGCTATTTTAGGGTCTACCCTGCTTTCTCAGACCTGTGGGAGTTTTAGGAAGTAGGTGTACAATCTTGGCCATGTGGCCATCACCTGGCCCAGAGGCTCTGGCAAGGTAGAACTCCTAGGGCTCCAGCCCAGGGACATCAGGGCTGGCAGGTTGCTCTAAGTCTGTGCTAATTCCACAGCCACTAGCCACCCATGGCTACTAAGATTTGATACATTTAAACTCAATTCCTGGTTTCCAAAGCCGACATGGGGCTGGTGGCCGCCATATTGGACAGCATGGACAGGGACCATTTCCTTGGTCACAGAAGGTTCTCTTTACAGCCCTGGTCTAGGTTGTTCCCATTCTTTTCCTAAAAGGCCCTTCCTGCCCAGTAACTGGTCCATCTGTCACTTAGTTCCCAGGAATTCAAGACTATTGCCCACATACCACCATGGCCATGGGAAACTGATATTTAAAGATCAGAGACAAATTAGAAAATTGTCTTTGATAAAATTCAAACTTTTCCCTTAATGCATTATTTCTTTAGTAAATTAAAAAAAATTCTAGTTTACAGTGCAATATTGGTTTCAGAATTCAGTGATTCATCACTTATGTACAATACCCAGGGCTCATCACAGCAGGCACCCTCTCCCTCAGTACCCAGCATCCATTTAAGCCCATCCCCCCAGCTCCATCAACTCTGTTGTGTGTCTTTAAGAGTCTCTTGTGGTTTGTTTCCCCCACTTTTTTCTCCCCACCCCCTTCCCGTATGTTCATCTGTTTTGTTTCTAAAATTGCACGAGTGAAATCATATGGTATTTATCATTGACTTATTTTGCTTAGAATACATTCTAGCTCCACCCACGTCATTGCAATTGGCAAAATCTCATTCGTTTCGATGGCTGAGTAAACTATTTTGAAAAAAGCCAGGGTCTTTTATACAAAGAATGTGCAATTCAGCTTAAAGTATTTATGTTCTATTCATTGATAGTTGCTATATTCTAGGCCTATGAGATGTATCATAACATTTAAAAGGTTAATTGAATTATTTTAGTAGGTCAAGAAAAAAGACTCCATACTAAACTTCCTATTTTTCTTAGAAATCACGGTTTTGGGTACAGTGCATTACTATCTTTATTACTTTTACAAAGTCTTTTAAGCACTAATGTGGACTGAACAGAAGGTAGAAGAAAATAGAGGATCACAATAGGTATAATACTCAAAGTTTGCAGAGACCTTGGTTTTTGAAAGAATGTACCTTTTGTATTTGGAAAAAAAAAATGCCCCCCCCCAATCTTTCTCTACCTGCTGTGTGTCATCAGGCACCAATGTGTTTTCAGAAACAGGCTCCATGACTTTGTTTGGTCAATAAGCAGCCTCAGCTGGAGGAGGGAGGAAAGGAGAGGGCATTCTGGATTGTTCTTCCTCTGGCTTTCTCTGCAAAGGTCCCTCATCTGGCCATGGTCCCCCAGAGCTCATTGTTCCTCACAAGGGGACCTCTCCCCCCCTCAGACTCTGATAGCCTCTACCTACCTGCCCTTGACCCTCTGGGCTACAGGAGAAGGGCAGCTCTACAGTCACCTGCCTGGGTTCCTGCTCGGTCCCTGGGATTCCCTCACGCTCCACACCAGGCTGTGGAATTAGCTCCCTGACAAATTTGCCCTCTTCAGTGTGATCACCCTGATAACACTTGTATTTGTATGTGGGTAGGAGGCTGACTAACCGTTCCACTTCCCTCAGCCACCCTGGGGCTTGGAGAGCTGCCTAACCCACCTAATACCACACAGCCATTTCTACCCTGGGGTCCTACACCTGCAATGCTTTATATCCAGGAAAAGACACACAGCTTCCTTCTCAGATCTGCCAATTCCTAGGAGTTGGATTTGTGTCCTGTGAACAATGAGGTGTCCTTTCTCAGGGACCCACTAAGCACTTAAGCTCTGGATTGTCCTTTCCTTCATCTAGGAGATGTCCTACAGCATTATCTGTGAAAGACTCCTTTCCATCATCCTGAGAGCTGGACTGGAAATCCAGGAGTATTCCTTTCCAATGGCATGCCCATTTCATGGTGTAAATACTCCCAAGATGGTGGATTTCAAGCTACCAAAGGCCTCACTGGCTTGCAGATTTCCTGAAAATGTAAACCCCCTCTAGGAGGACCATGGAGGCCAGCCAGCACCCGATGGCCAGCTTCCCATTCCTGACTCTTCCCTCCTAACAAAGTGATGAAAGACAAGACCATGAGGAGCAGAAAGATGGTGGCAGAGTAGGTGGAACCTAGGCTCTTGTTTCACAATCTCAACTAGATAATGATCAAATCATCCTCAGTACCCCCAGAAATTTACTTGAAGATTGACAGAATAAACTCTACAAATAGAGGGAGAGAAGAGGCTGCAACAAAAAAAAATGTAGGAAGCATATAGAATGGTTTAGGGAAGGAAGGGATGGTGACAATTGAGCAGAGGGAGCCATGGTCACAGAGAAGGGGAGGAGGAAGAGAGAGGGATGGGATCAGAGGGAGGGAGGGAGGGGAGCACGCAGGGGAATGCACAAGGAGAACATTTCCCTAAAGACACTGGTTCAGAAAATGAGAAGGGAAGAGTTTCCAGAGTTTTTGCAACTAGCAGGGCTTCAAGCTTGGGGTTTTATAGGTCAGCAGGTTTGGCTGGGATAGAGCCTAGAGGACACTGCTCTGCTTCTGTAGAAAAGGCAGGCAAACAACCTGGGAGCAGATAGTATGGAAACCGATCTGAAGAGTGCCTGGGACACACAGGGCAGGGGAGATTATTTGTTCAGTGTGTACCTGAGGCGCAGAGTTCAGAGAGACAGCTCTCTGGGAACAAAGGAGCTGGCTGGCATCATTTCCCTCTCCCACCCCTCAGAATACATACAGTGCCCCCTGCAGGAAGCAGCACAGCACCCACACAAGCAGCCTGACTTGCTTACACCACCCCTCTCCCCCTCGTGCCCCCTGGAGAAACTGCCCTTTCCTGGGCCTCTCCCCTAGAAGGCCACCAAACCCCTGCTCACATCACATCTTCTGGACAGAGACATTTGCATGGCCTCATTTCAACGGAGGGGTTGGCAGGACCCATTTCACAAGCAGACCAGAGCACACCTAGCTAAAACTCACCACATTCAGGCCGGGGACCAAGTACTGCTCACAGCATAAAGCCTCTGCTGGCAACTGGCCTGAAGGACAGAGCAGCTGCAACACAACAGCAGAGTGCACATAGCAGACACCAGGGATGCTCCCTGAATCGTGAGGCCTTGGGCACTACATGAACTCGTCTTCAGAAGGTCGTTACTTTCAGGAACAGGAAACATAACTGACTTTTCTAACAGAGAGGCGGTGAGAGAGACTTAGACAAAACAAGACAGAGGAATTTATCCCAAATGAACAAAACAAGAGAAGGCCACAGCCAAGTACCTAAAGCAAGACAGACAGAAGTAACATGCCTGATGGAGAATTTAAGATGTTTACGTTTATGCATTTTTGAAAAAGACAGAGCACAAGCAGGGGTGGGGCAGAGAGTGAGGGAGATGCAGAATCTGAAGTGGGCTCCAGGCCTGAGCTGTCAGCACAGAGTCTGACACGGGGCTCAAACTCACGAGCTGCGAGATCATGACGTGAGCCGAAGTTGGACGCTCAACTGAGCCACCCAGGAGCCTCCTGATGGAGAATTTAAAGTGGAAGTATACTCAACTAGGTTTGAGAACAGAAGACTCAGTGAGACCCTTACCACCAAGTTTGAAGACTTTTAGAAGAATCAGAAATGAAGAGTGCAATGAGATTGGAAACCTACTTGATTCAATCAATATTAGGCTGGAAGAAACAGGAATGAATTAGTGACCTAGAAGACAAAGTAATGGAAAGCAATGAAGCTGAACTAAAGAGAAAGAAGAATTAACCAACGTGAGAATAGACTTAGGGAACTAAGGGACTCCACCAAACATAGTAACATTCATAAGAGTCCCAGAAGGAACAGAGAGAAATGCAGGCAGAAAGTTTGAGGAAAGAATAGCTGCAAAGTTCCCTCATCTGGGGAAGGAAACAGACATCTAGATCCAGGAGGCACAGAGAATTCCCATCAAAAAAAAACAACTGAAACAGGCCAACCAATACATCTAATTAAATTTGCAAAATCTAGTGATGAAAAAGTTAAAACCAGCAAGACAGGAGTCATCATTAACTTCTAAGGGAAAACCAGTAAGGCTAGCTGAAGATTTCTCAACAGAAACTTGGCAGACCAGAGGGAGTGGCATAATATATATTCAAAGTGAAGGGAAAAAATCTGCACTAAGAATACTCTGCCCAGTAAGGCTAGATATCCAGTCATTCAGAATAGAAGATCAAGTTTCTCAAAAACTAAAGGAGTTCATAACCACTAAAACCAGCCCTGCAAGAAATATTAAAGGGGACTCTTTGAGGAGAATAGACCTACCAAAAGTGACAGTATAAAGGGACACAAAAGCAGTGAAAATGAATAGTTCTATGGAAATCAAATAACTCAAAACAGGATATAAAATATAACATGTACCCAAAACATGAGAAAAGGGAGTTCAAACTTGAATGACCATGAACTTAATATAGGCTGCTATTTATAGGAAGAGGCAGTATACAAACCTAGTGGCAACCACATATCAAAAACCACCAACATGCAAATAGAAAGAAATTCAAATATACCACTAAAGAATATCAGCAAATCATAAAAGACCAGAGAAAATCTCCAGAAACAACCACAAAATAAAATGGCAATACAGATTACTTTGAATGTAAATGGACTAAACACACTCATCAGAAGACATAGATGTCATAACGGGTTAAAAAAAAAAGAGACTTCAATATGCTGCTTACCAGCGACTCGTGGAGAAATATTATGCAAAGGGATGTCAAAACGAAGCCAGAGTAGCAATACTTAGATCAGAAAACAGACTTTAAAACAAAGCCTGTAACAAGAAAAAGGGCATATATTAAAGGAGACAACCCAAGAAGATAGAACAATTGTGAATATCTATGCACCCAACATGCTAACATGCAAATATATAAAACAATTGATAACATAAAGGAACTAATTGATAGTACAATATTAACGGACTTTAACACTCAATTTACATCAGTGGACAGAGCTAATGGTCAAGAAAAACAAGAAAAACCTTGGCTTTTAAGGACACACTGGACCAGATGGATTTAACAGATCTATTCAGAACATCTCATCCTAAAGCAGAAGAACACACATTCTTTTCAAGTATACATGGGACATTCTCTAGAACCCATCATGTTAGGTCACAAAACAGGCATAAACAAATACAAAAGACTGAAGTCCTACCATGTACCTTTTCTGAACATAAGACAATGAAACTAGAAGTCAACCACAAGAAAAAAATCTGAAAAGATCACAAACACCGAAGTGAAACATACTACTAAACCATGAATGAGTCAACCTGGAAATCCAAGAAATTTAAAAACATGAAAAAATGAAAATGAAAAAGTCCAAAACCTTTGGGACACAGCAAAAGTGGTCCTAAGAGGGATGTATATAGCAATACAGGTCTACCTCAAGAAGAAAAAAATCCAAAACAAACCAAAAAACAAAAGAAAACCCCACCTAACATTACACTTAGAGGAGCTAGAAAAAGAATGAAGCTGAAAGCCAGCAAAAGGAATAAAGATTAGAACAGAAATAAAGGATATTGAAACAAAAAATAGAACATATTAATGAAACCAGGAGCTGGTTCTTTGAAAAAACATCAACAGAAGTGATAAACATCTAGCAAGACTCATTAAAAAAAAAAAAAGGACTAAAATGAGAAGTGATAAAAAACCAACATCACAGAAATAGGATAATATACACCAACAAATTGGACAGCCTAGAAGAAATAGATAAATTCCTTGAAACATATAACCTACTAAAATTCAATCGGATAGAAAATTTGAACAGTACACTTACCAGCAATGAAATTGAACTAGCAATTAGGGAAAAACACACACACACACACACACACACACACACACACACACACACACACAAAACTCCCAAATAGAAGTCCAGGACCAGATGGCTTCACAGGAGAATTCTATCAAGTATTTAATGAGTTAATACTCATCGTTCTCAAACTCTTCCAAAAAATAGAAAAGAAAAACTTCCAAAGTCATTCTAGGCACCAGCATTATCTTAGTATCAAAAAAACAAAGACACCACTAATAATGAGAGCTATAGGCCAATAATCCCTGATAAATAGAATGCAGAAATTCTCAGTATGAGCAAACTGAATTCAACCATCCATTAAAAAAGAAAAAACTCATTCATGGTGATCAGGTGGGATTTATTCCCAGGTTGCAAGGGCGATTGGATCTTTGCAAAACAGGATACATCACATCAGTAAGAGACAGGCAAAAACCACATCATTTCAATAGATGCAGAAAAAGCATTTAACAAAGTACAACATCCATTCATGATAAAAACCTTCAACAAAATGGGTTTAGAGGGAACATGCCTCAACATAATAAAGGCCTTATACGAAAAACACACAGCCAATGTTTTAAATGGGGAAAAACAGCTTTTCCTTTGATGCAGGAGCACAAGAGGGATGTCACCTTTTACCACTTTTATTCAACACAGTAGTGGAAGTCCTAGCCACAGCAGTCAGGCAACACAAAGATAGAAGTCATGGAGGCCAACAAGGAAGCAGTGAAACTCATACTATTTGCAGAGGACAGGATACTCTACATAGAAAGCCCTAAAGACTCAACCAAAGAGCTGCCAGAACTGACCAGTTTAGTGAAGTCAGAGGATACCAAAAAAATCACTGTGCCAAAAACTTGCATTTCTATAAAGTGGCTGAAAGTGAAATTAAGGAGTCAATCACATTTACAACTACTCCAAGAACAAGAAAACATCTAGGGCTAAACCCGACCGAAGAGGTGAAAGATATGTAGTCTGAAAACTATACAACACTGATGAAAGACATTGAAGACGACACGGAAATGGAAAGACCTTCCATGCTCATAGATTGGGGAGTATGGACATCTTAATATATTCCCAAAGCAAAACTTTGTGTGGAGCCAGAAAAGACCCTTAACAGCCAAAGCAACCTGGCAAAAGAAAAATAAGTCTGGAGGCATCACGATTTTGGACTTCAAGTTACATTACTGTAAGCTGTAGTGATCAAAACAGTAAGGTATTGGCACAGAAACAGACATGTGTATCAATAAAACAATAGAAAATGCAGAAATAAACCCACAACTATGTGGTCAATTAACCTTCAACAAATGATGAAAGAACATCCAATGGGAAAAATCTCTTTGACAAAAATGGTACTGGGAAAACTGGCCAGTATGCAAATGAATGCAACTGGACCACTTTTATTACACACACACACACACACACACACACACACCAAGATGGATTAAAGACCTAAATGTGAGACAGGAAACCACCAAAATCCTAGAACACAGGCAGCAACCCCTTCGACATTGGCCATGGCAACTGCTTTCTAGATAAGTCTCTTGACATAAGTAGACAAACTGTTAGGACTACATCAAGACAAAAGCTTCTGCATAGCAAACAAAAGATTAGAAGGTAACCTAAATAATGGGAGAAGAGGTCTGCAAAAGAAATATCTAACATCTAACAAAGACTATCCAAACAAAATTATAGGACATTGCAAAAATGAATAATCCAATTAAATGGGAAGACGTGAACACTTCAAATATACTTCAAGATGGGCAACAGACATGTGAAAAAAATTCTCACTCATCAAGGAAATGAAAAGACCACCCATCAGAATAGCTAAAAATCAAAACCCCAAGAAGCAACAGGTATTGGAAAGGATGTGGAGAAAGGAGAACCCTCTTGCATTGTTGGTGGGAATGCAAACCAGGGCAGCCACTCTGGAAAAGAGAATGGAAGTTCCTCAGAAAGTTAAAAATAGAACTACCCTATGATCCAAGCATGGCACTACGGGGCCTTTACTGAAAGAATATGAAAATACTGATTAAAGAGATACAAGCATCTTTAAGCATAGGATAGGTAAATTATGGAAACAGCCCAAGTGTCCATCAATAGATGAATGGATAAAGATGGGTATATATGGTATACACAATGGAGTATTACTCAGCCATAAAAACGAATGAAATCCTGCCATTTGCAA
The DNA here is from genome assembly GCF_028018385.1 of Neofelis nebulosa. Classification (NCBI taxonomy): domain Eukaryota; kingdom Metazoa; phylum Chordata; class Mammalia; order Carnivora; family Felidae; genus Neofelis; species Neofelis nebulosa. The sequence continues at coordinate 92,193,995 of NC_080792.1, forward strand.
CAGCACGGATGGAGTTAGAGATAATGCCCCATAAAATCAGTCAGAAAGGACAAATACCATAGGATTTCATTCACATGGAATGTAACAGAACGAGCAAAGGAAAAAAACTGAGGGGCAAACCAGGAAACGCTAATTATACACAACTGATGGTCACAGGGTGGGGGGGAATATGTGATAGGGATTCAAGTGTCCACTTGTCATGACGAGCACTAGGTGACGTACAGAAGTGTTGAATCCATATGTTGTATACCTGAAACTACTTTTACACCATGTTAACTGGAATTTAAGAGCTTATAAGTTGATATAAAAATAATTACCTAAGAAACACACATACACAAAAGGACCATAGCAAGATGGGTGTGAGTACTAAAGTGTCCATATATCAAAACGCAATTTCACAACTACATGTTAATTACAGGTCACCTTTGGTAACTTCTGAGGCTGAGGATTCCCATGCTTGGGACGCTGGCTCCACCACTTGAGGGAGAAACACACAGGTCACCTCCCTCCTGAATAGGAACCCCATCCCGACAGCAGATTCTCTGCTCAGAGGAGGAAGGGGCAGAGGGGAGATGCATGGAACGTGATGGAATCCACAAGGCACCGAGTCTATAGAACACATCGCCCTTCTCAGATGTTCCTTTCCAGATGCAGGAAGAAGTCCTCCGCATTTGAGGAAGACCACTTAGAGCCCCACAGTGGTTACTGGTCCTGCTCCGAAAGTTTGAGACTCAGGCTCTGCCCACATTCAGCCTACTCCATGACCACAGAGCGCCCCACGTGGCTTTCCATCCTGTTCCGTTTAGAGACCTTCGGGACCCCTTATACCCACCTCTTCCTGTTTTGTTCCTCTGTATTTTTTTTTTTTTAAGTAAAATAACAGTCTCACTGATTACACTGACTAGAATTACAAATATAGGAAGAAATGACTTTTTACCAAACATCAAGATGTGTTCAATCTAAACACCAGACAACATTTTACTTGTTTTTCAAGCGATCGGAAAGTCATCATTCAAACATTATATCAGACCATGACACAGTTAACCTTGAAAATAAATTTCAATGGGCAGAAAGACACGGCTTTAAGGAAATGCTCCCTTTAGGTCATGTATCTCTCCCCCCCCCCCCCCCCCCCCACACACACACACACCAAATATCAAACTCACTGTTCTGTGCAAACTTTGAGCCCCAGGAGTTGCCTCCAATAACTTTCACCTTGGAAAGCTAAAGAGGCAGGAGCCAGCACAGAGTTTTAAAATCAGAACTCAGGGCAAACCAGCTAACTTTCATACGAGTACACGAGGTAAAAGTCAATAGTCGTGAGGGATCAAGAACATATACATAGACAAAGAGATTGACACGGTTCACAAAGATGAAATCCGGCTTAATGGAGGCAGATTCTCTGCACGTCAAAGTGAGTTCTAAGTGAGAGGATGCTGTGAACTGAGAGTGAGCTGCTGGGGATGACTCCCTGAATAGGTGTCATCAGTGGCAAGTTAAAAGACCCAGCTGCTCAGGGTAACAGTGAAGCATCCACTCTTTCCCCGGGATTCTTGGGATTCAGATTTCAGCTTCAGCACCTGGAGTTTGTCCATTCTGTTAGCCGGGCTCCTTGTTTCCATTCATTTGGTCCGTTCTGTTGACCAGGCTCCTTGTTCCTATTCCTTCTTCTGAGACCTGGGAGCATGTGGCTTGGTCCCCAAAGCATTCCTAGGACCATCTTCCCATGTTTTCTATGGTTCATGCTGTTCGATGCTTTTAGCAAGAACTGTTAAGTTACAATATCTGCCAAAATGGCCAGGAGAGGTCAAGTTTGCCAGTTCCTGTGCCGACCTCAAGAGGTTCTCCTTCAGAAGCTTCCAGGTAGGGCTCCAGAAAGCACATGATTTTATAGGACAGCCCAACAAGATTCTGATGCAGGTCTTTTGGACATCCCCCTCCACAAGATGGGAGTCCAAACTGCTCAGCTGATATTCCAGAACCGGGTTTTCCACTGCCTTGTTCCAACTCCTCCCTTCCCCTCCCAAAACAGCTCTTCATTCCAGCTGATGAGGTCCAGGTTTACTGAGCACTTTCCCTTCTCCAACCAGGATGTTAAGCACATTGATTACCTGATCTAGCCACCACAACAATCCTCCGAAGCAGGTTTTTAATCTCCCTTTGTAATGAATAGAGTGAAGCTGGGAGGTCAAGTCACTTGTTCAGCATCCTTAGCAAACCAGTGGGTCACACAGGTGCAAACCCAGGTCTGAGGTCAGAATTCCAATTTCATCAATGCCCGAGTTGTCTTCCTCATGATGCTAAAATTCCTGTGTCCTTCACCATGCCCTCTCTTTGTGACTTGGAGAAAGTCAGTAGGTTTATCCCAAAGTCAGAGAATCTGGTCCAGGTCCCACCCATCTCTGGGATTCTAAGATACTGAAGGAACACAGGACATTTCCACACCTAAAAACCCTTCAAGGGCTAGATTCAACACAACCCACCTCTGTTCAAGGCAGGCATTTGGTAGGATTTATAGTTTCAAGGGCCTTCCCGCCCCCCACCCAAGCACCAGGGACACGAAACATAAGAGACACCGTGCCTTTGTACAGCCCAGGGAAGCCTACCAGAGGAGACAGACCCATTACCATCGTACTACCAGGGGGCTGTTGGAAGATCTTCAGCAGTGACACACCTACTGAGGCAGGAGCAGGGGACAGGACTCAAGCAACAGCGAGGGATAGAGAAGCCAACACCAAGGGTGTTCCTCAATGTGTAGACATGATGCCTATTCAAATAATGACAATATATTGGACAAGTCCAGGGTGCCCTGCATGCATTACACCATTAACCCCCAAAGCAGCCCTACAACCAGGGTCATCATCGTCCCCCTTTGGCAGATGAAGATTTCAGACAAAGATTCAGTGACTCCAATCACACAGCCAGCATGAGGGGCAGCTCGGAATCCACCTCGGGCAGCGTGATTCAAGAGCACTGGTGTTGAACTATCAGCATAAAGCAGGCATGGGAGACTCCAGGGAGATTAGGAAACTGCCTGTAGCCCTGAGGCTCTGAACAGAGGAGACCTACAAGGACAGTTTTCAGAGGGCAGGGGGCACAAGCTGGAAGTTAGGGCTTGTCTAGGTGGAGAACAGGGAGCCTAATTCTTGGCCAGAATGAAGTCACATGAGCAGATCTTCCTTTTGTGACCTTGTTCTCGTTGCCCCCTAATGAACCAACAAGGTGAAAGGGAACAGAGGCAAAAAAAAAAAAAAAAAAAAAAAAAAAAAAAAAAAAGAAAAGTCTCTTAGGAAACCTTCCCATAGCCCAGGAACTAAAGAACGACTGAGCATGGGTGGTTCAGTCAAGCAGCAGACTTCCACTCAGGTCATGATCTCCCAGTTCGCGGGTTTGACCTCTGTGCTGGTGGTATAGACTCTGCTTGGGATCCTCCCCTCTGCCCCCCCCCCCCCTTCCCCACTTGCACACGCTCTCAAAATTAACAAACTTAAAAGAACGAGAGGAGAGGTTGGAAGCCGAAAAACAGCTTTCTGCAGCCAGTTGGATGTGGGGCCCCTAAGATGTGGTCATGTTTTCAGTTTGGGAGACTAGAACGCCGGTGGCCAATAACATGCACCCTGGAAGAGGAGCTCCGCAAGGGAAGAGGAGCTCCGCAAGGGAAGAGGAGCTCCGCAAGGGAAGAGGAGCTCCGCAAGGGAAGAGGAGCTCCGCAAGGGAAGAGGAGCTCCGCAAGGGAAGAGGAGCTCCGCAAGGGAAGAGGAGCTCCGCAAGGGAAGAGGAGCTCCGCAAGGGAAGAGGAGCTCCGCAAGGGAAGAGGAGCTCCGCAAGGGAAGAGGAGCTCCGCAAGGGAAGAGGAGCTCCGCAAGGGAAGAGGAGCTCCGCAAGGGAAGAGGAGCTCCGCAAGGGAAGAGGAGCTCCATCCCTACCAGGCAACTAGAGGGACTAGGATTATTAGGTGTGAAATGGAGACTGGGTCCCAGGAGACAGTTTCCTCTCATCCAGGTCTCTTATCCAGCCCCGCGTCATGCAGGACATCTGTGCAGAGCACCCCAGCCTGCAAGGGGCTCTCCCTTCTTGGGTTCTGGGCCCGGGATACACATGGGGCTGTGCCTCCCCCCCCCCCCTTAGTTCTTGCCCCGGGTCACACTATGGCTCCATCAAGACTAGAGACACCAAGCCCACGCCCCCAGTTGGGTATATTGTATCACACAGGCTCCTTGTCCTCCTAGTCGATCTAAGAAGAGACTCTCTGGTCTCACCAGAACAGAGGAGAGATGAGGATACTCTGCCTTAACTTCTGCCCCAGATGCCAGGTTTGGCATGTTCTGTGCGTCTCTAGACAAGACCATAGTGCTTCCAGACTGCCCTTCCCCCGGGCACCGATGCCCACGTGCTCCCCCACTTGCTACATCTGGCCAAGGAGAGGGAAGCCCTGGGTGTTCTCAATGATCTCTTCAAGCCTTCCCACATCACTGTGATAGTTTAAGGACAACCTACAATTTCCTTCTGAGACCCTGATTGGTACAGCTGGGTTTTGTCTTCAACCTTCTCAAGGACTATTTGATACTTTCTAGGACATTTCTCTCACTTGAGCCTGGATGCAAGCATCTAATGAATGGCCTTTTCTCAAATTGCATTTCCCTTCAGTGTCTCAGGAGGGGCTGGTACAGTGGGGGGTAAGGACACCATTTTTCCCAACATAGAAGACAGCCTACTCTAGTGTGGATAAAACCAAGGATTACCGTCACATGGGTACCCAGAGATATTCACAGGTCTTTTAAAAAAAAAAAAAATCAGCACGGGGTCTCTGGGTAGGTGAAACCAAACACCCACATCAGGAAGCACAGGAATGGGGACAAATTCCATAAGCCCTGCTTGTTAGATGCATCTGACTGTCCCCGTGAAAAAAAATCCCAGATATTCTGTGGCAGGAGCCCGGTGTTGCTTTTGAGAACCAGTGGGGTCTGCTCTGGGCTGCTCAGGAAGCTGCTGGAACAGATGGTTGGGAGGAAGCCAAGAATCCTCACTGCTCCTCCTCCAGCTCCCAGGAATACATCTCCACTTGTGCAATCAAAGTGGGTCTCTTACAGAGCAAAAGCAGTTCCAAGGAAGGAGAGCCCAAGATGCCAGCAGTCTGTCCACGTGGGCTGGCACTGCTCGGGACCCCATCATTCACGATGCCAGATCCAGCCCCATTGCTGGTTTCAGTGAGAAAATTAATCTGATGTCATGCAAAGCCTTTCTGGGTAAGCTCCATTGCAGATTCAGAGCCAGGTCACATCACTATGTACAGATGCCCTACAATCCACCTGCTTCCTCCTCCCCCACCACCCTCCGATCCCCTGGCACCTTTCACTTAACACCAGGTGGGGGGGGGGCAGCACTGTATGAGGTCCACTGGAACTGGGCACTAAACATTTCCAGCTGCCCTGCCCTCTGCAGTTGGGGATGTAGGGGCCACACCACTTTGGCCTGGGCATCAGGACTGCAAGGGAGGACTGCTGCAGGGAGCAAGGGGGAGGTCCAGCCATTTAAGACTCCTGGGAGCACTCTTTTGTTCTTCTGTGGTGACTGGCAGGGTGAGGGGGGGGGGGGAAGGACACACACACACACACACACACACACGGAATATCCCGTAACTAAGATCCGGGCTGAGGCAGGGAAGACATGGGAAGTCAGGAGCTGACAAAAATTCTTCTGCCGCTTTGAACAATCGGAGCTTAAATTCAACAGAGTTCCTTGAAAATAGAGATTATTTTCCACAGGCGACCTGGCGTGAGTTTCATACCCACTACAGAGGAATTCTCGGGGCAGCTGTTAAGACCCCATTTCCCCTTCAGGTTACGTATAACCCCAACGAATGCCTGGCTCAGAGTGCCACACAGCCGGCAAAGTCCAGTGTTGGTCACCGGAGCAGGAAGATCACGGCTTGGCTCCCATTCAAATTAAGACCATCTCCAGTGCACATTTGCTTCGGCACCAGCTCATTCAGCGAGAGTCCGTAGCTTGCCACTGTTTGCAGAATGCTTTCTCCCGGAGAGTGCGCAGCATGGTGGGCAGAAGGTGGTCCAGGTGTGGATGGACAGAAGGAAGGAGTAGGGTTCTCTGCACCTTCTCGAACTCCAGTCCCAGACTGGAGGAACAAACAATTCAAGTTACAGAGCAGGACCAGCAGCCAGCAGACCATCTTACTATCGACGTTTCAGAGCTGGAAGAAGAGGCCCACGGATGGGAAAAATTCTTTTACAGCTGAGTAAACATCACATGAAGTGGGTAAGCACAGAAATAGTCTTATAATGTGGCTATAACATCCTGGAGACACTAGAGAAAGTCTTCACAGCTTGACAAAACGCAGGATGCTTCAGAAGTGCAGTTAGAGGGCAGGTAGAATAAGACTTCTGAATTTCAGCACAGACTTCTCTGAACAATTAGTCTCCATGTGCAATTATTACAGTAAGTTTCATTCAGGCCCACAGAACTCCAAAGGAGTGGTTTTGGAGCTGAAGGTATTTTTCACATCCTACTTCATTGCACATGAAATACAGGTACACAGCCTAATGTCCAACTACCCGAGGGGAAAATTCACCACCACTGTACTTTTCATTCTGATACCACAAAATTTAGAAGCCTTGTAACAGTTGTAAATATCTATGTACCCAACATTGGGGCACCTCAATACCTAAGTGAATATTATAACAAAGAAGTTGACAGTAATATAGTAGGAGGGGAGGTTAACATCTCACATGAGTGGATAGATCATTTGGGCAGAAAATCAATAAGGAGACGGTCTTTGAACAGCACATTAGACTAAAAATACTTAACAGATCTCTACAGAACATTCCATCCAAAACCAGAAGACACCTTATTGAATGCACATGGAACATTCTCTAGGATACATCCCGTTCGGCCACAAAACAAGTCTCAATTTTAAGACAACTGAAATTATATCCAGCATCTTTTCCCATCACAATGGCAGGAAACTAGAAATTACAAGAAAATTGGGGGAAAAAACCCACATGGAGGCTAAGCATGCTACTAAACTAATGGGAGAAATCAAATACATGGAAATATGAAAAATATAGAACTGAAAACAATGGTCCAAAATCTGATCCTGTGAAAGTGTTCTAAAAGAAGCACAGATGAGACAGGCCTATCTCAAATATCTCGAGTTTAACGTTACACCTACAGAAGTGTGTGGGGGGGGGGGGGGAGGGGGAAAGCACAAAGCTAGAAGGAAATAAAGCTCAGAGCAGAAATGATAGGACTAAAAATAGAAAAGATCAATGAAACCAAGAGCTGGGTCTTTAAAAAGAAAAATGATAAAAATACAACACTCCTTAAAGGGGACCCAAATAATATCAAAGTACAGACACCACAGAAATATAAAGGAGAGATTATGACAATTTATACAACTTAGACAACCTAGAAGAAATGGAGAAATTCCTAGCAATAGATCTTCCAAAAGTGAATCAGGAAGAAATAGTAAATCTGAACAGACCAATTGCAAGTAACAAAGTTGAACCAGCGTTTAAAACCTCCCAAGCAAATGTCCAGGACCAGATGGATTCACAAATGAGTTCTCCCAAATATTAAGAGCCAATGGCTATTCCAAGTAGTTGAACAGGAAAGCATGCTTCCAGATACATTCTAGGTGGTCAGGATTGCCCTGATACCAAAACCAAGAATACTACATAACAAACCCACAGGTCAACATTCCTGATGAACATAGAAGCAAAAGTCCCCAAGAAAATGTGAAATCAACTGCATCCAGCAATAGAGGAATCATTTGTCATGACCAAGTGGGTTTTACTCTAGAGATGCAAGGTCGATTCACTATTCGCAAATCAACACAATACCAATCAAAGCAAAGGATAAAAATCATGATCGACATATGCAGAAAAAGCATTGGACAAAATTCAACATCTGTTCATGATAAAAATTCTCAACATGAGTCTAGGGGGAATATGGCTCAACATAATGCGACAAACCCACAGCTAATATGTTCAATGGAAAAAACAAGCTCCCCCTCCAAGATCAGGAAAAGGCCAAGGATGTGCACTCTTCCCACTTTTATTCAACATGGTACTGGAAGTCCTAGCCATAACAAAAAATAAAAATGCATCCCAGTTGGTAAGTAGGTTAAAGAGTTATTCTCTGCAGAGAACAGGATACTATACAGAGGAAACTCTAAAAACTCCACCAGAAACCAGTCGAATAGAAGAATTCAGTCAAGTTGAAGGCTACAAAATACAGAACTCTGTTTCTGTACAAAAATATAACAAATTAAGTCCATTTACAGTTGGCAAAGAATAAACTAGGAACAAGCATAACCACCATGGAGCTAAGTGCCTAGTTCACCGAAAACTGTAGAACATTGAAGAAACTGAGAAGGACACAAATGAAAAGATGTTCCATACACATGGGCTGGAAGACTATTTAAGTGCCCATAATGCCTAAACTATCCCTTTCCAAATAAGGATAGGATTTTTCACGAATTAGGACACTAAAGTTTGGATGAAACCACAAAAGCTACCAAATAGCCAAAGTAATCTTAGCAAAAGCTAAGCTGGACTTCTCATAATCCCAGATCAAAATGTGCTACACAAAGCAGTTGTAAATGAAAGCCGTATGGTGGGGGGACAAAAATAGATGCTTAGACCAATGGTACAGAGCAGAGAACCCAGGAGACAAGAATATCCAATGGGAAGACAACAGTCCCTTCAACAAATGGTGCTGGGAATACTGGACAGCTACACATGAGAAAAATGAAGGTGGACCACCTCTTTATCCCCACACAAGGACCACCTCAAGATTGGATGTATACCTAAATCCACCAGACTCCTAGGAAACAGGCAGGAAGTGCTCAGACAGGAGCTTAAGCAATGGTTTTCTAGATGTTCCTCCTTAGGCAAGAGAAATAAAAGGCAAATATAAACTGTTGAGACAACACCAAAACAAAAAGCTTTTGCACAAAGGAAACCATTGACAAGATAACCTACTGAATGGGAGGAGAGATTTGCAAAAGACATAGCTGGTGAAGGGTTAATACCCAAACTATATGGAGAACTTCTACAACACCAAAAAAGTTATATCTCCTATTAGAAAATAGGCAGAGAATATGGAGAAACATTTCTTTAAAGAGGCCATACAGATGGCCAGACACGTGAAAACATACCATCTGACCAGGGAAATGCACGTTTAAACCATAATGAGATAGCTCTTTACGCCCCCCAATGGCTAGAATCAAAAAGACAATGAAGTGTCAGCAAGGATGCAGAGAAAAAGGAATCCATGTGCATTTTTGGTAGGAAGGGAAGTTGGTTTAGCCACTGTGGAAGACAATATGCAGGTCCCTTTAAAAAATGAAAATACAATGCCAGATGATGTGTAATTCCACTAGGTATTCAAAGATGATAAAACAAATTCAAAAGGATGCAACCCTAGGTTTACTGCAGCATTTACCATAGCCAAGATCTGGGAGAAAACCAAGTGTCTTTCCATAGATGAATGGATAAGATATGGTATAAACACAATGCCATAAAAAAGAATGAGATTTGGCCATTTAGGGCAGTATGGACAGACAATGGATTACCCCTAGAGGGTAAGTGTGTAGAGTGAAATAATAATCAAGTTATTCTTTGACTCACTACTTTCATTTATATGGAATTAAATAAAATCAAGGACTTCCAGGGAAAACGGTGGAGCAGAACCATAGGCTCACCTCATCCCAGGCGAACAAGGTAACGTCCACATAAGTGTAAGCACCCCATAAAATGACCTCAAGAGTGGCAGAATGCACTCCACAACTGAATGTGGAGAAGAGGTCACATGGAGGAGGGTAGGAGGGGTGGAGATGTGGCTGGGAACCGAAAGGACTCATGGGACAGTCCTTGGGAGGGATGCTGTCGGCAGAGAGGTACAGAGGCCCACACAGGGGATTGGTTTTTTTCCCCACGCAGCCTCCCCAAACAGGTGGCTTTGATAGGGAGGGTGCAGAATCTCCTGAGTTCTTACAGCCAGCAGGGATTAAAACATGGAGTTTTTAAAAACCGGGGGGGGGGGGGGTTCAGCTCTGGGAGAGCAGGTAGGTGAGGAAACGGAGTCCATGCCCTTGATGAGGCAGCACAACAGCCCTTGGAGAGCGAGGACAGAAGCAGTAGTGTGACAGGGACCTGAGGCACATGGGAAGGAGAGTTTAATGGTCTCTGAGCAGGTCCTGGAGGGACGGAAGTCACTAGGGGTTTCTTCCAAGAACAGAGGAGCTGGCCAACATCTCGTGCCCCTGCCCCAGATTTACTACTGGGCCACTTGCAGGAGTCACTACCTAACCGGCTGGCACCACCACCTTACCCCCAACTCCATGCATTCACCATCCCACCCCTCCGGTTCAGGCACTGAGGGCCCCTCTCACAGGGTACAAACTTGCTACACCAACATTCCCCACACCCCAGCACCACCTCACCACTGCTTTGGCAGATCTGGTCTCTGCAACAAGCTCTTGGCCAGAACATTTGGAGGGTGGTGCCCTGGGCCCAGCAGGGCACAAGCAGTTCCCACAGGAGCCACAGCTCTCCATCAGGACTCCTCAGGAGAGGGGAAAGAACCACACACACCCCCAGATGGAGGCCCTGGCACTGGGCTAAGGGCAGACGACTGGTCTGACTGCAGGCTCCACACACGATCAGAGCATCTCAGGAACCACCATCAGCCAAGCACCCTCAGCTCATGGCTACTGCATCTAAGGTAAATGCACCATCTGCTCAACTGGCGGCTGAGGTGTCTCCAGACAGGCAACTAATGCCAGAGACCAAACACTGCCCACAACAGGCAAAGACAGCCGTCACAGAGGACTGCAGAAATAAGGGGCCAGGGCACACACAATGCATACAAGAGACACCCCTGAAGCACCACGTTCTGGAGAACAGGAGACACTGCACTGGAGGGTGGTCCAGGACTACTTCAGAAGGCTGCCACCTTCACAAGCAGGAGACCTAGCTGGCAATGTTCCACAGAGTTAGACAAAAGGAATCAGGAGAGGAAGGTGCTGCAAATGAGAAAAAAAAAAAAAAAAAAAAAAAAAAAAAAAAAGGACAGAGTCACAGCAAGAGACCGAAGTGAAATGGATAGAATGTGCCTGCCACAGGGATTAGATTTTTTTTAATAGGTTTATTTTTGAGACCGAGTGAGAGCAGGGGAGGAGCAGAGCAAGAGGGAGACACAGAAGCTGAGGCAGGCTCCAGGCTGAGCTGTCAGCACAGAAGCACAGAGACCAACATGGAGAGATCAAACACACAGATGAGATCATTACCTGAGCTGAAGTCAGACACTTAACCGTGGCAGAACCACAGAGGTGTACCTGCCTGTCTGCCAGAGAATTTAAAGTAATCATAAAGATGCTCGCTGGACTTTATGAAAGGCTCAGGACCTCAATGAAACCCTCGACAAAGAAAAAAAAAAAACCAATCAGATGAACACAATAAAGGATATTGGAAACACACTAGATGGACTAGATGAAGCAGAGGAACAAGTCAGATCCAGGGACAGAATAGTCACAAGTGGAGCCAGAAAAATCAAACGGAAGGGAGAAAATTATGCAAAAGGATGATCGACTCAGGGAACCCAGCACCACCACATAGGATATTTGCATTGTAGGGATCCCAGAAGGAGAAAAGGGAGCAGAAAAATGTGTTTGAAGAAATAGCTGAAAACTTCCCAAATCTGGGGAAGGAAGATCAGATCCAGGAGGCACACAGAACCCCCAACAAAATCAACTCAAGAAGGTCCATGCCAAGACATGTAATTAAGGTGGCAAAAATCTAGTGGTAAGTTGAAATGCAGCAAAAGCAAGCTATTACATACAAAGGAAACCCCATAAGGCCATAAGCAGTCTTTCCAGCAGAAATTTTGCAGGTCTGAAGGAGTGGCAGGATATATTCAAAGGGCCAAAAGGGAAAATCTGCAGCCAGGATGCTCTATCCAGAGAGACTATCATTCAGAGTAGAAGGAAAGATTGAGTCCTCCAGACAAACAGAAGTTAAAGGAATTCTTGGCCACTAATCCAGCCCTACAAGAAATACTACAGGGGACTCTCAGTGGAAAGGAAGCACCACAGGCAAGAGTAAGGAAAATAGGAGGTGCAAAAGCAGGAATTGTTTCTGTAGAATCAGTTAAGGGACTCACAAAATAAGAGACCGTAGAGCAGGACGCTGTACCTAAAACATGGGGAGGAGTCATGAATGGACTCAAACTTAAGCAGCCATCAACTTCATACAGGTGGCAATATGAAGGGGTTACATGCAAACCTAATGGTAGCCATGAATCAAAACCCACTAATACGTATGCAAAGGAGGAATGCATGTTGATCACCAGAGAAAAACAGTAAAAAGAACAAGACAAAAACTACAAAAACCACCTATCAAATAAGATGGCAATAAACAGCTCTACCAGTAATTACTTTGAAAGTAGTAAACAGACTACATGGCTCTTCTTGGAAGACATAGGGTGACAGCGTGGACCAAAACGACCCATCCATATGCTGCTTACAAGAGACTCATTTTAGACCTAAAGACACCTGCAGACTAAAAACGAGGAGTTGGGAGAATGATCATGGGAACAGACATCAAAAGAAAAGTCAGGGTAGTAATACTTACATCAGACAAAATAGACATTAACAGACCGTAGCGAGAGACAAAGACATGAGAGAATCATTAAGGGGATAATCAAGACACGATTGAGATTTATGCACCCAAGTACTTAAAGCAGTTAACAAAGAAGTAATAGGCAGCAACAGGATAATAGCAAGGGGCTTTAACACCCCCTCGCATCAGTAGGCAGATCCATCCCAACAGAAAAGTAACAAGGAAACCGTGACTAGGAAGGACACCTTAGACTAGATGGACAGATCTATTCAGAACCTTTCATCCTAAAACATTGTTTTCAGGTGCCCATGGAACATTCTCTAGAAGAGATCACATAGATTAGGCCACAAAACAAGTCTCAGCAAATGCAAAAGGATCAAAGCCATAACAAGCATCTTTTCTGACCACAACACTCTGAACCAGAAGTCAACCACCAAAAAAAAAAAAAAAAAAAAAAAATCTGGAAAACCGGAAACGCCTGGAGGTTAAGGAACATGACACAATGAATGGGTCAACGGAGAAATCAAAGGAAATCAAATAGAGATGAAAGAAAATGAAAACAATGGTCCAACATCTTTGGGTTGCAGTACAAGAACCATATTAGGAAAGTTTATAGTAATACAGGCCAACTCCAGATGAAAAATCCTAAACCAGATTTTATGTGAAGAAACCAGAAAAAAAAAAACAAAACAAAAAAACCACATCAAAACCAAGAACAACTAGAGAAGTAGAAGGATATAGAAGCAAAAAAAAAAAAAAAATAATAATAATAGATCAATGAAACCAGAAGCTATTTCTTTGAAAGATCGACAAGACCGATAAACTTCTAGCAAAACTCCTCAGAAGGGAGAGGACTCCAACAAAACCAGAAAGGAGACAGGAGAAATAACCTTCACCACCACATTCAAAGGATTATAGTACTATGAACATTGGGTGTTGTATGGAAACCAATTTGACAATAAATTTCATATATTAAAAAGGATTATAGTACTATGAAGCATAGGCCAAATTGGACAACCTAGAAAAAAAGTGAATTCCTAGACACCTATAACCCCTCAAAATTGAATCAGGAACAATTTGAACAGACCAACTACTAGCAATGAAATTGAATCAGTAATCAAAAAACTCCCCAAAATCAGAAGTCCAGGGCCAGATGCCCTCCTAAGACTTTTAACAGATATCTCAATCTATTCCAGAAAGACAGAAAGGAGAGCTTCCAAATTCACTTTAAGACACCTGCATTACCCAGATACCAAAACCAGATAAAGACATGAAAAAGAAATACAGGCAGTTATCTCTGATGAATACGGATGCAAAAATCCTCAAATGTTAAACCAAATCCAACAGTACTTTAAGAAGTATTCACAATCACATGGGTTTTATTCTGGGAATGCAAGGGTGGTTCAATATTCATAAGATCAATGTGACAGATCACATCAGTAAGGATTTAAAAAAAAAAAATCACATTTCAATAGATGCAGAAAGCCCCTTAAAAAGGTATACAAATTCACAATAAACTCTAAGTAGAATGAGAAGGAATGCACCTCAGCATAAAAAAAAAAAAAAAAAAAAAAAAAAAAAAAAAAAAAAGGCCTTAAATACCCACAGCTACAGTCATACTCAATGGTGAAAAACTAAGAGCTTTCCCCAAGATCAGGACCAAGACTATCAATCCTTACCACTGTTGAGCATAGTGCTGGAAGTCCTAGCCATAGCAACCAAATAAAGAGCATCCAGGTTAGGAATAGGTAAAATTCTATTTTCAGACAACAGGATACTATATGTCAAAATCCCTAAAGGCTACCAAAAAAACTCATAGATGAATCCAGTAAGATCACAGGACACAAAAATCCGTGTAGAGAAATCCATTCATTCCTATATGCCCATAATGAAGCAACAGGAAGGGAAATTAACACAATCCCATGGGTCTCTGGGTAGCTCAATTGGTTGAACATCCAAATTTGGCTCAGGTCATGATCTCATGGTTTGTGGGTTCGAGCCCAACATTGGGCTCCAGGCTGATAACTTGGCACCTGCTTGGGATTCTCTCTCTGCTCCCCTCCACCCCCCTCAAAATAAGTTAAAAGCATTAAAAACCTTTAAGAAAATCTAGTTTACAATTGTACCAAAACCAAGAAAACACCCAGGAATCAGTTAACAATAGAAGTGAAAGACCTATACTGTGAAACCCATACAACACAGAAATTGAAGATGCTATAAATGGAAAGTCATTCTATGACTAGGGGTTAGGAAAACATTAAGATATCTTTATTGCTCAATGCAGTTTACAGATTTAATGCAATCCTCAAATACCAAGGATTTTTCACAGGACTTGAATAACCCTAGAATTTGTATGGAACCACAAGACCCCAAATATCCAAAGCAATGTCGAAAAGGAAAAGGAGAGCTGGAGGGGGTCACACTCCAGATTTCAAGTTCTACCACAGAACTATGCTTATCAAGACAGTAGGTTACCGGCACAAAAAGGATCACACAGATCAACAGAACAGAGGGGAAAAAAAAACCCAGAAACACACAATTATAGGGTCATTTAATCTCAGGCACAAGATGAAAGAATACGTAAATTGGAAAAAGTCTCTTCAAATGGTGTTCGAAAACTGAACAGCTACATGCAAAAGAACAGAACTGGACACTTTCTTACGCCATACACAAAAATAATCTCAAGATGGATCCAAGACCTAAATGGGAGACCTGAAACCATAAAAGTCCTATAAGAGGACACAGGAAGTCATTTCTCTGACATTGACCGTAGCAACACTTTTCTAGGCAGGTCTCCCGAGGCAAGGGAAATAAAAGCAAAAGTAAGCTGTTGGAAATACATCTTCTGCCTGGTGAAGGAAGCAATCAACGAAACTGAAAGACCAGCTGAAGAACGTAAGAGAATGTCGGCACAGGACATATCTGATAAAGGGTTAGTATGCAAAGTACGTCAAGAGCTACAACGCAATGATACAGATAGTCCAGTGAGAACCGGACAGAAGTGAGCAGACATTTCTCCAAAAAGGACATTCAGATGGGCCACAGACACATGACAAGACACAGAACGTCACTTGTCAGGGAAATGCAAATCAGAACCACAATGAGATCCCTTCTCACACCTGTCCATGGCAAAAATCACTGCATCAGGGCTAGGATTGCACACTGGACACTAACACAGCACTGTGTCAACCCTTCATGAAAATGAGAACAGTTTAGCCTCCTGCTGAGCTGACCAACTGCTCACCCTGCATAAGGCCTGGGGGCATCTTAGGGGGGGGACCCCAGCACACCCCTGTTCCTTCCTCCTGGGGCCGCTCTGAAGACCCAGGGAGAGAAGACGGGACCTTCCTGCCCTGTGAGCACAGCCGCTCAGCCTCCCCAGCCACAGCTGGTTCCAAACCCAGTTCAGGGCCAAGGGGAAGGTGAAAAATGGGCCGCCTTTCTATTCCCTACCTGGCAGGGCTGTTGGTCTGGGGACTGGAGAAAAAGCCAGCTGATTTGAGGACAAAGATCACAAGGTCACCATTTCTGCTGTGTCCCCTACAGAGTTTGGGGAGCTGAGCCCCAGCCACGATATGGTTTGGCCCAAAGTCATTCTGGGTATAGGGCCCAGGGGATTCAGGAACCCACAGAATTCCCATAAGACACAGGCTGGTGCACGTCATCTCCCAGGACCCCACCCTAGATGCAGGAGGACTTTGGATTGGACCCTGAGCACCTCGGACTCCAGAAAGACACCAAAGCAGAGTCCAGGGGAGGAACTGAATGTTCTGGAAACCTGCTCCTGCCACGTGAAGGGCAGTCCACTCTCCCTGGTCTCTCCCAAAGAAAGAAATGCACCAATCTGCTTCTCTAGTCTCCCCTGAACCTCGTCCTGCTGCTCCTTGTGTTGACAGGTGATGAACGGGGTTGGGGGGGTTCTCTAACGGGTCATGTGGGGAGAGGAAAGTAAGTTTCAGACCCAGACTCCACCTCACTGAAGGGACTAGTTTGTACTGGGCACAAAGCCCCTCCCCTCTGCAGACTCAGAACCTGGCCAACAGCGTCAGCTAAGGTCAGAGGACACACTGGAGGGCGCTAAGAGGTCAGAGGCCAGGCTCCAACGCCGGGAGACGTCTGCATCAGGTGGGGCCCAGAAAGTAACAGAACTGGGAAAGTCAGGCCAAATCAGGCACCGCCCCTACCCACTGGGAAGCTGGGCCAGACAGGTACAGCAGCCACCCGGACTCCTGCTCTGACCCCAGATCACTAGCACCCCCCAAGATGAAGTCCCTCAACAAACACTTCTGCACAACAGCCAGCCGTCAGACACTGTGCTGAGAACCTCATCTGCTCAGCCCTGGGGATGCCTGGGAGACCACTGTGGACACTGAGCCTCATTCACACAGCAGCAATGCATCCTGGGAGGATGCACAGATCAGAGGGGCTCGTGGGGGTCGGGAAGGCATCCCTGAGACACAGCCAGGGCACCTAGTGTCCTGTGCCAACCTGGCTGGCCCACCAGGGATCAGGGAACCAGTTAGGCTTTATTTCTGGGGGCATCTGCACCTGAGTTGGCCAACTGAGGCACAGGCTTCCCCAGGTTCCAGACCTAAAGACCAGAATGTGCAGGAAGGAAAGCACCACTGCCTGGCTGTGGAACCAGGACTGGAGTCTCATCCTCTCAGGGCTCCTGGCATTCAAGCCTGGAACCTGCACCCTGGGCCCCACTGGCTCTCCAGCCCAGTCTCATCAGCAGCTGGCAGGAGGCAGAGCCTGGGACCCCTAGCCTCCAGGACCACGTGAGCCAACACATCATTAGCCTCCACAACAGACCTGAGCATATACCCCATGGTCCCGTGACTGAGACATCCTGAGTTAACAGCACTGCAGTACACCACACACAGCCCCCCACCCCACCCCCACCCCAGACGCACAGGGGCACAGTTTCCCAGCCTCACTCACAGGCACTCTTGCCAACAGATACTGA
The DNA here is from genome assembly GCF_028018385.1 of Neofelis nebulosa. NCBI lineage: Eukaryota > Metazoa > Chordata > Mammalia > Carnivora > Felidae > Neofelis > Neofelis nebulosa. The sequence continues at coordinate 92,211,602 of NC_080792.1, forward strand.
GGCTGGAGAGGGGGGGCCTCAAGCTCTAAATAAGCTCCCAGGACCCAGTTTTTGCCTCTTTGATTCAGACACCGTGCCCACCCTCCAGCGGGGCCAGGATCGTCAGCATCTGATCGTACAAACATCCCCCAGCACCTGGGTACCGACCTCGCCCAGTTAAGGGAGGAAGGGATCTCGGATTCGGAGAAACCCTTTCCCCTGAGCCACAAACCCTGACGGGAGTCTCTACAGGAATAAGGAGCCCTCAGAGCACGAGGTCCCCTTGAGTCACACACCCACCATCACTGTTGTGGGGTTACTTGGCTAACAGGGGGCAGGGAGAGAGCCCTCCACTTCCCCCACAGCAGGAGTCCATCAGCAGGGGGTGGGGGCACCCCAGAGACCCAGTCAGAACAGGGAACAGCCACCTGGCAAAGGACCCCTCTCACCACTGGCCGCTGAGGGGTGGGGGGCAGATAGATGACATCTGTAGCCCCTCAGACAGCAGAGGGAGGAGATCCCAGCTGGTGCAGGTAGGTCAGGGACCAGGGGGCCCTGGACCCTGGCACCAGCCCAGCCCCCACCCAACACGGCCAGTCTCCCCGAGGAACACTAGCTTAGTGGGGCCCACAGATCAGGCTTCACCAAGGGGACCTCACACAGTCCTGGAGCCTGGCACCAGACAGGCCAGCCCTTGGGCTTTAACGTCCACAAAATCCAGTCCACACACAGGTCCAGGGTCTGCCGCCGCGCCCCCCCCCCCCCCCCCCACAGGCCTGGAGTCACCCCTAACCCCACCCACACAGGTTGTATCGTGGGAGCCCCACTTGTGAGGCCACGAAGCCACACAAGGCTTCAGTAGACACTCATCCCTGCAGTCCTGCTCGATTTGCTCAGAGACCCTCCCCACCAGCACCCCAGATGGGCCCTGGGGCCCTCACTTGCTCTCCACACAGGAGGGACAGGCTGTCGTGAGCTGGGCAGGGGACTTTCCACCACCGGAAAGTACTTCCCCCCGGGGGGGGGGGGGGTCCAGCCAGGGACCAGGTCAGAGCCCCAAGGGGTGCACCGGCAGGTGACCTCCCCCAAAACACCCCTGAGGGCCATAGCAGTGTTCCCAGTCCCCAGGCTGCTAGGAGCTAGGTGGTTGTGCCTAGGACATAGGGGTCACTTCCACAGACGACAAAACACAATAAACACTGGAGGAGGACTTCGCAGCCACTGGAATCAGGACCCCGGGGGGGGGGGGGGGGGGGGGGGGAAGATTGTGCCTCAGGTTCATGGGATTCTAGGCTCCACAAGGGACGGTTCCCAGCAGGGAGTCCACACAAGCCCCCTTGACACAGAAGGCAGCATTCCATCACTGTGCTCTAGAGCAGCCCCCAGCCCCCAAACCCACCCTCCTCCCAAGTACAGAACATGTCCAGACGGCCCACAGCCCCACCCTGACCCCATCACTACCCTCCCCAGCACACAGCCACCAGGTCCCCACCACCCTGATCACACTCCATATGACCCCCAATAGCCAGTGTCCCCCCAACACCATCCTGTCCTCCTGCCTCTACTCCCTGGGCCCAGGCCATCCTGGGAGAGGCTTGGTCTCCTACTCCCTGTGGTTCCTCACCCAAGGGGGCACATTCTGTCACCTGGCTAACACACCACAGGCTCACCGGCTTAAGACGTTACTTCCCTCCTCTATAGTCTAGGGATCCTGGCTCAGCTGGGCCCTCTGTGTCCCACGAAGGCCAGGTCTGCCGGGCTGTGCAGCTTCCTGCCAGCCCCAGGGTCTACGTCCAGGCTGGCCGCAATCGCTGGCCAAATTACAGCCCTTCACAGGGGCAGGGGTGAAGACCCTGTGCCAGCCAGCAGCCCATCTTCTCCCCCAGACCCCAACCGCATTCCCGCTCCCACCTGCATCAGACCCCAACCGCATTCCCGCTCCCACCTGCATCAGACCCCACCCCCCACCCACAACAGCAGGCCAGGTCCCCAAGTCTCCCTCCTGCTTGAGCTTCCCAGCTTTTGCCTCTTCTGCGACCAGCTGGAGAATTCAGGATCCGCTCCGGGGTGAAGGTCCTCACCATGATTACCTTGGTCCTTTAACCCTGACTACCACAGGTCCCAGGGATTACTGCCTGGCCCTCCTGATATTCCCATCACCGTCCCCGCCCAGGCCTGAGGAGCCCACGGGGTCAGAACGAAGCAGGTGCACCTGGGCCTCGGTACCCAGCTCCAGGGAAGGACGGGGTGTGCTGGACCAGGATGGGCTTCGGGCCCGTGCTCTGCAGCTCTCCAGGTGCCCCCAGCCCCCACCAGCTTCGGGGGCCCAGGGGACCCCAGACGTAGTGAAACACGGGCTGCTCCTCCGTTAGCCGGCTGCTTTCCAGGCCTGAGCCCTAGGCCAGCCCCTCACTGCTCCGTAAACTCCCCCCTCATGGCCCCAAAGTTCCGGGAATAGAGCAAACACCTCCCCGTTCTCAAGGCGCTGATGTTCTAGGACCGAGCACGTTTCTCCCCCCCCCCCCCAGGGGCCACAACGCAACCATTTTAGGTTTTAAAACTGTAGAAGATGTTCTTCCCTTCAGCTGCTGGCAGGGGGCCTGAGGGTGGTCCACCCACCAGTCCACTAACCCCACTTCTCCAGGGAGAAGGGACACGGACACACGGACAGGGGGCAGGGGACACACCGCCTACGGAAGTACAGGCTGAGAAGGGATTCAGCAAAGTAAACGAGGGGCGTGAGGGGTCCTGAAGGGCATCAGCTAACGAGGCGGCAGATGGAGTTAGCCACGTGGAAACGTGGGCGTCAGGAGGCGGGTCTCCATTCCCCACATGCAGGAGGGTGCTGGAAATCACACCTGGTTAGTGTTACGTGAACCCGCGTCAGCTGCCTGGAACCCAGGTCACGGGGGCTCCCTCACCGGCACTTCCTCCGCCAGCCCGGGAGCGCGCTCCATGGGCACGGGTCCCCGAGTCCTACAGTAGGACCCAGGGGGGTCCGGGGTAGAACCACAGCCACCTGAGGTAGAGGGGCACAGTACTGAGCATCCCCCATCCCCGACCCCAATTACTCAAGCATTTAGGTCCCGCCGTGAAGGGACTCTGCACACACAGGTAGTTCCTACTTAACGGACCTGAACCCCTCGGGAGGACCCAGGTGGGGGCCGTGGAGAGCCGTGAGTGGGTCCTGGGAGGTCGTTCCAGAAGGGAGATACTCAAGCCCTAGGCTGGTCCTGGTGGCACAGCTCTGTGTCCTCGAAGACCGAGTTTTTACTTCTAAGGAGAACTTGGAGACTTCGTGTTTGATAAAAAGGAAGGAGATGGAGGCAGAAGGCAAAGTCAGGTGGACGTCACCTCCCACCACCTGCTTCGAAGGCAGCCACGAGCCAGGCAGGGAGGGGGGCGTCTGGACACAGAGGGGCCCCAGGCCGACAGCCAGCAAAGGGGACAGGCCTCCATTCTGCAGCTCAAGACCGCAGCTCAGCCGACCCCGTGCACCTGGTTCACCCTCGGAGCCCCTGGTCGGGAGGTAGCCAGTGGTCAGCCTCTCGCACCCCCCCCCCCCCACCCCAGGACCTGCCGTGCAGAGGACAGCCACATACCTAGATTCTGACCCTCAGAACTAGTGACATTAGGGCTGTTAGAGCCACCAAGCTTGTAGATGGTCAATTAGTCAAGACAGAACTGTGGGGAGTTAGGACAACTGCCCTTTGTTTTCTGGATGGAGCTCCAGACACAGGAAAGTCAGGACCCCGTCTGGTCCACACAGCAAGCGTGGTTTATGGTCAGAATGTGAACCCACGCCGTCTGGCTTCCCAGCTCCCCCCCCCCCCCCCGCCCCGTGCAACACCCATAGCAAGGACAACATTCCCTACCCCGTGGGGGCCCTCTGGGAACCCCAAGTTCATGTTCACATGACCTTCTGCAGGGAATCCTCATGATGCCCGCACCATTCGAGAAACCTTCCCAGAGCCCCACACGGATCCATCGGACTCCAAAGCCCTCAGCCGCTGCAGAACTGGGGGTCTGCTTCTCCCTCAGGAGCGCTCTCCGGATGCAGAGCAGCCTCTGGGCATCACACAGGCAGCCTCGGGGCCACAGCCCAGCCTGACCCCGGGCTCGCGGAACCGCGGTGAGGTGAGGGAGACACCTGCGGCCTCAAGTACCTGCCCGGGGCGGTCTACCCTGCACGCATCAGACACCCACGCACCCCAGCAGGTGCACCTTGTTGTCGGCCCCATTTCACAGGTGGGAACACTGAGGAAAACTTGGGCCACGAGCCCCGAGTCACGCGGGGGCTGGCGGGTGCCTGAGGCAGGACTGGAGTCCACCTGCTCAGAGCGTCACTCGGCACCCCCCGGCTCTCCCTCTGCCGGGTGGGGTCCAAGTGACAACAAGAGGCAGGAGCAGAGACGCCATCCGGGGAGCAGGGTCTCAGGTGTCTCACCCCCAGTCACCTCCCAGGGGAGAGGGAGGAATTCTGCCCCCAGAAGCCACCGAAGGACCACGAAACACAAGCCCTCACCCGTACACGCCAGCAGGGAAATGGGGATTCACGACGCGTCCCGGAGAGCACGAGAGCGTCCCCCAGGCACAAAGCTACCCAGACATCTAGGAAGCCTAGCACACACGACAGGAGCAGAAAGAGGAGAACGAAACCCTGTCTGGGTTTCCTCCCCCACGGACACCCTCCCATCCCCTTACCTGCCTGGGCTTCCTCCTCCCTCCCCTCCTCGGGGCCCCCATGGAGGAGCATCCTCACAGCCATGCAGAAGTCCCCCCGTTTGTCCCTGCAGCCACCAGCCAGGACAGGGGGCCCAGGTCAAGTCCAGCCCCTCCTCAAAAACACAATTACAAACCTTAGAGCAGCAAGGTCGTAAAGCCTTTCTACACCCGGGGCGGGGGGGGGGGGGGAAGAGGGCAGCAGCCTGTCCCATGGAAAACAACACTTTCCCTCAAGGAGCAGGCATTAGCCCCCCGAGGGCCGACCTGACACCCAGGCCCCGGGGCAGAGGCCGTTCCGTGTCTCCTCCGGCTGCTGTGACTAGCCCCATAAGCCGTGAAGTTTCAGAGGAAGCCAACTCGCCACCTTACGGCTCAGGAAGTGGGAGAGAGTCTCAGGGCCGAAAACCAAACCTGCCTTCCTCCCGGAGCGTCAAGTGACGAGCCGTTTCCCCTCTTCTCTGGGTCTGGAGGCGCCTGGGCTCCCGGATCCACGGACGTGCAATCTTCTCTCCCACCATCCCAACCCCTTGTGAGCCTCCGCCCCCAGCCTCCCTCTTATAAGGACGCTAGTGATTACACTGGACTCACCTGGGTGTTCCAGAACTCTCCAGCCCGAGCACCTTAAACTAATCACACCTGCGAATCCCCTCCTGCCCGCCCCCCACCCCACCGCCCAAGAGAGCACATTCACAGCCTCGGGGACCAGGGCGTGGGCATCTGGGCCGGAGACCCTGTTCTCAGACCACAGCCACGAACCTGGCAGGAAGGCTGGGAAGTCCGCCTTTCCCTGAAGTGCAGACGTAACATCCGGGTTGGGAGGGAGCCTCCCGGGAGCCCTAGGGGCTCGCTCTGTCCCGACCCGAAGAGACCAGGCCTCACGGGGACGCCGAGTGCTTGTTCCCTATGCCCTCAAATCAGTCTCAGGTGTCAGCGCCCAAGTTGCTCTCGGGTACAAGGCGAGCACGGAAAGCACGAACACGTGAAGTCCCCTGGATCCTTCTCCTCGGCCCCTTCGGTCTGTAGGATAAAGCCCAGAGCAGCCAGAAGCCGGTGGCCCACTGCACCTGTGTTGCGTTGCTGACCCCGTGCTCCCCTTACCGCAGAGCCAGCTCTCTCTCGTGTCACCACCCGGCACAGACATCCCCGTGGTGCCGGCGACGCTCTGAGCTGGTCGCTGGGACCCACCTGCCCAGCACCCCGTCCTACCATCCCCCACCCCTCACCCCCCGCTCTCCCACGGGGGCCCTGCCCAGGTCACCTGCCTGTCCCTACTTCCCTCCTCCTCCTGCCCGGCACCCCCGGCACTCCACCTGCGGTGGCCTCCTCTCGCCTCACGTCACATACAGGTTCTGCTCTCCTGACGGACGTCCTTCCTCGCCCTGGGGCTACCTCCTCCCAGCTCCCTGTTTACACATCTCGGGCACCTGTTTCCAGCCGGCTTTCCACGCAGGGGGGCGGCTACCTGTGCTCACAGCCGTCTACGCACCGGGTGCCTGCCTCCCGGACCCGTGTCCCGGTCACTGCGGCTCCCCCCGCTGAACACACTCAGAGGCCGAACCCCAGGAAGAGGAGGGGACCCGGCAGACCCCTCGCTGACCGCCTGCGGTGACGGATGGGGGAGAGAAGGAATCACGAGCAAGGGCAGAGGGAGGGCGTCTGAGAGCCACTGGCACTAAGTCACCGGGACGCTTTCCTGAACGCTAGTCCATCGGACGGATGGAATTTCTGCAAAATCTGGAGCTTCCCAGCATCACGCTCACTGCGGGGAGGGTCCCGGAGCCCCTCACACGACCCGGGACCTTCCACCCCATGCAGCCGCTGGAGCGCTCCTCCCTGGTCCCTCCCTGGTCGGGATGCAGACGACGGGGCAGGACGAGGCTGGCTCCCGGGGGGAGGACCGGGTCACTCCGTGGGGAGGAAGCACCAGGGGCTCTGGGCTCCGTCCCCAGGCCCCGGGGGAGGCGGAGGGGCCACACTGCAAAGGGGTCCCACGGAGGCCTCCTGGCCACAGCGAGTGTCCCCGCCCACGGTGCAGGCAGCGTCCCCGCGCTCCGTCCTGCTGCGCAGGCGGGACCTTCGGGGTGCGTCTCCGAGGGCCCGTGGGGCCCCGAGGAAAGCCCGGACTACAGACGCTGAGCGCGAGGCAGCTGCAGGGACAGCCCGGGCGGGTGGCACTCAGCCCGCCTCCAGAAGTCAAGGCCTGTCCTTCCTGCGGGGACTCCGGTCGGCGCTTCAGCTCATCAACCCGAGATGCGAGTGGCCGGCAGAGACGCCCCAGGAGAGACCGCCATGAAGACAAAACGTCCAGCAGAGACTCTGAGGGGAGAGACACCTACCGGAACCGGAAATCTCTGAACACCCAGGAAGTTTCCTTCGAGCCCCCGAAACCGGAAGCCGTTCTGTCAGTGAAGATGAACCGCCAGGAAACCAGAAAGCCTTTGGGACATGCAAACGGGGCAGAAAGTTAAAACAGCAAAGCATCAGACGTTCACGTTCAGGGCATCTCGACGACGGGAGGCCCCAGCAAACAACCACACGCAACACGGGGACAGAACGAGGTGAGAGCAGATGACGAGTTTGGGGCGTGGGGTCAGGGAGCCTGCACGTCACTGCGGGTTCCAGAGAGAGGACACAGGAGACCGTCAGGTGGAGGGTTAAAGAAGATTCTGCAAGATGGGAAACGATCCGTTCCCAGGTAAAAGCTCTCACCAGGTACTTAGGACCAGGAATCGTTTTTTAAGAAAGAGAAAGAGACGCACACTCAGAGATATTGTAGTAGTGACATTTCAGAACGAGAGATGCTCTAGAATGTTCCGGAAGCTTCCAGAAAGAGAGCACCCATTGCACACCACAGATTGGACATCTGACTCCAGCAGCTGAAGGAGGGAACGATCGCAATCTGCTGGGAGCTCAGGTGGACAGACAGATGGTAAGTCTCACAAATGCTTCGAGAAACCAGGGACGCAGGGCTCAGAGTGCACCCACACATCCCTGTGAGCCACGGGCCCACAGGGTGACCCTGCGCCCAGCACTCCTGTTGGTAGGTGACCCTCCTCCGCTGGGGAGGCCACGCCCATTCGCTCTGTGATCCACTCCCTCCCCCACTCTGGCCTGGCTCTTTGTCTCAAGGAGTCACAGGCTCCCCTGCCACGTGGCTTCTGGCTGGAACCGGCCCAGGGGAGGTGCTGGGGGCAGGGGGCAGGGAGAACCGGGACCAGGCTCTCGGCCTCAGGAGGCATCTCCAGCCGCGGTTACACCTCCTCCAGGATTCCCCCGGGGCAGCCCCCAGCGCTGGCCCGGCTCCTGGGCACCGGGGGCAGCCCCTCTTCCCTCCGTCCTCCAGCCCCGAGGGGACAGCCGCTCTCCGCAGCTGCTCATCTGTCGCTGCTTCTCGATATGATTGGGTTTTCATCCTCCCGGCACCCGCGTACCCGAGGTCCCGTGTTCCTACAACAGTGTCTCTGATCTGGGCTGGTCCCGACTGACGCAGTCCCCAGCAGGCTAAGCTTTGGGGCCATTCAGTTGTCTGACCCCCACAACCGGCTTCCGGGACAACGTCTGAGTTTTCCCCAGTTCCCTGTTTTGTGGGAGGAAACCGAGGCTGAGAGGAGATACGTCGCCCCAAGTCCTACAGGCTCCGGGTGGCCCCGCAGGGTCCGGGCTATGTCACCCCCGAGCCCGTGCTCTCTGTGCGCACGCTCACGGCCACCCTGCCCAAGCGGGCATTCTGCCCCGACCAGCCATGGCCTCGTCCGCCTCCAAGGAGCTCGGGCCAGTCCCTCTGCTACTGTGACCTGCGAGCTCCTGGTGTGGCCAGTTACACAGGCTCAGGTCACAACGCCAGCCTGGAGACTGTCCCACGGCAACACCAGCCGCAGGAAGCGGAGATCTGAGTTCTGATCCTGCCTCAGGGAGACGTGTGAACGCCTGCCTGTCGCCATCGTAGCCGGGCTGCGTCCTAGAGTCTCAGCCGTGACCGAGCGTGGAAAGACGCTCCACACCGTCACCACGGAGGACACAGAGAGAGACCCGACTCCTTCCTGTTCCGGAGGCAAAGACGAAAGCACACAATCCCAAAAAAGCACCCGCCCCAGTCGCATGAAGACCTCGCTGCGTGGCCACAACTGTCCGTTGCTCAGGCCGTGGACACGCGTGCTCTTTCCTCTCTTTACGAATAATATTCCTCCGAACGCCCGTGTCCCTGTTGCGCCTCCTGCTGTGTGTTCTGAATAAAACACGTAATCGGAGCGACGTAATCCGGTCCGAGAGCCTTTCTGACTCCCACCCCAGGGCTGCCTGCAGAGCAGTGAATTTGGAGCCCCACCCCCCCGCGACAGACACAGAGACATGAAGCGTGCACGCAGACCCGCGCGCGCGCACGCACACACGCATGGACATGCACGCGCACGCACGCACAGGAGTCGGAGCAGAGATCCAGCTGGGAGTGCCGGGTGCCCCGATACGTTCTACTCCCGGGTCACTGCAGTTTGCTGCCTCCCTGTCCGCCGGCTGGTGCCCCTGGCCTTCCCTCCCTCCTCTTTGTGTCTGCAATGCCTACCCTCATTAAGAATCTCTAGGAGATCTTCCCAGAGCCTCCCGCGTGGAGAAGGATGTGCAGAATGCGAAGTAATCGCTTCCTGACGTGTGCCCTTGGACTGAGTTTTTAAAGAACCTTGACATTTACCTACAGACGGTAATGAGTCCGAAGAGGCTGAGCTGTGCCGAGTGCGTGACCCTCCCTGAGTCACCTCGTGCTTCCTCCATCCCCCCACGTCACACGTCCAGGAGGAAACTCCTTTCTGGCCTCCCCTGGCCCCCTTCGGGGACGGCTGCAAGCCATCTTCTGGGTGGATCCGGAGAACGTCAACACCGGAGAAGGAGGCGCAGGCCGTTGGCTCTAAGGAACGTGTTGCCCCAGAGCCCAAGCCGTGCGTTCAGAACTCCGGAGACGTCGCTTCGTTCGGGTGCTCTGAGCAAAGGGCCATCGCTTCCTGTAGTGTGCGAGCCAGAACAGACCCGAGAGGGACGCGGTCACTGTTAACCAGCCGTGCGTGTAGATGCCACCCAGCCTGGCTGAACCAGGTGGTACGGACCCCCACCTAAGGGGCACATCCCCAGCTCCACATCTCAGCTCTTTGATCTGCTGTCTCCGGACGTCCCTCTTCTCATCGTTCGCGCACGTCGTCTGTCCCAGTCCCACCCCTGCAATGAAATGACCTCGCCTCAGTCCTGTGCCAGCAAATGCCTCTCCTTCGTGGCTCCAGCACGTTTCCCTTCGTCTGGTTGCAAATGAGAGAAACCCACTGAGCCTAAAGGAGTGTCTTGTGTCTCACGTATCCCGTTCCCGTGTTCTCTTCGAAGTGTTACGGTTTCATGTGGTTTTTGTGTCATGTGGTTTTTGTGTATTTGTTGCCTTTCGGTGCCTTGGCCACTCAGTGCACCAGAGACGTTTCCTGCTCCCCGGACTCAGGATACTTGGCCCACGTGGGGTCCTCCCACTCGTTTCTCTCCATGCTCTGCTCACAGTGCTCCCCCTCTTGTCCTACGAGCGGCACAGGCCGTGGTGGGTTTCATCTCTCGGCCTCATTCGTCCGCGTCCTCCTCTTTTCCGCAGCAGGATTGACCGTCCTCGAACACGGCGAGCACACAATGCCAGAAACCGAGCTGTCCTCCGTCTTCGTCCCAATGGGTGGGGGTGGGGGGGATTCGGGTGTCTCTGTTCTGGATGGACTTTCACCGCATCAGGAAGCGACGAAGTCCCCTCCCTTGTGTTGAGGATCTCTCTGAAACTGGAGTCTGACCAGTGGCCCCGGGGAATGCATATCCTTTGAAATGAGTCCTGCCAGATGTGAGCTCTTTGTTCAGGGAGAAGCCCAGGCCTGTTCCCCCATCAGCCGAGGGAAAGGACTGATCTCAGCTGGTCTGATACACTGCGGGCACGTGAGGAAGGCGTGGCTTCGGCCACAAGGAACTGGTAGCGTTGAGGGGTCTCCCAAGCCGACGAGAAGGTCGGACACGAGCACAAGGGAAGAGCCCATGTCGCGCCTTCAAAGCGCAGCATTTGCTTTCAGACAACAGGCGCCTGGCTAAAAGAGGCAACCGAGAAACACTTGGTCCCTGGGTTGGTTTGGTGACTCTGTCATCTCAGGCCTGTGGATGGGCCTCTGTGGGATTGTCTAGGTCTTTACCTCTTAGTCACAAGAAGGCTGCCACTGCTCCAAGCATCTCGTCCTCGTGCAACAGAACTAAGGGAGGGGACCCTCTGTCCCACATTTCTGTCTCTACTGGGAGGACAGTAAGTCCCAGGGGCTCCAAGGAGGCTTCCTTCCCTGCCACCGGCCAGAATCAGAGACAGTCCCAAGTCCCAGCTCTAAAGGCGGCTGCAATTTAGATGGTGGTTGTGTATCTGGCAATTTCAGTTTCCACCGAAGGAGGGAGAAGGACTTGGAAGTAAGGAGAAAGGGCAGAAAGAGCTTTCTAGACGGGCAACCTGACTCGGTGCCCCGGTGAGCCCTGATGTCAGTACAGGCCGGCCTCGTTGATGGACCCCCGCATCCCAGCCCCTCTCCAGGTGGACAGGAAGGCTCAGCGAGGGCACACCAATGTCACAGCGCTGCCTCTCAAGCCGGGGACACCAGACCCCTCAGGCCACTGTCCTGCAGGGCACCCATCAGCCCGAGACGCCCTCGGGGATGCTCGTGGCTCCCGGTGAGCTCCAGGCCTTGGTTCTTCCCCTTCGCCTGTACCATCACCCCCTAACGCCCCGGGTACTTTGCTCGTGACCTCCGGTAAGTTGTGAGGTGGGGACGTTTTCTATAGAAGTTCCCTTTGGAATTTTTAAGTAGATTACAATTTCTCAATTCAAAAGGAAAGAAACTCGCTGATAAAAGAAGAACCGTGGACTAGAGTGGGGAAAGAAATTTCCAGTTGGAGCCGTGCATTCCTAGCTCCCGTCCCTGGCTGCGACCGGTGGACCAGACTGGACGGAGCCCTGAGGAGCTGTCAGCCTCGGCTCTGCCGGGTGAACGGGTCAGACAGACGGGCTCCTTTAATCCAGGAAGAAACAGTGGGGCGGTGACTTTTGTCACTAGCGAAGCCTGGCCCCTCTGTCTGTCTGCGTCCCTGTGGCAACACGCTCTGGGCCCTCCCGTTCGCCTGGGGCTGTCTGATCACACGTGTCTCCTGGTTGACTGCTGGCTGCCCGTGCAGGTGCCCATGCTCACCCCCTAGGTGAGGACAGAAACCAGCCTGCAGCCTGCAGGAGGCTTCAGACCCAGAGAAAAGGGTGGAGCCAGGGCCGGTAGAGCCCCGAAAGGTGACCTCCCGATGGCCATCCAGGGCCCTGCTCTGCGGAACCAAAGTGGGCACCAGGGATGGGACAGAAGCTTGTGTCCCCGAGCGGATTCGCTGTTTCCCCCAGAAAGGCCAGACGCACCTGCTTTCTGGCTGGAAAGCTGCTCGCATCCTGAACCGTGTGGACACGGTGACCTGGGGTCTGGGGGCCGACAAGGCTCATGTTTCTCCAGAGGGAGCTGGCCGGTTTGGCCCTGCTGGGCGTCCATAAACATCATCATCTCTTTCTCTAACCTGTTGGTGCTGTGGGACAAGTCCCTTCTCTTGTCCCATTAATAGGTTTGTCCAACCCAAAAATGTAATTCTCCCGCATGCTCATTAAACCTCATCTCTCTTTTCCCGAATGATGTACAGGAGACAGTTGTATCCCTGAAAACAGCAAGCACTTCCCCGCCCCCCACCCGTGTCCTGTCCAGTACTGATAAATTCTCGCCTTCACTTGCTTTTGGCTTTCAACACCTCTGTCTGCAGGTGGAAAAATAAAGGCAGCAAAGGCCTCTCAGTTCCAAATAGCAATTGTAAGTGTTTGCCATTTGTTCTTACTTGGAAGAAGCAAAACCACCCAGATAGAGAAATGCACTGGGTTTAGCTCCCGAGACTTTGTGGTCACAGAGATAAGCGGCGTGTTTAGATGGACCACACAGAGCACCAGCCACCTTCCTTAGGGCATCCGGGCGCACTGGCCCCTTGGCAGCTCGGGGTCTGCAGTCCTTACGCAGCAATCACGTCCCTGCAGTGATTCATACACCTGGACAAGGTCAGCGATTAGGGACCTCGTCCCAGAGGCTAAGGGAAGTTATTTCTGAGTTGCCTTTGGAGAAAATACCTGAGCTGCACAGAAAGCAAAAAGAATCCGACGCGCAGGATCGGTTCTCACTGAGCCGAGGACAAGGGGAATTCGGTGACAGATGCTCGGGGGAGGCTGAGAGGACATCTGATTCCTGTGCACTCGGGTGGGCTGGGCTGGAGAGCTGGTGCCAGCCACGCGAGGCGGGTGAAGTCGCGGGCCGCCCAAGGTGCCGTCAGTGGGCAGTGAATCCCCTGCGTTTTTATCCCACAGACTGTCACACCTTTAGCAGGTGGGTTTCTTCCACCTCAGGTCACTAATGAAAACACACCTGGGTCATTTTGCTGGCTAATATGCAAAATGAAAAAGCGTCAGCCTCCGAGATTTCAGTGACCTTCCAAAGAGATCAAATGACAGGCATATAAGCATCTTCCTGCTGGTTCCAAGTGACCTTATTAAATGTCTCTGAGTTTCAGATATCAGACACCAGGCTGTGAAATGGGCGATCGTTCCACCCAGTGCCTACTGGGCACCTGTGAACGATGATTAACAGGATGGCTTTTCTCACAAATGGCAAACCCCCCTTGGCCGCGTCCCGGCTCCGAGAGCCTGTGTGATGCCCGGAGAAACGATCTTCCCCATGCCTGACTGGGAAGAGAGACTTCAGACCCTCAGATACAGTCAATCACTCGAGGTTATCTATTCACATTTGTCTTAATTTTATCAGACCAGTTGACTTTGAACTAGAGGTGGCCAAGAGAATTAATAACAGAGAATAATCCACTCATGAGTGCCAGGTGATGGCAGGTGGCATAAGTGATGTCGGCTGGCTCAGCTGGCCCGTGGTGTGGCCGTGGAGGCAGGCATGTGAGGTCACTGTCATGTCTCGTCAGTCATGAATGGCATCACCAAAGCCCGGGCCATCACTCCCCTGTTAATGAGAGTTGCTTTACCCCACTGAAACAGACACTTGTCCTGGGAGTCCCCTCAAGACTCTGGCCTATCAGTACAAGAATCCTGGAACGTTCTCTGCTTTTCCCACTCTGGAGACTAGAACACCACAATGTTCAGGTGGGCGACCTTGACTCTGGCTTGCAGGCAGGTTCAGCCAATGAGCAGCCCGTGCAGGAGAGCAGGGAGTAGGATGTAATTCTCTTCAGTCCTGTGGTGTCGCTTCCAGGAGGGTCTCCCTGTCCCTTACAGAAAGACAACAGGACATGCCCCCTACACTTAACTAAAGAACACTCTTCTAAAAAATCCATGGATTGGGGCACTTGAGTGGCTCAGTTGGTGAAGCGTCCGACTTCGGCTCAGGTCGCGATCTCACGGTTCGTGGGTTCAAGCCCCGCATCGGGCTCTGTGCTGACAGCTGGGAGCCTGGATCCTGCTTCGGATTCTGTGTCTCCCTCTTTCTCTGCCCCTCCCCCATTCATGCTCACTCACTCTCTCTCTCTCTCTCTCTCAAATATAAATACACATTAAATTTTTTTAAGATCCATGGATCTAAATAGTCTGATGTCTCAATCAAACAGTACATTGAATTAAATAAAAGCGAAGATACCATGTACCCAAATCTGTGGGATACAGCTAAGGCAGTATGTGAGAGAAATTTATAGCCTTAAATACAGAGATGGGAGGACGAGGGAAAGTCTCCAATCAATAATCTAAGCTTCCACCTGAAGAACTACAAGAGGAAAATAAAAATAAGCCAAGGCAAACTGAAAGAAAGGAACAGTAGAAAGCAAAAGTCACTAAGACTGAAAATAGAAAACTAATACAGAAAATCAAAACAAAAACAAAAACAGAGAGCTGGTTGTTTGGGGGAGATCAATCAAATTAACAAAACAATTAGAGAAGAAACAAATTACTAGTGTCGGGAATGAAACGGAGATATTACAACAGACGCTGCAGACGTCAGGAGGGTGATACAGGAATACTACCAACTAGTTTATACACATAAATTTGATGACCCACCTGAAGTAGACAATATCCACTGGCGATATCCTACAGACTTTCACTGCCCTACACATCCTCTGTGCTCTGCCTGTTCACCTCTGCCCTCTCAACCCTGTCAACCACTGGTCCTTTCACCGCGCCCATAAATTTTGTCTTTTCCAGAGTGTCATGTAGTTGGAATCATACAGTCTGTAGCCTTTTCAAATTGGCTTCTTTCACTTAATAATATGCATTTAAGTTTCTTCCGGATCTTTTCATGGCTGGATAGCTCATTTATTTATAGCCCTAAAGAATATTCCCTTGTCTGGATGGAACACAGTTTGTGTTTCAACTATTCAACTACTAAAGGACATCTTGGTTACTTCCAAGTTTGGGCAATTATGAATTCGTCTGCTATAAATGTGCGTGTGCATGGAGATAGAAGTTTTCAACTCTTTGGGGTAAATACGAAGGAGCAAGATTGCCAGAGCCTACGGTCGTTGCATGTTTGATTTTGGAAGGTAGCACCAAACCATCTTCCAAAGTGGCCACACCATGTTGCATCCCCACCAGCGATGAATGAGAATTCCTAATCACTTCACGTCCTCACCAGCATCTGGTGTTGTCAGTGTTCTGGATTTTGGCCATTTTAATGAGTGTGTAGTGAGGCGATCTATTTTTAATTGTGTGCCTTCTCTGAAGCAACTGCTACTTTAGACATCAAGGCTGCGGAGGTGCGCAAGGCAGATAAAGTGCCTGCCCTCACGGGGCTTCCCTCTGAGAGAGGTTCTCGTGTCAGCTCTCTACTTGTGGCTACCCAGGAAATCAGATAATTAGAGGTAGAATTAATTTCTTAGAGGTACAACCCATAGCTCAAAGAGAAATGGAAGCTCTAGGATGTTCCTGAATCTAGGACTCTTGCAAGTTTCAGTTAGAATCTACTCAACGTTTTGTTTTTCATTGGCTTACTGGTCTACCTAGTCAGAGACATCTTTGTTTTCACTGCCTCATGAATGAGATGGAGTTGGTTTTTTTTTTAAATCTTTCTCCTGTATGTTTTTATTGCTTTTTACCAAATATTG
The DNA here is from genome assembly GCF_028018385.1 of Neofelis nebulosa. Taxonomy (NCBI): domain Eukaryota; kingdom Metazoa; phylum Chordata; class Mammalia; order Carnivora; family Felidae; genus Neofelis; species Neofelis nebulosa. Next base: position 92,227,463 of record NC_080792.1, read on the forward strand.
ATTTGTCTCCACGTAATGTGTCAACCTGGGTGAATTCCATCAAAGTTAGGGAGATTTTGGTTGTTGTTGTGCTTGTTTTCCTTTGCTTGCAAGTAGGGTCAAGGAACTCGTTCTAATTTCAAGTGTTTCCTGTTGTGACCTGGTGCTGTCACCAACATTCTCTGCATTCTAGAACTAACTGTTATTTGCTTGCACAACAGAATGTACAAGGCACGAGATGCCCATTGACCACACCACTCGTGATATTTCTCCTCTGACTCCACGTAGCAGTACCTGCCGTTGGCGAACACACTTCTTGCAGTGACGTGATTTCATACTTTTATTCCGGGGCCGAAGGACTGTTATCTAAAACAGTTTCCTATCACATTCCAACATCAAGTATGTTGGATTTACACAGGCAAAACTATCTGTATTTTTCCTTACAAGATCACTTTATTATGTTTTTTACAAGGTCAGTTTAAAATCACTCCCAACGTCTACGTGATAAAACGTATTTAGACTTTTTTTTATTTCCCCCCCAAAATTTTTCCCTGTGAAATAGGATGTCTTTCACACTCTGGCACATCTTCTATGGGAGCAGATATTAGAAAAAAGAAGCCTAAATAGCATTTATTGAGCACAGAATTTTACATGGAATATTTTATGCAATCCTCAAACAACCCTGAGGAAGCAGGGCGGGAAAGAGGTCACACAGCACATCTGAAACTGCCGTTCTTAGAAAGGTTTGCTTGCAGAGATTGGCCCCAAGCTGGCTTCTGAGACCTTGGCTGCTGATACAGACTTTCCCTAAATGATGAGGTGGCTTCCCGTGCCTAAACTGTTTGTACAGTCTATTCGGTTGTACTGACACCCGCTTTCCTGTGGGAGTCCGGAATTTGGGTATGTGCCAGGCAGGGTGCCTAAATAACCAGCCCCTAGTAAACACCTTGAGCCCTGAGTCTCTAATGGGACTCTCCACTGAGAGAAGCCCCTGGAATCTTGATCTTGGTTCCCCCAGGCTTCACCCCACATGCTTTCTTCCTTTGATTTTGCTTTGTGTCCTTTTGCTGTAATAAATCACAGCCGTGAGTATGCCCATATGCTGCGTCTTGAGTCCTTGTAGCGAATCACAGAACCTGAGCATGCCCCCCTCCCCCACGAGGACCATCCACACAGGTGTATCACCACTGACACTTATAGACCCGAGGAAGGGGGGCCCCAGCGTGGCGCCCAAGGCCACACAACTAGGAAGGGGCAGAGCTATGGACGCCTCCTTCAAAATCTCAGGAGATGCCCTCCTTCCTCAAGCTGAGGGTCTGTCTGTGCAGCTCCCAGATGAAGGGGAACCGCTCAGTGTCACTTACGACTTCTATTAGTTCTGCCGGTCGGGTGCTTGAAGCTTGTCTTCGGGAGCAGTTTGTGGGATTGGCGGATTCTAGAAAAACACAAGAGCGATTCTAGATCCTAGAAGCCAGTGGGGCCCGGTAAGTAGTGAGGCATGCGCCACACATAACCACCCCATCTAACGAGGCAACATCCACGACCGACATCGTGCGTTTGCCACTCCCGTGTCCCCAGTTCCCAGATACACACGTCCCACACTTTAACTGCCCTTTAACTGGGACACGCCGTGAAACAAAGGCATCTGCCGAGTGTATCCGGAGGCACTCTCGAACGGCGGTCTACAAAATATTGATAAATCTTACAAGAGAAGGAATCTTAGAGTTGATAAAATAAGGTGATTCATTCTAAGCATACGTCTCCCCCACGCCCGTGCAGTTTCTTGCTCTAACAAACCGGGCGTAGCAGACGTGTTTCCTGACAGGTGGCAGTGAAAGTGTCATCGGGATGAGCTGGCATTGTTTGAATTTTTCATAAGTCCCGGGATGCACTGGCAGTGGTGATGCAATTCAGGCAAACATAAAAAGGACTTACCTCCCACGTGGAAGCAATTAATGTCAGTAATTAAAGCTAACGGGGGTTTGTGTCCCCTTTCAAAGTTTCTACACAATTCAGCTGGCTTTAGGATTTTCTGGAAGGATTTGCAGAGTTTCACCAACCGTCTCTCACCAGAGCGGTTGAAAGAGCAAATGCGTTTCTTACCCTGACAGGTTCACGCTGCTGTGTTTCCTCACCACGGGCTTAAGCCCATCAGCACCCGAAGTTCTTCGCATTGTATTTGTCGTTGACTCGGTTTGCGTCCCATGCCTCGCGGGGTTTTGTCACCTGGGCCAGCACGCGTCTCGGGCACAGCCAGGGGAGCCAGTGCCTGGGCCACCGTTCCTGTCTCGCAGGCACCAAGGTCATGCAACGGGCCTGAGAGGCGGTGCTCTGCTCTCTGAGCTGACCTCGGAGCCCAGAGCCTGGGCCTCGGGAAGCAGCCACGTGGCTTCCAAGGGCATCCAGGAGCCGCCAGAGCTCTCCTGGTGGGTGTCCTCAGTGCAAAGCTGCAGGGCAGAGAGCCCGTGGTTACAAAAGCACGCCTCTGCCCGGCCACAGGGTGTCAGATCCGGCCAATGCTTGGTGATCCCCCGATGGACACTCCTATCCTTCCGTCTCTCTTTCTGGCCCTTAATCCCAGGGACTAAGAAAAAAAACAAATGCCATGAAACGGTGGGGAAGGGAGTCTTAAAATTCCCAAATAGAGAACTGGGGCTTCAAATCTTAAAACTAGGCCGTTGTCATCGGTCTTTCCGATCAAGCTGGAGAATTATAAAATATACATTTTAGCTTCACTTAACGAGGCGTTCAAATTATTTATTTATAAACTGAAATCATGGAATGTTCACCGTGGAAGCAATCTTGGAGACCATCTTGTGTAATCACTTTATTATAAAAGGTAGGGAAACTGAGGCCCACCTGGTGAGCGATGGGCCCGACGGGCAGGCAAAAGCAGGACCAGAGACAGCCCGCGACCTCAGGGCTCCCCCATTTGGGGGTTATTTCCACCAGAGGGGTGGATTCTCAGGTACAGACAGTGCAGGGTATAGGGGAGTCACTGATGGAGGAGGAAGAAATTGTGTGGGACAAGACCACACAGTGACAAGGTGACAGCTGAGCGGGGGTGGGGGGGGGAGAAGAGTCTTGTCTGGGAGCTGTTGGGGGCCCCACTCCAGCTCTTCCTGAAGCCGAAGGAAAGAAGGTCCCTGTGGACACGCTCACATTTATTCCTGAGCTCCTTCCAAAAACGACCATTTTATGTCACTGCTATAGCCTTTGCACTGAATTTGGATGAATACTCTGTGCTTTTCCCATTGATATACATTAAATTGTCAAAAAACACTTCCTCTCCTTTTCTTTTTATGTACTGATGTTTTATTTTTTGAGAGAGAGCAGGGGAGGGGCAGAGGGAGGGAGAGAATCTTAAGCAGGCCGCATGCTCAGGACAGGGCTCGATCCCATGAACCTCGAGATCATGACCTGAGCCAAAATCAAGAGTCGGACACTCAACTGACTGAGCCACCCAGGCGCCCCATACAAACCTACCTTTTGCCTCTAAATGTCTCATGCTTGTCCAGACTCTTGAATCCACTTGCCCCAAATGTCCCCAGTCAGCTTTGGGCTGGACTTTTGTAGCTGAGGACCTATAAACAGCTATAAGGTGACGCATTAGAAGAGGTGACATTTGATGAAAGGGAAGGATCCTTTTCAGAAGTTGGCTAGCCAGCAGTGAATTTATTCATTCTCCAGGTGCAAGATTTAGGATCTTCTGACCCTTGGGTCCAGCTGAGGTGTGAGTCATCATCTTGCCGATCTGTTCACCCCATGCCGCCATGATACCCAAGGCCCAGGATAATTATACGTGGACGCTGGGCGCTAGGTGGCTTACTAGGAAGCACTGAATCAAGTATAGGGAAGACACGTCCAGTGCCCGGATGGGGTTTCGCAGCTGGTTGTAGACGTTTGCCGAAAACAAGGTAACACTGAGGATGATGGATGGTAATGACATTGACTGAGCCTTGCTCTCGTGGGAAACGTTTCAAGATTTCAAACCAGGTTCCCCAACACCCCTCCAGCTGATTTCCTTATTAGAGGTGTCTCTCCTCATTGATCTGACTAGGAGGGTGACAGTTCCCTAGGGACACCCAGAGCCAGTCGTCAGTGATCTGCTACAATTTCCTCCTTCCTTCAGAGCTGCGGTTAGCAAACCGCCTTCCGTCCAGACTCCTGCTTGTCACAGTCTCTCGAGTTAAAGTCTGTTTTCTCCAAACCCCACCCTGTTGTGCTGAAGGAACAGCGCATGGCATAAGGGAGCAGAGATGCGCCCCTTTCTGCTGTCGACGTGCGCAGACATTCCGCTCTGCTGAAAAGTCGCGATTTCAAAACTGCAGATGTCCTTGCCTTCGCCCACGTGATGGCGTCATTCTGGGGCCACACTGGTAGCATCAGAAGCCGCCTTGGTGGTTCTGAGCACCTATCAACAGATACTTTGAAACGTTCCTGTTAAGTCTTTTATGACGTTGCTGTAGAAAATGTTGGGAGTCCATTTTCCCCCCTCTAAGGGGGATGTGGTCTAGCAGAAGTGATGCACCTGACTTCTGAGCGCTCCCTGGGACCACCAGGAATCAGCGCACGGGCGCTCGAAGGTGAGCGGGCCAGAGCAGCACAACTTGTGTCCCAGAAACTTGGGCAGTGACGGAGGGGGTGACGGATTGGAGTGAATTCAGAGAGCCTGCCTCCACCGTCACAAGCAATTTGTTCCTACAGGTGGCTCCCACAGCACACGTACCCCTCAGAGCAGGTGACCCATCCACCCCAGCTCCGGGGTAATTCCAGAATAGTCTAAACTGATCGTGGCATCCTTCCCTTGCCAGTGATTGGTTTAGGAATGGGCATGTGACCCAATTCTGACCAGTGAGATGTGAGAGAAAATGTGCCGGGAAAGGGACACACAGAGTGCTGCCGGGTCGTGATAGAAACCCAGAAGCTTCAACTACCGTCTTGCAAGATTAAGGGAACCAGGTTGAGGCCCAAGCTCGCAGCCAAAGATGGAGAGCAGGAGACAGAAAGTTTACTTGAAACTTGTATACATTAACATGTTCTGGAACATCCACACACACCTTAGGGCTTCTGGATATGTGAGATGCTAGATTTTCCTTGTCATTTAGCTGGTTTGCGTCGGTGTTTCTGGAAGGATCTTTACTAAAACTGCACCATCTTTAAACAGAAAGCTCTTGGCTGGTTGCCAGGGAGCCCACATTACTCCTAAAACCAGATTGTAACCAATGCCTGCACGAACACAATGCAGAGAAGTGTCTCCATCCAGTTACCAGGCCATATACCCCTCCCTTCACTGCAGAATGCAGCCCCAAACACCGGCCCTCTGACGATGGGCCTGTCATTTTCGTGCTCAACTTTCAAGCCTGAATCAGATCTTCACTCACACCAGGATGATGATGGGGGAGGGGAGGGTTGGTGAGGGCTTTGGGGCTAAAACAGCTGGTTCAGATCCCAGCTCTGTTAGGCTGGGTGATGGCCCCTCAAAGATGTCCATGACCGTAAACATGCATTTTACGTGGCAAGAGGGGCTTTGCGAACAGCACCAGGATCTTGAGATGGGGAGATTATCCCGGGCGCTCTGGTGGGCTACAAGGTCCATGTGAGAGGGAGGCAGGAGGGTCTCACAGGGAGATGTGACAAGGTTGCAGGGATGCGCTTTGGAGCTGGAGGAAGGGGCCAGGAGCCAGCGTGTGCAGGAAGCCTCTAGAAGCTGCGAACGCCAAGAAAACAGCCTCTCTCCCGGAATCTGCAAGAGGAACAAATCCCTGCCCAAACCTTGAGTTGAGAATTCTGACCTCCAGATCTGGAAGAGAGCATACGTGTGGTGTCTAAGCCACTCACTTTGTGGCCGTTCGTGACAGCGGCATTAGAAAATCAGCACAGCGGCTCCAACACCAGCCCCTTAGGGGGCCCCGAGATGCTTGCCTCTGAGCTCTGGCTTCCTCTCTCTCTGATGATAATAGCACTCAGTTTTCGGTGGCGATTGGACATGTTAATACTAGCAAGGCCCTGAGAATAGTCCCCAGGACACAGTAAGTGCTCAGTGACCTTAACCCATATTAACCTATCACTGCCTCCCAGCAATCTGTTTTACAAACCATTATTGAGCACTTTTGAATTTGCTGACAATTTCCATGGGGAGGAGCCGGAGGAAAGAATATGTGATCAGGGGGAATAAATCCCAGGTTCATACTTCGTGACACCCCCAGGTACTCTGGTCTTTCTCCCCTTCCCCTGCCTCCCTCCAAGCAAGCACACACCAGACACGACAGGTCCAGCCCGGTTCCGTCTTAAATACAGTGTAAACTCTGCTCTCCGTGCAGAGGATGTCCGGACCCAGAGACTGAGGGCATCACGGCCTGAGAGAGGCCCCCCGGCACAGGAAAAGGAAAGTGCAGGAGGGCCAGGCCCAGGAGAAGCTCAGAGAAGCTCCGTGGAGGTGGGACCTGAGGGCTCGAAGGGTCCTCACCGGATGCAGAAGAGAGCTGTGCCACCAGCCCCGTCACCAGCTCTGACCCGGGGGCCCATGTGACGGTCACCCTGATCCGGAGTGACAGCAACTGGAGTTTGCTGTATTTACTTTACCATAGAATGGGGACACTTTACATTGTTTTACTATAGGACCGGATATTGATGCAAGGCTTGAACCCACAAGCTGGGAGATCATGACCTGAGCAAAGTCAGACGCTTAACTGACTGAGCCACCCAGCGGCCCTCAAGGGTCTGACTCTTGATGCGAGGCTTGAAGCCACAAGCTCAAGTCTTTCAAGTCTTGCTAACAAAGCCAGACGAGGTCCAAGTCCCCAGAAAGACTTAGGGAGGAAAAGAGACTTGAGTTCGACTCTTTGGTATTTTGGCTCAAGGACTGTCTGAAAGTGTGGAAGGTGAATGGGGCGGGACACAACCCTCTGGGGCCCCTGGGGGGCGGCTCAGCATGGTGCCCAGGCCTGAGGCTCTCACACCCAGGACAAAGGGCCTACAGAGAAAGCTCTGGTTGCCAGGTCCCCAGGGGGCGGTGGGGATGGGGTGGGGATTTGGTCTCCTCTACGAAAGCTGCATGCCTGTTCCTCCAAAGAAGTGGCTCGCACGTGGAGCGAAAGGTTCAGGAAACCACCGTCCCCCGTGTCCTCTGTCAGGTGCGCAGCCCCCGGCTCAGGGCAAGAAATTCGGAACACGGGAAAGGATGCGGATTAATCCCCCGCGCTCTGATGGACGGTCCCTCTTCGCACAGCCGGCCGCCCCCCCCACCCCCCAACCCCCAACCCCGGCGCGTGGGGAATCCGTGTCGTCGTCCTCAGGGTGGCTCAGCACAAAGATCGTGTTTTCTGATTCTACACGGTGACTTCCCACACTGTCGTCAGACGTCAACACCGTTCATCATGCCGCCCCTCCCCCCGCCGCGCCGCCTTCCCTGTGAGCGCTGAGGCCATTAGCTACACATCGACCCTCCCTCTGAAGGTTTGTGGCCTGGGGTCAGGGAACCACCTTGTTCAACATCGCCAGGTGATGGAAAGGGAGTATTGACTTCCCTCCAGGAATGGAAGCGTGGAAGGCTCTGCCTTGCAGTGACAACCCAGAATATTAACCTGCTCTCACAGCCAACGAAGGGAGCTGCATGCCGTGTGGACGTGAGCGATGCCTGCGTCCCAGCTCCTAATGCACAGGCCACCCCGCAGGCTTCCGAAGGGCATTCCAGCAGGCCTCCCGGAGGTCTGCTCGCACATACACGGTGTGTCCCTCTCGAATCTGCACAACATCCAGGCTGAGGCTCCAAACACTCGGGGATTTTCCTTGGGATGCCAGGGAGGGGGGAGTCGCTTAGGTGTCAACTTTGAATTTGGACTTCTCATACTGAGAATTTAGTTCACTCGCCCAGGGAAAGCCGGGAGGTCCTAGGAGCCTCTCAGAGGGACAGGAAAGGGTGGAGCCTGGACCGAAACCCACTTGCACTCCGTCTCAGGTTGGTCCTGGTCCCACGCAGCCCCAGTTTTCCCTGGACACGAGTCACAAGGGAAGGTCGAGCATCCTGCCCGCAGCCCAGAGAGGAGTCTCCGGACCTGGGCCGTCCCTGCTGGACTCTGGGTGTTCCTTGCAGTTAGAACGTAGGTGGGGGGTGAGTCTGATGGGCTGTATGGTCTCCAGTAACCTGTGCCCTCACACGTCTCCTGTGTGCACTCCAGGGGGGACCTGTCGTGTCTCCTAGTGGCCGTGAAGATGCTTAATGTGCTAGCTTTTAGCTGTGTTTGCATTTCTTACTGCCTGTTTTCCCCTCTGGACATGTTGTGTGATGTCTCCGTAGGGGAGCAGGGGCAGGGCGGCTTCCTTCCCACTTGACGGACAAAGCAATGAGCCACTCAGTCTGCCTGACTTTCCCAAAGCCCCACAGAATCGGATAGAAGTTCCTCCCTCATCCCGGAGTCTTCTCCACTACATCCTGTCGTACCTCTGGGCTGTGACAAAGCCACCAACCACTGGTGACCCAGTGTCCCAGACCCCGCCCCTCTCTGGGGTAAGAAGGCAGCGCTGGAGTGGCCTGCATCCAACTGCCTTAGATTTATTCCCCACATACAATCACCCCCCGCTTGCCAGATTCTGTATTTTATGCTCCTAAATGCACAAGCTGTCCCCAGTGCTACTAAGGAGCTAACTTGTGTCTCCTCCACTGGGGGGGGAAACGTCAAGGCAAAGAAATTGAAGCTATTATAGGAACACAGAGACTCTGTCTTTCCAATCCCAAACATGGCTTCTTAAGCGCAAAACGGTAAATGTGAAATGTCTGGTGGCTTGATTTCAAATGACAAAGTCTTCAGTACGATCCCCCAGGGATTTCGAAATACTTGCGGAACCTACTTAAGACCGTCTTTCGGCAAGTTTTATGATACAGCTGGTTTAATTTACATGTGTAGATACACAGTCTGTGCCACTATCTCTTTGAAGAAGCTTAGTGCTTTGCGGTGGCAATACAAGGATAGATTGCCGGTGTTTGGGGAAGGAGAGGCATGCACTTGGAAATATGTATTAAACTTTGTCATTTAGTGAAGTTGTCATAGTCAAAGGCACGTCCCTGCTTAAAAAGGAAAGCCATTGCCTAACAATTACTGGGGTTTCCTTTACAGGTGACAGAAAGTTCTGGAACCCGAGGGGAGGGGACGATTGCATGTAACATGAGTGTACCTGACGTCGTGGAATCCTTCATTTTTAAAGGATGAAAATGGGGGCACGTGGGTGGCTCAGTTGGTTAAGCGTCTGACTTCGGCTCAGGTCATGGTCTCATGGTTCGTGAGTTCGAGCCCCGCATCGGGCTCTGTGCTGACAGCTCAGAGCCTGGAGCCTGTTTCGGATTCTGTGTTTCCTCCCCTCTCTGCCCCTCCCCTGCTCATTCTCTCTCTCTCTCTCTCTCTCTCTCTCTCTCTCTCTCTCTCAAAAATAAATAAACATTAAAAAAATAAAATTATGAAAATGGTGGATTTTATGTTATGGGTATTTGACCACAATATAAATAAATAAATAAATAAATAAATAAATAAATAAATAAATAAACAAACAAACAACAAACAAATAGAACCTCAGGTGCTAAAAAGATCTGCCAACCTCTTTTAACGAAGACTGATGTCCACTCACCCGTTCGTCCACTCCTTTACCCGGTCGGCGTGCGCGGCAGCCGGTCCACACCAGGCACGGTTGCAAATCTCAGGACGAAGCCCAGATAGACCATAAAGAGATAAAGAGTCCAAGTAAAGGCGGAGTGGTCAGAAGACAGGGGAGCAGGACGGTGTAATGACCGGAGGGCAGGGTGGGCTGGTGAGGTTAAACTAGTTCTCCTCTCTTGCAAAATAGACTTAAATAATCCTCTTTGAAATGCACTTTAACCCCCAATAAATAATCCCCTTTGAAATGCACTTTAACCCCCCAAGAACAGCTGTCCTGTGGGGAATGTGAGGTTCAGCGACACCCACAGGGGAAATGCCGGGTGTCCCCGAGACGTTAGCCACTGGTTAGCAAGCACCCATGACGCAGGGACAGGGGAGCTCTCCTCCCCAGGGTGCTTCGTGTGGAAGTGAAGGAGTGTCCCCCCGCAAAGCCACTCACTGCTTCGCTCGCCCTGGACCGGGAGGCAAGCATGCGCGTGTCCCAAGGATGAGGGTGCCTTTGCCTTTGCTGGGGTGTCCCTGCGTGTCCCCCCGGGGTGATCCTTGTTTCTGGTGCTCCCTGGAGCTGTGCCTTCAGTGGTCCTGTGCGAAGCCACTCAAGCCTCACAGCCGCGGGGAGAGCCAGATCCTCTGCTTGCCCTCTTCGCCCAGAAGGCCAGGAACTTGCCAGAAGGTCACGCAGGTGGCAGACCCAGGGTTTGGTCCCAGCAGCACGGATGCAGGAGCCCCTTCAGAATCGCCCTGGGGTGCTGCCTCCTCCAGACCCTTCCGCGGCCCCCTGGGGAGCACACAAAACCGGGGAAAACGACGGGTGTCTCGATGGCCCCCATCAGAAATGAGCGGCTTTCACAGTAGTTACATTTCTTGCTCGCCGAATGATGTGACTGAAATGCTTTGGGTTCCAGATGCAAGTGACCAGCTGACCCCGCGAGGAAAGCCTGGGTTCCTGATGCTTCCCCTCCTCCTGAGTCCTCCCCCCAGAACCCTTTCTTGCTCCGGGGCTCCTCTCTTCCTCTGTCCTTCCTCTCTGCCTCTTCTTGCCCAATCTCACGGTTACCATTGTTCGGTGGCCATTGGGGTTCTGTCTTTTTAAGCCAGTTAATCCTCCCCACAAGCCTGTGACATCAGAATGATGACCGTCCCCATGTGACACAAGGGGAAACTGAGGTTCACAGATACCAAGGAACCCGCCCAAACATTCTAGAGCCAAAGGCCAAGATGGCACTCAAACCCCAAACGGTCTTGGCCAGAGTCAGGCCATGCGCTCTCGCTGTCCCCCACTTTCCCTTCTCCTCCTCCCTTCCTTTCATTATTTCCCTTCACTCTGGATGAATGTGAATATCCTTATTCTTTAATAAGGGAAAATGCAGCTTGGTTAGGGGAAGAAAGAACAGAGGAGGAGAAGGAGGAGGGAGCTAAAAATCACTTCTCCTTGTTAGCTGATTACCAGATTCTTCTGGGTGCCCAGCAGCTGCAGCTCCGCATAAAGGCGGCTCCGAACGGCACCGGCACCGTGGCAAGAACGTTTGAACAACAGTGATGCAAAATCTATTTATGCGTGCCTGTTAACGCAGCCACGACCCTCCCCCTTCGCGTGTGCATAATGAAAGTTGCCGTGTGGGAAGGAAGCCACTCTCAGCAGAAGCTAAAGCCTCCAGAACAGCAGTCCTGCTTCTCTTCTGTGGCTGCCTTCGTTCTCCCCCGCTCCCCGGGGCCCTAGCCACTGTCCCCACCGCACTCCTGGGGAGCTAGGTTCTCCGCCCCCCTGCCTGGAATAGGAGTGGGGTGTGGGCTATTGCTGGAGGTGAGTCCTGCCCTTGCAGCCACAGGGGCACCTGCTGGTTGGCCTGTCTGCCATTTTCCTTGAGGAGCCTGACCCCCTCCGGGGTAGTCGGTGAGAACCCCAAGGCTGAAGATGGCCTCCTTCCAGGCACTGATCGACCCACGGCCCCAGGCAGAGAGATGGGCTCAGTGGTCGCTGATGACCCAAGCCAGGTCCGCGAGCACTTCCGTGGGAATTCCAGTCCACTGGACAAGCTACCCTCTCCCGTCACTGGGCTCTCGGCTGTCGGATCAGGAGCCTGTAGGTGTGCCGTGGGCGCCTGTCGAGACCAGCTTTCTCCACGGTGGCACCTACCAAGATGTCTTGGTAGCCGCTCGTGTGGGCTGTGGGGAGCCACAGTGCCCTGGAGAGTGACTGGCACCCTAGAGGCCCGTGCGGGATCCGGGCACAGCCGGGGGCTTGTGCCCACACACGGTGCACCTGCTGCCGGGCCTGTGGGGAAGGGCAGAGTCGGCTCCTGGCACCATGGGCCACCCTCCCAGGGACTTGCTATTTGACTCGGTTCTGTTTCATCTTTTAAATGCTGGTGGCTGCACATCAAATCAATGCTGTGACCTCCTAACGGGTCACAGCCCACTGTGTGAAAATGCTGGGACAGCTCATGTCTCCACACAGGCCCAGACACGCACCAGTCTCGGACGAGGGGACGTGACAGTGGAATCGCGGTGGCAAAAGAATCCGGTGACCAAGTGTAGATACAGGCCTTGCTCCCCTTTCCTAAAGGGAGAGGTTCCTTCTCTAAAGTGGGTCGCTCAAGGCCCTCTGTAGGGAGAGAGCACGACCATCTTCCCCGCGGCGACGTGCGTCCCTGGCTGGACTCCTTGTCTGCCTGGGCTGCTCCTTGGATTCTTCAAACAGGATCCTCTGGGCTGACTTTCCCAGTCTCCCATCACAGCCAGGTGGGGAATAACTGGAGATTTTGAAAACAACCAATCATGAGTGCATCGATTTGGAAGATACAAGAAAAAATATGCCTCATTTGTAACCCTTTCCAATGCACAAGCACACACATCAGCCCATTTGAATCCCTCTGGATACTGCAGGGAGGCGGCATTGACTCTCTGCCCTCAGTTATTAAATTTTCCCGAGGACCCTCGTTCCATCTGCCAAAGGTCTCCCGGTCTCCAAGGAGAAGGTTCAGGACCACCCTCAAAACACCCTCCATGAAAGGCAGATCTCCCGGGGAAGCGGCCAGTTTTATAGGGTGACAAATGTTAAATTAAATACCATTCACTTTCTTTCTCTCTTTTTTGGATTTTAGAATAAATATATGTTCAATAGGAAGAATTCGGAAGAGAGAGGAGAAGGAAAAAAAATCACCCAGGCTCCAGCCAGTTGTCACATTTTACTGTTTCTTTCCTTTCTGATGTTTTCTTTCTCTATCTTTACTGATAATCCTACTTAATATTATTTTATTTATGGGGCCCCTGGGTGGCTCAGTCGGTTGAGCGTCCGACTTCGGCTCAGGTCAAGATCTCGCAGTTCGTGGGTTCGAGCCCCGCGTCGGGCTCTGTGCCGACAGCTCGGAGCCTGAAGCCTCCTTCGGATTCTGTGTCTCCCTCTCTCTCTGACCCCCTCCCGCTCGCTGTTTTTCTTTGTCTCCCAAAAATGAATAAATGTTAAAAACAATTTTAAAACATCTTGTATTTCTAGGTGTTTGAGTGGTGCACACAGTAAGAATTTATCTTTTTCGTTTGTTTGTTTGACCAGGTGAGGGACTAATCCGCCCACAATGACTTGGTGGAAGGTATGTTTGCAGGGAGCCCCGAGGTGGACAGGTGTCTGGAGGCAGGTTCTCTCCTTCCTTCTATATGGACCGTTCATGCGATTGGGTTAGGGGCAGAGAGAGAGGGAGACACAGAATCTGAAGCAGGCTCCAGGCTCTGAGCTGTCAGCACAGAGCCTGATGTGGGGCTCGAACTCACAAAGTGAGAGATCATGACCTGAGCCCAAGTCGGACGCTCAGCCCACTGAGCCACCCAGGTGCCCCTCATTAACACTTTCTGAATGGCTCTCTTTATTGTTTTCTTCGAGTGAAATTTCACAAAATGTTAATAAAAAGTAGATTTGCATTAGATGCACATTCAGCTTGCACAGATTTGACTATATCTTCTCTGCTAATAGGGAGAGACAGAGAAAAGACAGTTTAAATATCGAAGGTGAGAATCCCCAGGGCAGGTGGGGTAGGGGGACTCTCCTATCCCCGCAGATGGCCTGATCTCCAGAGCCTTTCATAAATTAGTACCCCAACACCTCTACACTTTACTCTGTATTTAGAGGGCAAATGAAAGGAGTTTTCAAATTCCATACACTAGGGTTTGGAAAAAATATTTCCAAGAGCCAGGAAGTTTATTTAGCTCTGTGGGACACAAGGTCTCTGCCACAGCTTTTTAACCCTGCTGTCATAGCAGGAAAAGAGCCATGGGCAATATGTAAATGGATGGACATGACTGTGTTCCAATAAAACTTTCTTTACAAAACCAGGCAGGGGGCCGGGTTTGGCCAGGGGCTGTAGTTTCCGGGTCCCCACTACAAACGAGTTATGGCTTTTGCCTTAACAGGGAAGCTACTTACTCATGGCAACTCCCATTTCTCCAGAGGTCCCTCTCTGCTCACAGGGACCTCGCTCCCTGCCCTTCACTGACTCCTGCCCACAGAGAAGGAGTGATAGCTGTGATGGGTGGGGCGGACCATAGGAACACAGCTCAGCCCTGGCCACTCCCCTTCAGAGTCCCCTGCCCTCCCCTCCTCTCAGCTGCATTCGGGTGGCATGGCTCATGCAGGATGGGGACGAGGGGACCTGAGTGTAGCCACAGGACAAGTACATCCCGCGGGCTGGTTCTTCCAGTAACAGAGCATGCAGATTGGTCTCCGATGTTCGGCTTCTGTATCTACCTCTCGACTGATTCTGAACTAGGAGGGCGAGCAGGGGTCTCCCGTTGTCCCCACAGGGCATCCCCGCTCTGTGCTCGGGGGCGCTGCCCCAGTGGGCTCCCTGCCCTCTGCATGCAGCTGGCCTGGCCGTGGGAGTGAGACATGGGGACTGTCACTCCCTGCTAGGCCTTTCCAGCTGGACGGCCTCTGTCTACCACACCTCCTATCCCATGGTCTTATCTGTGTGGCCCGGGGGAAAAGACAGGGACCCCAACCCTGCCTTCGGATCCTCTGGTGGGTTGAATTATGCCCCCAAAATCCCATCCCCACCTGAACCCTCAGAATGTGACCTTATTGGGAAACAGGGTTTTTGCAGGTGTAATTAAGGTGGGGACGGGGTTGAGCTCATAGTGCATTGGTGGGGGGGGGGGGGAACCACACCCAGGGAAGGTGTCCTTATCAGAGACAGAACAGGACACACAGAGAGAGACCTGAGAGATACAACTCTGACCAAGGAGCACTCCAGAAGCAGGAGGAAGCAGGAAGGACCCTCCTCTGGAACCTGTGCAGGAACATGGCCCTGCTGACAGCTTGATTTTCGACTTTTGGCCTCCAGAGTGAGAGCGAATGATTCTGTGTTTTCGCCCCCCACCCCCACCCCGTGTGTGTGGTGCTTTGTTGAGCCACCAGAGGACGGGGACACAGGACCTACCACCCAGCATCTCTTTACATAGCAACTACATCTTCCACAAAACGTGCCTGGATCTTTTTCTCCAGAGGTGATACCGACGACGAGAATCCCACTAGTTCGGGGACACCTGGGCGGTAAGCTCCCAAGAGACAGGCTTCTTTCAGGGCACCGAGCACCTTCTACAAGCTGACCACCACCGTGTGGGGGGGACAGTGTGGCCATCAGCCCGGTGCACCTGCATGAAGCCCCCAGGCTCCCTCTGCTTCTGTTTCCCCCGAGTCCCCAAGTGCCCTCTGTCTGCTGTTCATTTATAACAAAGCCTGGGGCAGCCCAGCTTCCTTCCAGAGCCCCTCTCCCTCCAACTACCATGCGACAACGTTTGCCACGCGTGGTTTAAGTGCAGCTCCAGTGTTTCTAAGAATCCACAGGTTTGGGGCGCCTGGGTGGCGCAGTCGGTTAAGCGTCCGACTTCAGCCAGGTCACGATCTCGCGGTCCGTGAGTTCGAGCCCCGCGTCAGGCTCTGGGCCGATGGCTCGGAGCCTGGAGCCTGTTTCCGATTCTGTGTCTGCCTCTCTCTCTGCCCCTCCCCCGTTCATGCTCTGTCTCTCTCTGTCCCAAAAATAAATAAATAAACGTTGAAAAGGGGCGCCTGGGTGGCGCAGTCGGTTAAGCGTCCGACTTCAGCCAGGTCACGATCTCGCGGTCCGTGAGTTCGAGCCCCGCGTCAGGCTCTGGGCTGACGGCTCGGAGCCTGGAGCCTGTTTCCGATTCTGTGTCTCCCTCTCTCTCTGCCCCTCCCCCGTTCATGCTCTGTCTCTCTCTGTCCCAAAAATAAATAAAAAACGTTGAAAAAAAAATTAAAAAAAAAAAAAAAGAATCCACAGGTTTGTCCGCTGTGGTGCCAACGACTGTCAGGGTTTGCTACCTCAAGTTTTCTGTGCGTGTTTTGATGCAGAGATTTCCCAGCGGGTTTCGTGTGTGTCTTTAGAACAAAAATCACAAGGTAGGAGCCAGAAAGACTCGGGCCGCACCTTTGCTTTTTTATTTTAATGGAATTCACACTTGACAAAAATAAAATTAGTGGCCAACACTCGTGCATCAGGACAATTTCCCGAAACCTCGGTCAGTTTTATAAAACCCGGGCTCTTCTGCTGGGCCTCATTCCCGCCCGCCAACAACGAGCCAGCGTTGGATAAGAGGCTGCCTTTCAACCCAGGCCGTGAAAGACAATTTGCCACAGTCTGTACCTCTCAGGACTGTCTGACACCCGCTCTGTCTGGCTCAACACAGTGGGACCCTCTCTAGACCCGAGTTCGAGTTCGCAGTCTCGGAAACGGGCTCTGCTGTGATTCGCATCTTACTTACAAATCCTTGTAGTACGTGCAAGTCTGGCCAAGTATGGCTAAGTAGTAGGAATACAACGGGGGTCTGGGGGGCTCAGTCGGTTGAGCGTCCGACTTCGGCTCAGGTCACGACCTCCCGGGTCTGTGAGTTCGAGCCCCGCGTCGGGCTCTGTGCTGACAGCTCGGAGCCTGGAGCCAGCCTTCCCCGCTCATGCTCTCTCTCTCTCTCAAAAATAAATAAACGTTAATTAAAAAAAGAAAAAAGCACTAGAAATACAACAGTGAACAAGACAGGCATGTTCCCTGCCTTCCAGGGACTTATATTCAAGTAGATAACCGAGGTCCTAGCACCACGGGACGAGGGAACACAGTTTAACCCCTGCAACACCATCCCCAGGATTCAGGATTTGCCAAATAAATAGGCTTCGCTGGGTGTTAATTTTTCACTTCTTGGTGTAAAGGGTCTCAGGCAGGCTGGGAAGTTAATCGCTTGATTTCGGTTGTGTTTGAGGTTCTGATCGGTCTCGGGAAAGTTCCCCCACGTGCCTGAATTCCCAGCATTATTCCGTACCTTCTGGATTCCCGGCAACACCACACCTGATAGCTGTTCGATCCTAAAAAAGGCAAGTTTTGAACTTGTCAGTAATTAAAATTCTCATCCAGTCAAAACTCCTTCCCCAGCCTGCCGGAATAAACTTAGGATCTTTGTCCATTGTATAAGCAGAGAGTTCGCGATCAAACTCCTCACAATGTAAGACAGCTCTTTGGTGTATCTGAGGAAATAACCTATTTTAAGGTGAATCAATGGTTGTTTTTAATTAGGAGAGTTTTTTTTTTTTTTTTTTTTTTTTTTTTTTAATGTTCATCAGGTCCACTTGACCTCCCACACACCCCCTAGATGTGGGTTCAAAACCTCAGGAGCCTCGGGGTGAAATCTGAAACCCGCCCAGCTTGGGGGCGGGAGAGAGGCCGGAAGGAGCAGAGCCCCAGGCGGCAAGTGCAACAAACAAGCCAGAGAACCTGACTCCAGGCTCTTCTTGGGCGGAGCGCTGTCTGCCCCCCTCCCCCGCCCGCCTGCATCCTGGGGTTCACGGGGAGGCCTCAGCGGGCGGCACGCAGAGTTCACAGGGTCTCAGCGCCACAGGCCTCTCAAGGCCGCCGCCTGGAAGCCCGCTCCCACCGTGGAACGGCAGGCAGAGCCCCATCCCGGGGACAGGAGCCGGAGGGGCCTCCCACAGCCCCGGGGTCGGCCAAGGGTCAGCCGGGGTCATGTCCTGTGGCCTCCTTTCCTCCACCACGGTCAAAGCAGTTCCACAAAGTGTGGCCTTACTGGAGATCTGTTTGAACAGCACTTGTAACTTTTCTGTGAACGTTGACTTTTCTCTTTCTTCAAAACCACCCGGTGAAAACAGCCCTGGTAACTGACATCGCCATTGTTCGGGGCAGGCGAAATCTCCCCGCAAAGTACCTGTACATGTGGCCACCCCGGTCCAGGCTCCGCTAGAATGTCCACCTTGGTCAGAGGGTGATGTGTTCTTGGTACACCCCCAACACGCCCCCAACATTGCCCGATCCCTGCACCTCTGTTCCCGGCGTTTGTCAGGCTGGGTTGGGGGACATCTACAGGCGGCAGAGCTCCAGGGAGGGGGTCCCCACTGAGGCACAAGCGAGCACTAGTCTGTGCTGTGCTGCCCCTGAGTCAGGGCCTCTCCTCCCCTCCACTGGCCTCCTGCCCAGATGCTTCCTTTTTCCCTTTCCGCCCTCTGTCAACTCCCGCCCCTCTCTCCTCCCCCAAGCCTTGCTCTTGTCCAGTCCCTGGGGACAAAGAAGCCACCCCATCAGCAGACGTCTGGAATTTTCTGTCTCAGCCCAGCTCTGCCGGACTCCTCATGGGTGGAGCCCGACCTAACCTCCTTTGGTCGCGTCACCTGGTCACAAGCTCGTTTTCACGAGCCACGAGGCGTGGGATCGGGAGTGAGGCTGCTCGGCACCCACGCGTGCACACCCAGAAGCGCGAGGCTTCGCACCGTGGGGTGAACATTCGCCCAGGGGAAGGTGGCGGACGGGGCAAATTCTTCTTCCTTTCTCTCTCACCTGGGTCTGCTCAGAGCCCCCCTCCCTCCCACACCCTCTCAGAAGCCGGGCCTGCAAGGTGGAGCACGGAGAACCAGTCCTCCGCAGGCCAGGCCGTGGGTTTGGGGAAGGCCTCGCCCCTCCTGCTCCCCGCTGTGCATGGTCTAATAAAGGAAGCCTTCTGAGCTTCCCCTGAAGGTATTCACCGGTGGGCCCGTGCCCCAGAGTCTGCTCGGAGGGCCTCCCTCCCCAGGTGAAACTCCACACCTCACAGGAAGGTATATTTTCTACCGCAGCCACCAGCCACGGCAAATACCGCCAACACCTCAGCTTAAAACAACACCACGCCCGCTCCTGGCTCCGGAGGTCACAAGTGGGAACCACGGGGCTCCGTACCGAGAGCCCCACAAGGCTGAAATCAAGCCACTGGTCGGGCTGGACTGTCGTCTGGAGGCTCCGGACAATTACCAGCTTGCAAAAATCACTCAGATCACCGGAATCCACTTCTGTGTGGTCGGTAGGGGGGGGGGGGGGGACCGGAGTCTCTTCCAGGAACCACCCACCCTCAGCCCCTAGAGATGGCCCACATTCGATTAAATGATAACCTCTGTTTGATTAATCCAAAGTCAACCGACTAGTAACCTTGCTTACTTCTACAGAATTCCATTTACTTTGTAAATATAATCCCAGGCAGATACTATGGTGACATTATCTGGGATTAGGGCAGGAAATCTTGGGGTACCATCTCAGAATACTGTCTACCACAGACGAAGAAGGCCTTCTGCCTTTCCCCCCCCCCCCCCCCCCCCGTCTCCTTCCTCCCACCTGGAACACTAACATAATACCGAGAGGTACAGCAGCCATTTTGCGACCATGAGGCAGCCAAGTGCGAATGACGGTGGCAGAAAGATAGAACCTGCTCGCTGAGACAAAATCGAGCGACTGCACAGTCTGGAATCTTTACTCCTTATAAAACACTTCAAATAAACTCATCCTCGGGAGCTACCATTCGCTAAGTGTTAGGTTAATCCTCCCAAACACAGGCCTGTCCACGCCTCGCCCTTTCTGCTTTCCACCGGTGACCTAAGCCACCCCCAGCTCACACACGTTTTCTCGAGCAGGGATGGAGTAGATGGAGACAGCAACGTCCAGACCCACTTCTTTTTCCTCCTGGGCTCTGGTGTTCTCGGTATGCAGCACATGGCCTGGGGGAGAGAGCAGACCCTCCTTCTCCAGCTGCTGGAGCTGCAGTCCAGCCCGTGTGACAGACCCAGGCTCTGCCCCCCTCCTCTGCCCTCCCACTGCACATCCGCATTCAGAGCAGCACCTCACAGAGCAAATTGCATCGTGTTGTTCTATCCGTACGCTAGCACGGGGCCTAACGAGGTCAGACAGGTAATGTAATTCTCTTACGCTCCTGAGCTCTCTGGGTAAAAGGGAACTCTGTCCGATTTCTATCTCAGAGAGCAGCCTCGGCATGTTGGCTCCAGAAAAAGCCCTGCTCTTTCCATCGGAGTAAGCACTTCCACCTTCGGGCTCGTTTGTATGATAAAATGGGAATCTTTGGTCTTGATCGAGCCTGTGACCTTACGCTTCTGAAGACCTGCCCTGCCCCGCAGTGTCAGGGGGAAATGGCTTCTAAGGGGTCTTCGAGTTACTCTCCTTTACCTAGGAGAACGGAAGCTACCAACTGTCCTGCAGCCCCAAGACAAGCCCCTGAAGCCGAGTATGTGATCGGCCGTCTTTGGAGGACTGTGGTGATTTCCAGGCGCCCTGGTCTAGATTTGTGGCGAGGTGTCTCGGCCATCATTAACGGGAACTGAGCGAATCAACTGAGATCGAGTCTAAGATCCAGGCAGGTTAAGCCTACACCTGTAACTTCTCGCGTGTTCCCAGGAAAGGACCCTTTCTAATTATGAGAAGACAAAAAGCAACGAAGCCTTCTTCCAAAAACACCCATGAAATACCTCTCATTCACCTGATCAAATGAGCGGAGCCATGAGTCGCAGAGCTCTGGCTTATGAATCGTGTCGTCTGGCAACACGGGCGGGACGGCTGAACGACCCGATTGAATCCAGTGCTGGCAAGAGATTATGAGACCGAGGCAAATTTCTGAGAAAGAAACCGGTGGATGCTGGGCGGGCTGACTGCTCTTTGCTTCCCTGGTGGCCGACTGTGGGCGCAGTGACCCAGCCGGCTTGCTGCAGGATCGGAGCTTGGCACGGCCGTCAGGGGCCTGGCCACATGTTGAAGAACTCTGCAGGCTTAATTCTCTGTTCGTGCCAGACATCTTGCGTTTATGGTGGTGTCCAGATGCGGGAAAACAGCGCGACTCTGATTAAAGCTGAAAACGTCTGCGGTGTGTAAGACTTTCGCCCACGGAGGCCTGAGAGAGGAGATTCCTCTTCCTCCGCCCTGAGAGGGGGAAATAGCAAAGTCGCAGGCACTGGTGAGACCTTTACGGACCATGGGAACAAGCCCCAAGTGGAAAACATTGCGCACCTGGGGAACGTGGTGCTGGCTGTTAAACCGCGACCCTTAGGGAACAGAGCCAGGGGCCAGGATGGGCCCCCACCCCAGCTGCACTTAACGCAGGGCACCTGCAGGTATCAGCCAATCAGGACGAGGCCCTTCTGACCAATCAGGAAGAGGCACTTTTCCCCCCTCCCTCATTAGCATATTGGACGGAGTGGGACCGCCTGACCAGTTTCCCTACAGGGAGCCCAGCCTAACTACTGTGTTAGTGCCGTGTCCCCCTTGAGCTCGAGCCTTGGCCCCAATAAAGCCTTGTCTGTGCCTTTTTTGGGGGTCTGGCCTGGTTTCTATCATTATGGGCCCAAGAACCCGACTTTGGTAACCCTGGGATATGGGCAGTCAAGGTCCAGCTGTGTGAGCTTGGGCAAGTGACTAACCCTCTCTGGGCCTTTGTTGTGTCAACTGTCAACTGGGACAGCTAATCACGTTGGGCAGGACTGCCATGCAGGATGAGGTGAGACTGTTGAAGTGGCCCAGAGTAGGGGTGCCTGGCTGGCTCAGTGGGTTAAGTTTCAGACTACGGCTTGGGTCACAATCTCACGGTTCAGGTCATGATCTCACAGATTCATGAGTTCAAACCCCGCGTCGGGCTCTGTGCTGACAGCTCAGAGCCTGGAGTCTGCTTCGGATTCTGTGTCTCCCTCTCTTTCTGCCCCTCCAATGCTGGTGCTCTGTCTCTCTCTCTGTCTCAGAGATAACCTTAAAAAAATTTGAATGGTCCAGAGCATACAAGGGCTGGACCCTTTCCCTTTTCCTCCATGCACGTAATGGCCATGTCAGCTTTGCTGCTGGGAACACCTACTTCTCTAATCCTGTAGGCCCAAATAAACCAAAGCACAGGAAATTAAATTTCAGAGACCACAAGGCCTGTGAGATTGTCTCACTCACAGATGCAAGCTGCAAGGTCACTGCCTGCTTGCAACAGAGCAAGGTAAAGTTCCTGCATCCTTCCCTGGGCCGTGTACAGCCTTGGAAACCCCACCTGACATGACTTACGTGACACTGGGATTTATTATCTCGTTAATAGCAGGGCATCCGAGCCAGGATGGGTTCATTTATGAACGTGACATCTCGCCCTGTTTGGACTCTGCCATCCAGGATGCCAGCTTTGTCCTCGGGCCAGCTCCGTCATGATGACACGTTCAAGATGTCACCTCCATCCCCGCTGTGCTCGTGGGAAGAAGGGTCACCCGGGATCCTCACGCAAAAGAGCACTGGAAGTGTGATGTGTGAGGGGATCGTGGGGGTGTGGGGTAGGTCGCCTGAGTCATGAGATCCTATCCTAACCTTTGCCTACCCTGCATCCTAGTCACACAGTGGAGGACCCAGGATTTGGTTTTTAATAGAAAAGGGGGGAAAAGCCAATGCAGAGAGTCTCTGAGCCACATCAAATAAAGTAAGACAAGCACACGAGGAAAGGTTAAAAGGACCCACCTGCATCGAGGACACAGGTCATGCAATGATCTCCGGGGGCCAGTGGCTTTCCCACCGTTTATTTTTTATTTTTATTTTTTAATGTTTATTTACTTTTCAGACAGAGAGAGACAGAGTGCGAGCGAGGGAGGGGCAGAGAGAGAGGGAGACACAGAATCCAAAGCAGACTCCAGGCTCTGAGCTGTCAGCACAGAGCCCGACACGGGGCTCGAACTCACAGACTGTGAGATCATGACCTGAGCCTAAGTCGGACACTCAACCGACTGAGCCACCCAGGCGCCCCTTTCCCACCCTTTAAAGACAGCATATTTTTACCCAAAGACTGCACAGTTTATCCTAATGTCGGGCAAACATTTATAGTTGTAAGGAAATAAAAAAAGGCTATTCTTTTGAAAAAGTTTCACAAGATGCCCCAATTCATTCCAAGTGCTGTGATTTGCTCCGTGTACTTTTCCATGACGTCAACTGGCCTGCCAGCGATGGCCGGCCCCCTGGGGGACTGCAGGAGCCCCTGCGGGCTGGGGCTGCTGGGGGAATCTGACCAGCAGGTGCACTTGCCTTTTGAGTGACTCTGCAGGCACATTTGAAATGTAAACCAGTATGTTAACTAATTTGAATTTAAATAAATAAATTTTTTAAAAAATAGAAAGTTAAGTGAACAATTTCAGGAGCAAGAAGATGACAATTCCTTTTCTTGCTTTTGTTTTTTTTTTTTTTAACTGAAATGCATAGGGAGTGGGTAATTGCTGGGGAAGGTTTACAGCAGAGGCAAAGCCCATCCTGGGAAGCTTGGGACCCCAAAAGAAGGGAACAGAGACACGGCCCCCTGGGCATTGGTGGCCACGTCACCCCCCGGCCCTGGTCTCCGTCACAGCGTCTGGGGCTGGTGCAAGCTGAGATAGGACACTTGTATTTTCTTTAAAGCTCTACTGTCTCTTTCTTTCCATACGGCTAAGAAGTCCTATTAATGTGAAGCACCACCACTATGTGCGTCCCCGTGTGAGGCCTACTAAACCATCTCATATTGAGGGGCCAAAGATTTATTGCTTTCAAAGACATTTTATTTGCAGAGCAAAATGAAGCCTCGCTTAGGAGATTCTGCACCTATCGATGAGTATTTCAGTGGGGCTCTCAAAAGGAGGGAGGGGAGGCACTCGTTCGGGTACCTGGCGACCCCTTCCGGGACGATTGTGCCCTCGACCAGGACACGGTGGGATTCAGCAGGACCTTTTCAACGTGGGGGCGTTTGTGCACACCGCGCGTGGTGCCCTCCCCACTGAGTTTGGTACAGAAATGCCTCCGGCCCTTGTCGCCCCAGCGACAAGCAAACTCACCCCACAATTTCCCAGTGCCCCCACTTGAAAGCAGAGAGGGCCAGGCCTGGTGTGTCAAGGGGGGGGAAGGGAGAATGGGGGACTGGAGAGGGAGGGCGGAGGAACGTATGCCATGTTCTAGCAGAGGCTAAGACCAGCCCCCCCGCTGCTCTTCCTAAGGCTGGTAACGCAGGATAATTTTTTCCCCGTTTTTGTGGGTGTCTGCCAACTTCAGCCAAGTGTCCTGACAAACGCAGAAGGAGAAGTGATTAATAACCATTTTTGCAATAAAGGAATGCATGAGTGACTGCCTTCATCGTGTCCTGCGAGTCACAGGAGGCTGCCCGATTTATTAATGGAGAATTCTCACCGTGGCGCCGTAATAAATATCACCGCACGCCGCTAGACGAAAGAAGGCGCCCGCAGGTCTCCCGGGTGCTGACCGTGGAGAGGCAGCCTGTTAAAAGGCAGTGCTGTGCACACTCCCATCTCCACCCGGAGCCCATGAGAGAACGCCCACCGGAGCAGGAGATGCGAGGCCGAAATCCGGAGTGGGGCGACAGCCAGGTCTGCACGACGCTGCCCCCTGCCCTGCCTGGCTGGGCGCGCCTGTGCCTTCTCCTGCCGTTCTGTCCTTCGCATCCTTTTAGAACTTAGAACAGTCCTTCTCATGTGAAATTATAACAGCAACGGATCGTCATGTATAATTTGCTGAATATTTAAAATCTATTTAATTGGGGGAAAATATTGGCACCACTGGCACGCTCCCAGGAGGACACTTTTGGATGACGATTTTGCTCACCCGGCATTCATTTTCCTTCTGTTAACAGCACCCCCGTTTCCTTTGGGCTAACGCACAACCTTCCTTCTCACTGGGCGTGGTTTATGCGGGACTGAGCTAATTTCCCAGTCTCAGGGGCAGGGGCGTGGCCTAGACCTGGCCAATCAGGGCTCAGCTCCTGATGGACCGTAGTGACTGGATGAGAATGAACAGGTGCTCACAGCCGCAACCAATGAGGTGCAGCCCCGGGCCTTGGAGTTCCGTTACTAGGCAAGAGAATGTGCTTCTCTTCCAGGGGCCGACCTGGTGAGCCGTGCACCTGTAAGCCCCGGGATTGCCACTCTATGTGGCCCCCTTATCTGAGGACGCTTGGTTCAAGGGCACAGAGACCACCACATAGTACTGGGAGTGAGCACAGCTTCTAGGCCCCACCTTGACTGGGGGGACAGAGTTGAGGAGCCTCTGTGCTGTCTTTTGTGTGGTCAGCCTCACTGGAGGCCTCCTGGCAGTCCTGTTTCCCTCTCTTCATTTAGGGACTGATCATCTTTTTCTGACCAGTTGCTGTGCCCACACCAAGACTTCTGGAAGCATCTCTCGGTTTCCCTATCCAGGTACAATGGGAACAGTCGAGGTAGGTCAACCCACCTTCTCTGGGCCATTCAGCTGCTCTACCGGTGACCTTCTCATGCTCAGATTTAAATTAATGCTCTTTCCTCTTGTACCGTTAGCAGCTTCTAAGTTCCACCGGACCACTAAAAGAGCCACACGGATGTTTATTGTTGAGGCAATAGACACATGCTTTACCTTGACATCCATACCTGTATTGGGATAGAATAACAAGTCCACTACCAGTGTTGAGGTTTCGATCATTGACTACGTGCTGGTCACTGTGTTTCATGGTTCACACCTACAGTGTCATATAATCTATACTGCCAAACTATGGTGACAGCATTATTAATATTCTAGATCATGGATGAGCAAATTGTGATTCTGGGAGACTAAGTAATTTGGAGGAGAAGTGAGCCTAATATACAAAAAGAAACAAAGTTAGTAGAGAGAGATAAATCAGATACATGGCTCTTTCATTGACCCTGGATTCAGCCATACCTGAAGCTGCCTGCATCCCTGAACTCCCCATTTGCAGATAAATGTTTCTTTCTGCTTTCAGGTATTGCAAAGAGTTCTCATTACTAAAATCAACTTGAAAGGTAAGTGCGGTTATCCTTATTTTAGCAATTTTCGAAAAAAATTTTAAATGTTTATTTATTTTGAGGGAGAGAGAGAGACAGAGTGAGTGGGGGAGGGGCAGAGAGAGAGGGAGACACAGAATCCGAAGCAGCTCCAGGCTCTGAGCTGTCAGCACAGAGCCCGACGCGGGGCTCGAACCCAGGAACTGTGAGATCGTGACCTGAACTGAAGTCGGACGCTTAACCGACTGAGCCACCCAGGTGCCCCTTATTTTGGCAATTTTTAAAAATGAGGTTGAGCAGTGAAGTCACTGACCTAGGGCTCCATGAAATGGATTATTTCTATTTTGCTGAGCATGAAATCTGCATTTCTGACAGAACACCTGGTACTCACCTTTGGCAGAGATGGGAAGGAGGAAAGATGGAAAAAAGGAAAGAAGAAAAACCCTTCACAGTTAAGAGATGGAAAAGGCAGGGTTTTAACTGAAGTTCACTTGCCACTATGGCCATTCAAAACATATAGTATCAGGGCGCCTGGGTGGCTCAGTCAGTTGAGCATCTGACTTCGGCTCAGGTCATGATCTCATGGTTTGTGAGTTCAAGCCCCACCTCAAGCTCTGTGCTGACAGCTCAGAGCCTGGAGCCTGCTTCAGATTTTATCTCTATCTCTCTCTCTCTGCCCCTACCCTCCCCCCAAAATAAATAAATATTTTTTAAAAATTAAAAAATATTATCCCTCTGTTTGAAAGTATGCACCCCATAGTTTTTCCTCTGGACCCTACGATCACTTTCTCTTAGTTATAAGAATGCCGAATACTTACTAGCTTCCCTGGTGCTAAGTAACCAGCCACTTTACTCCTTGTTCAGCTGAGGAATGAGCAAGACACAGGAACTATTCTAGATACTTTCAACTCACTTGTCTGATGCAGGAATGAGCACTAAGAAAAATCATGGGATGCCCAAAGGAGGGGTTTTAGGCGCTGTTTCCACATTGTCCTGCCTTTTGAGTTTCAAATAATTATGGATTATTGTGTGTGCATGGTAATTGTTATGCTGCGGGACTTTTGAATTCTGTGGAGACTCTGGATTCTGTTATATTCCTCAGAAAAGTGTCGACTTTTTCACTTTGGCCATCAACTCGGTCAGATTAAAACGCTGTCTCTTGGGCTGCAGCTCAGATAAGTTCAGTTCTTTTTTCCTCCATGCATACAGGGTCCATGTGTCTCCCAAAATTGTGGGCAGAGTTTATACACAGAATTTGGGATCTTCCCTTCTGGCCCTGCCTGTTGCTAGGCTCGTCCTGTCTACTTTCCAGTGACTGTGATTGTTCCCAACTCTGTGCTCTGTTCGTCAGACTACAAAGAATGGGTTTCTACAGGTATGTCTGTTATCTTGAGTGGCAAGGACGGTGACCTGTCCTGGGGTGGGGGGCGGGGGAAGCCACAGAAACAGGCTGTTTTCTCCATGCCTTTTTTCTTCTTCCAAGGGTCAGCTCCCTTCTGGAATCTACCTGCCTTGCCTCCCTGCCTCCCTGCCTCCCTGCCTCCCTGCCCCCCTTTCACTCTTCAGAGCCCTCAGGAAGTCTGTTTTGCTCGTTTGTTCATACTTCTCTTTTAGTTGTGGGTTTTCTTCAGAATCCTGAGTCGTTAGCAGATTCTGGGGACAGACTCAGGAGTAGGCATTTACTCAAGCACAGCAGAAGCTGAACTCCCCCGTAGCGCCCCCCGAAGAGCTCCCCCCGCATCGCCCTGCTCTGGAGGCTGGACTCCTGCCTCTCCCCTTCCTCTGCAAGATGCAAGCTGCTCACTTGAAGTAGGCTGACAGCTGAGCTCGGGGCTTCAGAGAACTGCTTAGTGACTTCTGCTTATCCTCCCACTCCCCCTTCTGGAATTTGGCGTCTCTAGCTTCTCCCGCAATGATATAAGGTCTCATTCCTGAAATAAGTTCCCTTTTCAGAGTGGCTCAGCTCCCCCCATCGAACCTTGATGGATCCTCCGAGCTCCGTCAGCAAATACAAGGGCCACCTACGTGATTCATGCGTGATGCCTGGGGCAGCGATCAGGTAGGGAGACAGCCCCACCCCTTCCTCCCTCCAGCCTTGCTCCTGGTCCTGGCCGGCCCAGCCTTTAATCTCTTAAGCTCCCCGAGAAAGCTCCAAGGAGACTCTCCATGCCAGTCTCTTAAGCTCCATGAAGGCAACTGCTTTACAGGGAACACCATGTACTGAAATCCTACAGAAGACCGGCCAGGACACATCACACCTGTTACTCACAAGTCACAGGCAGAGCAGCCGTTGTGACCGATACGGCCTCTCTCGAGAAGAAAGACATCGGTTTGCATAAAACGCTGCCGAATTGAATGATGCTAAAGATCTGTCTGCCACTTGGCTCAGACCCAGAAATCTGAGCTTGTTTTTCTCTCTGCCAGCAGCAAATGCCAGTGAGCGCCACCAGGGGGCACTGTTGACTCTATAACCACTTGCAGCCAGCGCCTGGGGTAGGGAGCAGATCTATTCGTCACATAAATTAACACAATTGGCACTGCATTGTTCCAACTGTCAAAACAACACAATTCTGGCAGTTTTCCATTTGAAGCTCAATGTTGTTGTTTTTTTTTTTTAACGGGCCATCCGAGAGTTTTAAGGGGAGTCGAGAACAGTGCCGTGGGTCCGGCTGCAAAGCTTCTGTAGTTACCTGGATTGTGTGAACCTGAGAAGAAGGGCAGTTGATGACTCATTAGCGATGCCACAGCTTAGGATGCTGATCGCGGGAGGCCAAGAGGGGCTTTAAAACGGAGATGAATATCACAGCTTACAGACTGGGTGGCATCTCACCGTGGTTGGATGACTTTGAGTTGAATGATTCCCTATTAACGATTCAAAGTTTAGTTCCTACCAAGTAATGACTATGGAATTGAGAACACAAGACCAAAGACTTAGCGGGGACAGGATGAAATCAACAGAACGGCTGAACCCACCACAGCTAAGTGCCGGTGGTACTGGAGTTGCTTTAATTTCTTTCTTCTGGCTGTCAGAGAAGTGACATTTTCTGCGCCTTGCTCGCGGGCTAGCCTACGTTCTGTCTTGTTCTTCCTTCCACGAAGACTGTGCCCTCCTGTCTTCCCCAGCTCCACTCTTGTTTCTTAAGATTTTATTTTTAAGTAATCTCTACACCCAACGAGGGGCTCGAACTCACCACCCCGGGATCAAGAATTACACGCCGCACCGACTAAGCCGGCCGGCCGGGCTCTCTCATCATCCCTGAAGCCAGCGATGGAGCATCACTTCCTCGAAGCCATGACTTAGAATGCGTCCCATGAAGGACGTGTTCTGCTCCTTCTTGGGTTCTGGGAGAGTGACCAGGGGGAGAAAGACCTCGCCGAGGGGGGACATTTAAAAAGAGAGGGAAATTATTAAGGGGCCCTCGGGGAGGAAAAACAACAAGTGTAAAGTCTCTGAAGGGAGCATGAGCAGAGCAGAGGCAACAGAAGGTCCGTGCAAATGGAGTATAGGGAGGCAGTGAAACCATTCTGGCCTTCTCTGGGCTCTTCTCACATTGAATTTGTGCCTCTTTTCTGATGCTCACTCAAGACCTCTGTTTGCATGTTTCCTGAGGACAGATTCCTAGCCCAGTGCCCACCTGTGGTAGTCACGCAACAATTATTTATAGGGTCAAAGAAGGAAGCAGCATGGGAAGTGTTTTCCTCCTGCCGCAAGACCTGATAATCCAAAAGGAGCAAGGGCGTTGCTGAGCGACTGAATCATGAATCTGAATGCCTGGTGTCTCAGGGAGGACAGGTTATGTTTTGATACAGTTATCAAATCACCCCAAAATGTCAACAGCTTAAAACAGCAAACATCCACGTCTCAGTCAATATTTTCGTGACCACTGCTGGTTGGCAGGGAACTCTGCTCATGCGTTCAGGGCCCCGGGTGACAGAGCAGCCGCCACCTTGGCCAAAGCCAGTCCCCGTGTCCATCTCCTTCGACTTTTGAGTTTAGCGAGCGGTCGGTATGAAGTATCTGTCCTCAACCGATGGCATAACAAACCCTCCAATCTCATGGTTCTTCTGGAATGATGCGATACACTGAATGGGGTTGTGATTACTTTGTGTTGAGACACAGGAAAGAGTTTCACTTTGGTGAAATTTTCAGATAAAAAGTAGTTGGAAGAATATGACTTTGGATAATTATGTAGGGAGCACAATGGAGTAATGATTTAGGGGAATTGGTACTCCAAAGCTGGTCCCCTGATGCAGAGCCTCAAGGTGAGCTGGGGGCTTGTTGGAAATGCGGAGCGTAAGCCCCCCATCCTGACCTACTGAATTAGAATCAACGTTCTAACAAGTTCCCAAGGTAGTGCATAAGCACAGTAAGGTCTGGGTATTGTTGACAGGGATTCTCTAGCCAGACTGATTGGATTCGAAACCCAGGTCTGCCAACTACTAGCTCTGTGACATTGACCAAGTTGCTTCAACTGCGTGTCTCCATTTCTTTGTTCGATGGGGCTAATGACAATAGTAATGTCATCAGATTATCGTGAGGATTAAATGAGTCAGAGTATTTGTCAAAGTATTTAAAACAGTGCTGAGCACAAAATGAAAGATCTAGAAGTGTTAGAGATGATGATGATGATGATGATGATGATGATGCTACAAATACAGTTAAGGAAATGTCCGTGTGATTACTTCTGTTTGTAACGTAATCTCAAACATTACTCAGTTCCTATACCACAAGGACCATTTGCTGACCTTGGACCCTGAGTTGAAAGGCAATGGGTAGAAAATCTCCGCGGGTCTTGAACACAACGATGAGAGTCTGGGAAGGCAGCAGGTGGCAGGAGGGACACAGGATAAGGGTCGGTGTGGACACTTGAGCATCCGTCTTAGAAGTTGTCCTCACAGGCCAACAGTCACCTGCGTTTTGCATCTTGGCTGACGTAGCAGGCCCGTGTTCCCTCCAGGGAAGATTAATCTCCACAGAGGCTGAGTGTGGGTAGAGAACAGGGCAGCACAGCCACACTGGTGGAAGTTACAAAGGAATACTTTTTTAGTGTTTGTTCAAAATAGAAAGGTCCAGCAAGGGAGACTTAACACAGGTTACCGAGACAGCCGGTGTAGAGAATGGGCAGACGTGAGCACACACCCGAACACAGGTCAGCGTAGCGAATGATTACAGATGGCCTAGATTCAAACCCGGGTCGACCACTTCCTAGCTGGGTGACCCTGACTGAGCCCAATAACCACTCTGACATCAGCTTCCTGGTCTGTAAGATGGGAGCATAAACGTACGTATCCATAGGTTGTCAACAGGATCCGTTGGCAATTAGCAAGCACCTAACAAACGTTATCGCCATTACTGTTACCATTATCCTTACTAATATTGGCTAAGTGAGCTGAAGATAAAATGTGGGAAACTGAGCTTCCTCGTAGTAATCTACAGCTTTGCAATAGCTGCTCTCTGGACAGGGGTTCGTCTCTGTGCCCACACTCACAGGGCTGGGAACACGGGACAGAGCAGGTCGGACATCTTCCCCCACGGGGCTGACATGGGACGGGGAAGCTGTACATAGACAGATGGAGGTGAGAGGAGGGATGGGCTGTTTCTACACTCCACGTCCCCTACCCTGTTCCACCTTAGCCAGGTTGAGATCCTGGAGTTTGTCAGAAGAGAGAAGCCGAGGCTTATGGCTCTCACCGACGTCAAGCCCAATTTTAACTCAGAGTTGGGGGCTGCAAACCGGCCATGCCATTTCTGGGGCAGGTGGAGCGCTCATTCATCATTGAATGCCACCGCTGCCGTCTAGGAGCATGTGACTCCAGCTCCCGTCTGAGCCTCGGTAGCCCCATCTGTCCCAACGTGCCCCTACGACCTCTTACCCCTGTGTTTTCTACCTCTCCAACGGGTGTATTAGGTACACAGTGGCCTGGGCCAAAGCCACGGGCTCTTGCTACTTTCCCATCACCCAAACTGTCCATCCGTAGGGCCTTCGCCGCCATCTGAAGCAGGCGGCATTAACTGCTCTCCGTCCCACAGCAGGACTCTGCCCCTAACTCCCAGGGTGAGCCTCCAACCCCCGTGTGCCTTCAGCTGACTTAGTGAACCCCAGGCTTCCTCTGCTGCCTGTGTCCTCCAAGAGGCCACGGGAGGAAAAATGGGACCCTTGGCTCTCCCACCTCCTGGCCTTTGTGCTTTGGGTTTCTCAGCCCGAAAAGCCCTTCTTGCAGAAATTGCTGTCTTATAGGATTGGTTTCTTTTCATATTTCTTTAGAGTCTGCCTCCTGCATTGTAAGATCCATGAGTGTAGGACCTTCATCTGTTTGGCTCAGTGCTAGGACCCCATATCTGGGCCTGAAAAATGGTGAGCAACAGACAGCTATTTGTTGAGTGAGTGAATAAAAGACCAAAGGACAGTAGTTCTCCCATTAGGGCTTAAATGAGATGATGGCTGTAAACATTAAGAAAAATGTCAGCACAGGGTGACAAATACATGCCTTCTTCCCTTCCTCCCCTCTCCTTCTTTCCTTTGTCCCTCTCTTCCTCTCTCCCTCCCTTCCTTCTCTCTAATACCAAGTACTGTAGTAAGGACTTGACATTAGGACAACCATAGCTGCCTCATGAGGCCAACACATAGCCCTTACCTTCCTTGTTCTTGGTGTATGTATAATACTTATAGGTCCCCCATCTAGAGGCAGACCTTACGGGAAACACTTGAGCCAACTTCAAGAATTGCATCCCTCATTTGACATGATACTAAAGATTTGGAACGTAAGCACGAACAACATAAAATCTGAAGTTACCTCTTTGACTTAGGAACCCCAGGCACATGTGGAGGCAGAAGGTTTCCTCTTTCCAATAGCTCTTGTGCCGTATAAATCATGTTAATTGTCTCCATGTGCCCGCAGCCCACGGGGAGTTTCACAATAGCCTTTGAGGGGATTAGTGGTCTCTGGTGTTTGCTATGAAATTCAGAAACGCATCTGGGAGCAATTGAAGTTAAGGAATTAATGATTTGGGGGTTAAATAATACATGCCTTAAACAAAATAAATACAGGAAACTGTTAGCCTGAATGTCTAAATTCTCACCTCCATTTGGGGGGGATTTTCCTAAAAAGAAAGAAAAAAAAAAAGGTAACCTGACCGCATCCTCCTTTTTTGTTTGTTCAGTTTTGTGTGCAAGTTTGTTTGATGTTTAGAAGGTCACAGGGCAGATGAAGTGCAGAGGGGCAGGGGACTGTGGAGGGCATAATTTGGGGTGTTTTGCTCCTATTATCAGACAGGAGGGAGAGAGGATCCTAACCCCTCAGTCAGGATTAATAGAGAAGTTGTATCTCTCACCGAGGCTGGAAACATTTAAATGAAAAATATTTCTTCTCCAGTGACTTTAGGCTAACAAATAAAAATGAGAACGAAATGTGTTTTCCATTTTAGGGGCCCGAGCCTACTTTATGAGTGCTTCCCAAGGTTTGTCTACACTAGCGGAATGAACTGGAGAATTGGGCAATTATCAGCATAATCCACTTAAGAAATGAAGCCTCTGCCACCCAGGCCTCCCCAGGCCTGGCTGCTTTTTCCTGCCGCCTAGCCTTCTCCCCACGACAGGCATGTGGAGGGGCTGAGAAAAACGGTGAGCGCTCTTCCCTTGAAAAGCCAGTCCCGGGTCCCAGCCACGCTGGCTGGGAGAAGAAAGGGCCCCGAGCTGGGAGTGCGCTCCAAGCCTTCGCCCCCCGACACCCCTGGTTTCTCCTCGAGCCAGGCACCTGCTCCTCTGTGACTGAGCCCGGTCAGGAGAAATGGGTCTGCGGCTGCTACGATCGTTTCTCTTCGTTCCATCAAATATTTTTCTTTTCCTCTTATTTGAAATTCATTCCAGGCTCTGGTGGCCAGGCACAGTCAGGCTTCTTTTCCGAGGCTGGGGTAAGCCAGCCCAGGTGAGAGCAGGCCCGCTGAGCCCAGACACCGATCCCAGGGGACCGCAAGGCGCGGCTGGGGAGGGCTGGGCCTCCCGGAGAAGCTTCTGGGCTCCTAATGCATCCCGAGATGGAGTTGGGGTCCCGCCTGCAGATCGTTCAGCGCCCCCCGCCCCCCGTCGCGGTCCCCGAGAACCAGTAACCGCATGGGCAAGCCCAGGCAAGCGGCCGCGATGCTCGCGCGCAGGGAGAGCAGCGCTGCATGAGTAGGGTGGTGGCGGGAGGGTGCACATCTTCCTCGTCTGAACCTCAGGTCTCTAGCCACTGCAGGATCAGGTCTGGCAAGGAGAGGGGAGCGTCCCCGCCCCCGTCCTCCGAAGAGTTAGTAAAAAGCTCATTGGGGTGGGGGCGACGCGCACCAGTATGAAAGGATACACAGTGGGAAATGAGCCTCCCACCCCGGGGTTCCAGCCCCCCTCCCAGAGATACGGCACACAGACGCACACACATGTGAACACGCCTCTGTATCCTATGCACCCGGGTCCCCCCTTACACGGTGCCGCCCGTGGCTTTCCCCACTGAATGATCTGTCCAGAGCTTTCCGCAGCGAATGCACGAGACTTCCAATTCCAGATGTCCCCAGCTCTCAAGACAAAAAAAAATCCAGGGATGACCGGAAATCGAGGTGCAAGGCAGTGCCTACCCCTCGCCCCGCCGCGGCCTCGGGAGGGCGGCGCGGGGAAGGGTCCAGCTCCATCTTGAGGCGCGGGTCCCTGCGCCGAAGTCTCCGGGACGTGAGCCGCAGGGCGCGGGGGGCGGGCGGCCGCACGCGGGCGGAGCGGACCCCCGGGGGCGGCCCGAGTCCCGGCTCTCAGCGCTCGGGGTCTCCTCCCACCACCAGGGATCCCTCCCGCGCGCCCCTCCCCGCAGGGCGAGCTGGGCCCCGGCCCGGGGCGGGGCTGGGGGCGGGGCCGGGGGGCGGGCCGGGGGTGGGCGGGCCCTGGGGTGGGCGGGGCAGGCGGCGGCTGCGGCGGCGGCTGGAGAAAAGTTGTCCCGGCCAGAGCGCGCGCTGCCGCGGGATCCGGAGCCGCCGCGTCGCCACGGCGGGGGCAGGCGCGACCACCGGATCCGCAGCCGGGCCGGCCGACTCGCAGCCGGGGGTCGCCCCCGGGCATGGGACAGCCGGCGGGGACGGCGGGCCGGCGCTGCGCCTCGGGCGGGCGGAGGGCGGCCTGAGCTGCCGGGACGCAGGATGCGCTCCGAGGGCGCGGCCCCCGGGCCGGTGGCGCCGCTGTGCGGGGCGCTCAGCCTGGTGCTCGGCGCGCTGCTGGGCAAAGGTAAGGCGGGGCGGGAAGTTCCTGGGTCTCGGTGAGCCGGGGCGGGGGGAGCCGGAAGGCGGGGTGTCGCCGGGACCTTGGGGAGGGCTCTGGTCCCACCCGGAGCGCCTGTGCCGGGCGCCCAGCGGCCCTTCCCGAGCCGAGAGGACCCGGTTGGGCGCCGCGTGCGTGGGGTCTGGGCAAATTCCGCTGGTCGGCTCTATCCGGGTTCTGGGTGCCTCCCAGGGGTGAGGGGGGGCGTGGCTGGGGGGGGGCACTGTGGCCCCCAGGCCCGAATTCCGTGCGGACCTAACCCAGCCCCAGCAGTCACACTGTGGAGCGGGGAGCCTGCCTCGTTGCCCCCCCCCCAGCCCCCCCGGTCGGTCACACTGACAGGAGGTCCAGGAGGGCGGACCTGGTCCTTTGCGCCCCGGCCGTGGGGTCCCGAGAAGCGACCTCGACCCCCGGAGGAACGCGCGCTCTCCGCGCGCCGCTCGCGGGGGCCCCGGCGGGAGCCCGGCTTGGAGGCGGCGCGCCTGGGGCGTGCGGCAAGGTGGGGGGCGCGGTGGCGGCCCGGGACCTGGGCTTCCCGGCAGCGCGGTCCCCGGAGGCCGCGCGCCTCAGTCTCCTCATCTCGGCAATGGGGACGACGACCCTGCCCAAGGCTGGGGAGGCTGCGGCGAGCGAGTGCCGGGCGCGCAGAGGGCTCACGGAGGGTGCCGCTGCCACTGTCGTGGCGGTCGTGGGCGTGTGCGCTGGGGCCAGCGGCGGGAGCGGCGCGGAGAGCGGGGGGCCCGGGCCCGGAAGCGCCCTTCCCGGCCGGGCGCCGGCGCCGGGGCCGCGGGCGGGCGGGGACTGCGGCGCGCACATCGCTGTGCGGAGTCCCGGCTGCCTGGCCGGGCGCGGAAGAGGAGAGGGGCGCTCCCCTGCCGCCGGCGGCGCGCGGGGCGGGAGACCCGGGTCTCAGGGTGACACGGCGGTGGCACAGGCGTCCCTGCGCCTTCGCGCGGCGCCGCGGCCTGGGCCCGGCCGAGTGCAGCCGGAGGAGAATCCCGGCTCTCTCCCGGCCCAGGCTCTGCGGGCTGGGCCGCTAAGGCGTCGGGAGACACAAGTTGCCAACTGAGGTTAAAAAGTAGCATTTGCTTTTCCAAAGTGCTTAAGCACCGACCGAAATTCCAGAGAAATCTGCGTGCCTTGAGGCTGCACGTTCCCAGGCGCACCGCCTGGACAGAGTCGTTGTTTTCTCGAACAGTGTTCCTTTCTCCCAGAGCCCCAGGTAGACGGCAGTGTGCGCTCGCGCGCCAAGGGCTGGGGATACTTTTCTGTTTTATCTGAAAGAGCAAACATTCGGCATCTGGCGCCTTAATTCTGCTGTTATAGCTCTGGGTCCTATCATTTGTAGGATTCGGTTTCCCAACATGTAAAGTGGCCATTAAAAAAGAAATCCCTTCCCCAAATACTTCCCGGCGACTTTGGGATGGGAAAGCGGCTGGACGGATGATGTAGAGGAAGGTGGGGTCATTGTAAAGTGACCAAGGGGTGAGAGCCCCTGATCAGGTTTACTCCCCGCCTCCGTAGAGGATGTAATCAGGCCAGAAGTCTGGGTGCTGAAGGTGCCTTGTAAAAGTAAGTTGTGGGCTTCTCGTAATTAAATCCCTTCTTTCCGCCCCCCCCCCACCCCCCAATCTGGAGGATTCTAACTGTGATTTAGAAGAGGTACCCTTACAAATGTCCATGTAGAGGAAGCTAAGGGCAGAGATTTGGTGGGAAAGTGGGCCTGGGAGTTTTATTTTCAAAATGCTATTTGCACAGCAAGGGATGGGGGGACGGAGACTACAGGGATGGAGATTTCCCACCTCTACCCACAGCCGTCCCTCCCTGGCTTAGCACCACCTTGATTTTCCTTTCCTTGCTTCCTTCTGCTTGACAGTTTTCAGCTGCGGTACGGGGGCCTGCGGCCGGCAACTCATCCCCTGTCAAATGTTTTTCATTGTTTCCCAGGACCGAAAGCATCACGGCAGCTCCCTTCTGATGCCTCCCCAAAGAAAAAGTGAGATTTCTTCTAGAGAGGAAAGTGTCCCCACCCTCATTTAAATCTGTGCTGGCTGGGGGGGGGGGGGGGGAGCCTTCTCTGACTCTTCCTGCCGGAGAATTTAAGTGCTGATTTCTAGAATCCTTGAAACCACTGATCAATGTTTAGTACCAATTGTACGTTTATTTTCCACTGTGGATTTAAGTCTCTGCAAGTCTCAGGGTTTAGAGTAGAGTCCTTGTTCCTGGGAGGTTCTATAAATAGCCAGGACGAAAGAAGGGAGTCTTCCTAAGATTTAAGACCTAAGGTGTAAGTAAGACTCGGGTAGGTGAGGGGAAGTGTCCTTCAGTTAGAGGTTGAGGAATTGACCCCAGATGAGGCAGCGGGAGGGGCCTCGGTGGGCTGAGAGGCTGCCCCAGAATGTACTCATGCTTGTTGGTCGCGTACAGGACCCTGGGGAAGGTCACACGAGACCACAGCCTGTTCTGAAGTCTGTGGGGCCCGATGTGCTTCAAGATTCAGAAATACTGAGACCTTTGAAGAGCTAGCTGGCCAGAGGCATAGGGTCGCACACACCTACGGTATAGCACCCCTAGGCTGGGTGTGGGTTTGGACTGTACACATTGGTAATTTTGCATGAACTGTACAAGTACGTAAAGGAGGATAATACCCCAACTAGCCTCGCTTCGCTTTAATTTATTGATGCGTGTAGTTACTTCTTCTAAAGATTTTATTTTTAAGTCCTCTCTACACCCACCGTAGGGCTCGAACTCACAACCCGCATGCCCTACCGTCTGAGCCAGCCGGGTGCCCTGAGGCTCACTTCGCTTTGGGTCCACACTGGCCACCAAGTGAATTAAGACCAAACAAGCAGACCTTTTGGGATTTCGAGGTTCTTAAAATTTTTGTTTGTTTGTTTTTATTTATTTTTGAGACAGAGCGCAAGCAGGGGAGGGGCAGAGAGAGAGGGAGACACAGAATCCGAAGCGGGCTCCAGGCTCCGAGCTGTCAGCACAGAGCCCCATGTGGGGCTCGAACTCACAAACCGTGAGATCACGACCTGAGCCGAAGTCTGACGATTAACCGACTGAGCCCCCTGGGTGCCCGGGTGTTGTTTTTTAGAAAGTGAGTGGGCTCCCCAGATTGGGAGAATTCATGATTAAAGCAGGATTTACAACTTCAACCTTGGGTCACATTTCCATATGCCTCCACTGTGCCAAAGCTGGACATAGGAGTGCCTCCTGGGTGGGCTGATTATTCACCTGCTTCCCCTCCTTGCTGCCCTCCCCCAGCCACTTGGGCCTTGGGCTCTTTCTTCTTCCTTTGTCTCACTGTTCACTGTTCGCTTAATCACAAGAGTGGCCAGCGTCAGGCAGAGAACTCAGAACTCTCAATTATATTAGTAGTTAGCACCTCCATGAGCAGAGGTTAAAACAAAGCCTCTGCATGTATTAGACATTTCATACATCCATAGTCATGAGAAGCAAGGTTAATAAAAACGAGTCTTTGGTATATTAATTGGAGTGAAAGGGAGTGTTACTGAATTAATGGAATAAATGGAAAGTCTGATGGATAGAATTTTTTTTTTAGCAATCCACTTTGTTTAAAAGTCAGATTTATTAAGATATAATTTGCATACAGTAAAATTCACCCTTTTGAGTACAGTTATATGTTTCGACAAACCCTTGTACTCCTGCAAAACACCACCACTGTTACGGTGCAGAATATTTCCATCACTCCCCAAAATTCGTCTGTGCCCCGGGTGGCCTCCCCACAGCCCCTGGCAGCCGCTCGTCCCTTTTCTGTCCTTATAGGTCTGCCTTTTTCATAATTCCGTAAAAATGGGGTCATGAGATGATGCAGCTTTCGAATCTTTTGCTTAGTACAGCGCACTGAATAAATATTCACCCACATCCAGTACAACAGGTTGTTCCTTCTGGATGGTACGTGACATTCCGTCGGACATCTGGGTCACACTCGTTTGTTTCCTAGTTGAGGGACATTTGGATTACCCCTAGCTTTTGGTAATTATGCAAAGCGTCACTGTAAATACTCACAAGCAACTTTTCACGCAGACGTAGTTTTTTATTCTCTTCGGGTACGAACCTGGAACTGGGATTGCCGGCTGTTACGGTTAGTGGGTGTGTAACTTTATCACACTGCAAACTCTTTTCGTACGTAGTGACACTTTGCATTCGCACCAGCAAGGTATAAGAGTCCCAGCTGATTTCTGTCTCCATCAGTGCTTACTGCTTGCCATTTTGTTTTCTTTGATTTTTAATAGTTTTAGGAGGGGGCAGTGGTGTTTCTTTGAGGTGTTGGTTGTCAGCCTTATGACTAATGGTGTTCAGCATTCTTTGTGATCATTTGCTGTTTGCTGTTTTCTGTTTTCTTCGGTGAAATGTCTCTTTCCGATCTCTGCCCATGTCTGTTATTGGTTCTTGTTTTTCCTCTTACTGATCTTGGAGGATCCTTTATATATTATGGTTGTGAGTCCTTTATCCGATACATGTTTACAGAGACCTTCTGCCAGTCTGTGTTTTTGGAAAAGCAAAGGTGTGTAATTTTAATGACGTTTGCTGTGTTAATTTTACTCTTGGTAATTCGGGGTCACATTGAAGAAGTATTCGCCTAGCCCACGGTCACAGGGACGCTTCACATGTTCACCGTGTTGTTAAGGCACCTCCTATTCCTACTGACTTTAGTTTTTTCTTCCGTCAGTTACTCAGAGGAGTGTTGAGATCTCCAGCTCTGTTTTGCAGCTGTCTGTTTTTCATTAAAGTTCTGTCAGCTTTTCCTTCGTATATTTTGAAACAGAGCTTTAGGTCCATACACACCTAGTATTGTTATGTCTTTGTGGTGAATTGACCTCTTTTTCATTATGTGATAGCCTTCTTTATCCTTGGAAAAATGTTTTGAGGTCTGTTCCATCTGCTATTAACATAGGCACCTCAGCTTTCCTTTGATTAGCGTTTGCGCTTGTCAAATCTTTTTTTTTTTTAATTTTTTTAATGTTTATTCTTGAGAGAGAGAGAGAGACAGAGTGTGAGCAGGGGAGGGGCAGAGAGAGAGAGGGAGACAGAATCTGAAGCAGTCTCCAGGCTCCGAGCTGTCAGCATAGAGCCTGATGTGGGACTTGAAGCCACAAACTTCAAGATCATGATCTGATCCAAAGTTGGACACTTAACTGACTGAGCCACCCAGGCGCCCCCTGTAAAATCTTTTTTTTTTTTTTTAACTAATTTATTTATTTATTTATTTTTATAAATGTGTTTATTCTTTTTTTTTTTTAATGTTTATTTATTTTTGAGACAGAGTGAGACAGAGCATGAACGGGGGAGGGTCAGAGAGAGAGGGAGACATAGAATCCGAAGCAGGCTCCAGGCTCTGAGCTGTCAGCACAGAGCCCAAAACGGGGCTCGAACTCACGGACCGTGAGATCGTGACCTGAGCCGGAGTGGGAAGCTTAACCGACTGAGACACCCAGGCGCCCCTATTCATTTTTGAGAGAGAGAACGTGAGTGGGGAGGGGCAGAGAGGGAAAGGAACAGAGAGGATCTGAAGCGGGCTCCACGCTGACAGCAGTAAACCCAAGGTAGGGCTTGAACTCACAACCCATGAGATCATGACCCGACCCGAAGTCAGACACTCAACCGACTGCGCCATCCAGGTGCCCCTGTGTCTTTATATTTAATGTCGTTTGTTGGGTTTTGCCTGCTCATTCCATCTGTTAATCTGTGTCTTTTAATCTTTGTGTTTAGACCATTTATATTTAATGTGATTATTGATATGTTTGTATGGAAATCTACCACCTTGCTCTTTGTTTTCTTAATAATCCCCCTGTTCTTTACCTTTTTTTCTTATTTTTCTGCATGGTTTTGTATTGTATATATGTTTCGTGATTCCATTTATGTCCATATTGGCTCACTACTCCTACCTCTTTAAATTTTAGTCATTGCTGTAAGGTTTACAAAATACATCTTTAATTCATCAAAGCCTACATTCACCATGTGTTATGCTGCTTTAAATGTTGTGTAAGAAACTTAAAACAGTGTACCTCCAATACTTTTTCCCTCTATGTATAATCCTTTTCAAGTGCATACATCTTACACCCTAGGAATCGCTAAGAGAGTTTTCAGTTAGAGATTATTTGTGTATACTTTGAGGAAGGATAAAAATCATGTTTCATTGGCTTGCCTTGGTTTCTGAGTGGGTACTTCTTATACCCTTGAAACAGTTTTCTCTGCGGGACTTTGTTCTGTCTCCTGCTTGTGTGCTGAGCTGCACAAAAGTGTTTAAACACCTTAGGGATTTAGAAGTTAACTGCCTTTAAGGAGAGAACAAAGGTGAAATACAACACAGCCAAGTCTGAATTAGCAAAATTTCCAGGACAGTGGTTCTAGATACTCTCCTAGAGTGACTGATTCCTTGTCTTCTGCAGCGTGTACGTTCCTTTGCCACTGATTAAGGATGTTCTTAGCGGTGATGTTAGGCGTGTTTGGTTCACAATTGCAAATGTCTGCAACGCTAAGGCAATTCAAAGGGTCCATATAGGAGACCATGCGTTCTCTACATAAAATGCCTTTTCTTTCTTCCTCAGCACCCTTCCTGTTGTCAGCCACACGCAAAACTATCACTTATGGATTAGGTAGGCAGGCTCAGTCCCATAGAAGGAGAAGCTTAAGTTTGAGCCTTTTTGTGTCATTTCCTAGATGCATTGGTCAGAAGCCTGTGTCAGCCACAGAAACATCTCAGGGCCGCCCGAGAAACAGGGATTTGGAGCGCATGATCCTGGAGGTAAAGGAGCCGGTTTCCTACGGGTCAGAAGTTGCCTTATTATAATTGATGTCTTGCCTCACGGTGCTGCCATCATTTTATTCATTTTATCTCTGTGCTCCCGTTTTAGAATCTAGGGAGAAAGAAAGTCTAGAACCCTGGGCGAACTTTAGCATCACCTGGGAAGCTTTCAAAAATGCTAATCCCCAGGCCCTACCCCACACTGATTGAATGAGGATCTTTGGTAGCGGTGGACGAGGGGTGGGCATCAAGGCGGGGCTGGTCGTACTTAGTTTTCTGAAGCTGCTCTGGGGATTCCACGGTGTATCCAGGATTGAGAACTGGTTGCCTAGGGTCCTGTCTGCACAGAAAAGGTGAAGACCGTGTGATAGACACTTTCACCGTTTCGTATTCAAGGGGAAAGGGTATTTCTCCCGGACGAAGAAGGAGGAGCTGTTACGCAAGGCGGTGGGATGGGCGCTGGATGCGAAATCAGCACCTGTCCATCCAGCCTCGGTTTCACGAGGTGGCAGTAATAACACCTGCTCTGCAGGATTATTGAGAATGTGGAGGGAACAGCGAGTGGGAGGGCGTTAGTCTCCTGAGGCTGCTGTCACACGTAACACCGAACTGGGCAGCTCAGTGCGACAGAACCGTGTTCTCTCTCAGTTGCGGAGCCTGAAATCTGATCTCTGGTGCTGGAGGGGCCGTGCTTTTCTGAAGACTCTGGGGGAGGACCCTTCTTTGTTCTGTCCGCTTTGCTGACCCCTGGTGCTCCCCGCCTGCACCTGGATCCCCCCAGCCTCTGCCTTCCTCCTCACGTAGCTTTCTCTGCACACCTCTTCCCTCTGTCTTACGAGGACACCTGTCACTGATTTCCGGCCCACCCTAACCCGGGGTGAAGTCGTCCTGAAATCTTGGACTGAATTACGTCTGAAAAGACCCATTTTGCAAATCAGGTCACGTTCACAGGTCCCATGTGCACATAGCTCTTGGTGGCCACCATTCCATCCATCATAGCCGGCGAGATCAGGCACGTAGAAAAAGCTCACTAGGGGCGCCTGGGTGGCTCAGTCAGTTCAGCGACCGACTTCGGATCAGGTCATGATCTCACGGTTTGTGGGTTCGAGCCCCGCGTCGGGCTCTGTGCTGACAGCTCAGAGCCTGGAGCCTGTTTCCGATTCTGTGTCTCCCTCTCTCTGACCCTCCCCGTTCATGCTCTGTGTCTCTCTGTCTCAAAAATAAATAAACATTTAAAAAAAAAGAAGAAAGATAAAAGAAAAAGCTCACTAAACCATAGCTCTTAGGATATGCATAATTACCAAAGCCACAGAGAAGGGGAATCACACAACGTGATCCGATAGAAAATACCCGTGGATATTTTTTAAGTAACTGGGCATCATGTATAAGAAAGAACAGTGAGCATGGCAATATCAGAGAACAGGAAACTCTGGTCAAGTGTGAAGGTGTCCACTCATTATCAGCCTAAACAGAGAGCCGGTGGTTTATATTCTGAGACCTCCCTTGACGTACTTCATGCTTAAATGCAGCTTAGATGTGATTCTGTCTGGCTTAGTCTCCTAATACCCGTGATACCTGCCTTCTCCCCTGGGTCCCCAGAGTATCAGAACCATCGAGAACAGCTCTCTCGTCTTTCCTAGGTTAAAGTTTTCACCCAGCTCTGCTGCGGACTTTTCGTCTTTCTTGTTCGGTGCCTCCCTCCGGCCCCTTAATTACAATGTCTGCTTTCCGCTGTGTTTCCTCACAGTCTCTGCGGACTCAGAAGCAGTAGACGTGTGGATATAACACTACCCACTTGGGCATATGGTGGTCGATGAGCAGCTCTTCGAGGCAATGAGGGATTCTCGTTTTCTCCAAACAAACAAAGGAAGTTTAAAGCAGTCACCCGCCATCCCCACCACAGACACAGAACAGAAGGCTACTTCTGCTCTAACCTTGGCGTTCCAGCGAAGTGATGATTTGAAGCCAAAAAAAAAAAAAAAAAAAAAAATCTAAACCTCACCCCATAAACAGGATGTGGTGCTGGGAGCAGCATCTCCAGTGGGAACAATGAGGTTGTGTTTGAAGCCCTCGGACCGGTTTTCCCTCCTCCCTGAGGGAGGTGGTCTTTGAAAACGCACCAAAACGCCCCAAATCCCTTGATCAGTCCTGACTCCCTTGGTTGCAAATAGTGAAAAACCCAACTTGCGCGCATGGAATCAAAGCCACAGACTTTAAAAAAAGGAAAAGAAAAAGAAGGCGGGTAGAATAAATGATGTTGCTCAGGTAACTGAAAAGCCCGTGTGGGCTTCAGACACTGCTGGATCCAGGGGTCAGTTACTGCCACCAGACATAGCTCCTGGCTGTCTGTTCTCTCCCATGCCCTCTGTGTTGGCTGCGTTTTTGGGTGGTCGTCATTGTCACCAGGGGCCCTCCAGCTTCACGTCCTGTTCACAGAGCGCACTCATGAAAAAGAAAGTGGCAGGGCACCTGGGGGGCTCAGTCCCTTGAGCGTCTGACTTTGGCTCAGGTCGCGATCTCATGGTCCGTGAGTTCGAGCCCCGCGTCGGGCTCTGTGCTGACAGCTCGGAGCCTGGAGCCTGCTTCCGATTCTGGGTCTCCCTCTCTCTCTGCCCCTCCCCTGCTCGCACTCTGTCTCTCTCTCTCTCACAAAAGTAAACAAACATTAAAAAAATAGAAGGACAGAAAGCAGCTTCCCAGGGGTGCCCGGGTGGCTCACTTGGCTGGGCGTCCAGCTCTTGATTTCAGCTGAGGTCACAGTCTCAGGGTTGTGAGATCAAGCCCTGTGTTGGGCTCCACGCTGACAGCTGAGAGCCTGCTTGGGATTCTCTCTCTCCCTCTCTCTCTGCCCCTCCCCTGCTCCCTCTCTCTCTCTCAAAATAAATAAGCATTAAAAATATTATCAAAAGAAGGAAGTGGCTTCCCAAATGATCATAGAAAGAGTTGATGGAGTACATCTCACGTCGCTCACT
Source organism: Neofelis nebulosa (assembly GCF_028018385.1). Lineage (NCBI taxonomy): Eukaryota > Metazoa > Chordata > Mammalia > Carnivora > Felidae > Neofelis > Neofelis nebulosa. The sequence goes on from NC_080792.1 coordinate 92,272,192, forward strand.
GGGGTCCCTGAGCCCTGAGCCAGTCAGGGGCGAGACGAGAGAGAGAACGGAGGTGAAGACTGGCCAGGCCTGGGACGTGCTGGTCTCGGGAGCCCGGGGTCATCGTACAGAGGGCGTCGTGACCCAGAGACTGGGCAGGCCCTATGAGACGCCGGGTGGGCACGAGTCTATCCAGCCAAGCAAACGAGCGACACGAGGGAAACCAGAAGCCAGTGGGGCGGCTGCCTGTGGCAGCTGTCATCAGTCGGAGGCGCAGCCCGCGGGAGGTCACCCTGTCCCCCGGCCGTGTGCACACGCGGCCACATCCAGGCCCTCGTGCCTCCTCCCCCTCCCAGGCACCCGCACCGCACAGTGGTTTTCTCTGGCCTTCCCTTAGCTCTGACTTTCCTCCTCCCCTCCCCGCCTCCCTCCCTGCATCAGACCTTCCGTCGGGGGCGGGCCGGGGACCGGGCACTACAGCAGAGGGGCAGTGAGGTCTTTTCCCTTCTGCCACCTGCCAGGCGCCCACCCAGGACCCAGAGGGGCCCCCGGACTCTGGAGCCTCAGCCACAGAAGGCGGCCTTGAGAGGCATCCTCGCTCAAGAGCAAGAAACCGGATCCTGGGGGAGATCTCCATTTGGGGGGTTTGTTCCACTCCAGCGCCGTTTCCTCCCTCCTGCTCCCTGCGTAGCCATGTGTTTGTGAATCTTTTGGGTCAGTGCACAGCCTCAGGTGACCATTTTCCTTCTTTTCCCCCTTTATAACTGTAAGCAGAGAATTGACTCTGAGAGCAGGCCCTCTCCATTTTCCTTCAAACTCGGTGTTTTCGTCTAGTGCGCTGATGTCCTGATGACAAAATGCCATTTTCTTGCCGGAGTCTGTCATTCCCTGTTACTGGTCAGTTGTCTCCCTGGCCATGGTGTGGCCCCTGGACACCCTCCCCCCCCCCCCCCCAGCATCCATGGTGTGGCCCTTGGAAACCCCCCCCAGCATCCATGGTGTGGCCCTTGGACACCCGCCCCCCCAGCATCCATGGCGTGGCCCCTGGACACCGGCCCCCCAGCATCTATGGCTTGGGCCCACCAACAGCAGCTTTGGCAGGGAGGTTGCCCATTAGTTCGGGGGGCTCCCTTTCTTATTCACAGGCAAGGAAGTGTGTGGACATCAGCTTCTTGCCAACCCTCAGTGGTCTGGGATTTCCCGGTCAGGGGGATTTTGGGTTTTTTTCCTCAGATGCCTTAACCACCTGTTCTCCCGGCGCACACGTTGCTGATGATTTGGTCCTGTCACTTCCTCATTCCTCACTGCCCATCCTGTAGAGAGAGTCCTTGATGACCGAAGTGTCCACCGTTGTCAGCTCGTAGCAACTGCATCCTGGTTGAGGAGGCCCCCCTCAGACGCTTCCTGACCAGCAGTGAGATCGCATCGTCCAATGTTCAGAACGCTGCAGGGGCAGGGGCAGAGGCTCCCGTCAGATTCAGAGCCAGAGTTGCAGTCTGTTGCAGGAGCTCCGAGGTGCTGGGTGACCTCTGATCCCCGAGCACCCTTCTGGCCTCATCTCAACTTCCACACCCTCACATATGGACTCCGACCGCAGGACCTTTGTACGTGCATATTCACTTCACTGACGCTGTCCACGTCAGGTCTCTGATCGCGGGTCACCCTCTCTTAGAGACGTCTCTCTTTTTCTGTGCCATCTGGTGATTCGTACCCTCACGGCACCTCCTGTGCTCCTTCCTTTTTTCTTTTCTTTTACTTTTTCTTTGCACTTATCACCACCTGATAATCCACAGATTTGACGTAGTTGTTTTTCTGTCTCCCTCTCCCCTAGGATTTAAGCTCTCTGAGAACAGAAAGTGTTTTCTGTCCCGTTCACTGTCGTGTGTCCCTGTTCTCCTTACCGGCTCCAGTGCCTGGCGTATATGAGGCCCTTACTACTTGGCGGATGAGTGACTTAATTCTATCTTTGTGTCTGCCTTTCACACAGAGCAAATCTCTTCGATCTTGGAAGGTCAGAAAAACAGGTACGTTTTATGTGCTGGGCCTCTTTAGCTGGCTACCATTTTATGAAGGGTCTCGGACTGGGCTCAGAACCCGCCAGTATCCCTTCGTCCCCTCAGTCACTCCAGAAAAGCGTCCCTGTCAGATTTGAGGTGAGAAGGTTCATACAGGAGCGTGATGCTGGCCAGGAGATGTGCTGGCCAGAGGCCGGTTAAGTCTCCCACGTTCTTTCTGTGTGGCCATCCTTTCCTGCGCCCCTCTGCCTCTTTCTGGTGAGATCCAAGAGAGGCTCCTTCGCAGATAATGGTTCCCAGAAGTGGCCACAGGAAAGGAATCAACTTAAAACAGAGACCAGAATTTCACTGTGTAAACAGTGAAAAACATCCTTGATTAGGACTTTCTCTGAACAACTGAGCGGATTACTGAAATAATGGCAAGTGATTGCACATGGGTATGAGATATCTTTTGGGGGATGATGAAATTATTCTAAAATTAGTCATCAGATACGGCTTGATCCAGGTGTTCAATTACGACATCAGTTTTTGTTTCGTTCTTTTCTTTGTTTCAGTTCTTCTCTTTGCCTGTGATGGTGGCGCCTCGCGGTCTCACCTTCTCACCCTTGCTGAGGTGAGGCTGTGCCGTGCCTCACTGCCTCAGTTTGGTTCTAGAACCTGGGGGAGGAGCTTCTGAGGGCTCAGAGCGGGGTGCCGAGGAAAATTTGGGTGGTACCGCGAGAGAAAACGGTGAGCGACTGGGGACAAAAATAAAAACCGACGTCCCTACGTTTCCAAATCGAGGAGTATGCACAGCCCAGGTAGAGGAGACAGAAGTCAGGCAAACAAGTTGTACCTCTTTGCCGCTCAGAAATCTACCTGCGTCCGTGCGGACGAACAGGACGCAGCGTGAAGATGTGTCTGTCTAATTGAGTCTGTGTCAGACTAGCCCGAACCCGGGATGAGCAAACGTCATTCATCGCTCGCCTGTCAAGCCAGCGTTCTCCACCCATCAGGCAAGATCAGGTGCCAGAGGTAGTTGGAGAGACAAAGGCAGGATCCAGAGGGAGCCGGTTTCAGCAAGTCCGTATTTTGGCCTTGGCCTCGCCGACGGGTCCTCACTGGGAGGCAGGGAGGGATAAGGTGTTCATCCCCGCCTGGGTGCGATCGCCGCTCCACTGTGCAGATACGGGCACGCCGCTGGAGCCGGCAGAGCCCCGGTTTCTGGATCTGTGCAAGGAGGCTCAGAGAGATTGCAGAGGGGCCAGTGGTTGTTGGATAGTTGGCTTCCCTCCCCCCCCCCAACCATTTGCCCACATTCCAGATACAATATCTATTCTTCACCCTTCTCTGGGTTCTGGGGGGCTGACCCCTCAGGGGGCAGTTCCTGTGCCTGCTGGAGTCCGTCTGGAGTTGGCCAACGGGGCCTTGGCAGGGGCTGGAGGGCAGGACAAGAGGAGGCTGGCCTATGTATGATGCACCTGCTCCCTGGGCATCTGCCCCCCCCACCCCATGACTGGAACTCTTGTCGGGGGCCCCTGTCTAAGACCCCCCCCGTGCTCCCTGGGTTCAGTAACACTCCCTTCTCCTCTTGCCCCATCTGAAGGTGCCAGAGAGGGTGCTGGGTACCACTGGGCGCCCCCACCGTTGCTCGTCGGTGGGCACCCATTGCCAGCTTCACACTTCCTCCATGAGTAGTGCCCCCCTCAAGGCACGCCAGCCCTCCGAGTTGGATTCTCCTTCCTCTTGAGATGGACACGTGTCCAAATGAAACTCACACATAGGGGAGGGTAGTCGCAGGCTTTCTTGTTTTCATCTTCAAACAAGCTCAGACATCTGGAGGAGCTTCGAGGACCAGTGCCTGGGACTTTCGCCCCCCGAGCCGTTTCCGAGTAATGGACCAAATAGACGCTCATCGCCCCTGAATGTTGGCTGCGTGTTTTCTCGCCCACAAAGCCATTCTCTTCTGGAAGCGCAGTGCAGCGACAAAATCGGGGAATTCAAGTTTCTGCGTTACTGCCTCCCCGTCCTAAGACCCCAGCCCAGTCTCCCCTGTTGTCTGGATAGATCTCTTCCGTGTCACGCACGGCTCTTTATTTTCCTTCAGTCTTTTCTCGGATTTCGTGACCGTGACTCTTCCGAAGATCGCAGGCTGGTTATTTTGTGGCCGTCTCTCGATGTGGGTTCGTCTGGCGTTTCTTCGTGACCACCTTCTGATGACGCACCTTTGGCAGGAGTGTGCCAGAGGGGCTGCTCTGGTCTCGTTGCACTTTGTCAGGTGGCGCGCGATTTAAATTTGTCATGCTGTGAGTGGTGGTCACTCCCTTGACTCAGGCACCAGGCGCCAGGCTTCTCTACTGCGAAGTCACTCTTTTTTTTTTTTTTTTTTAAATTTTTTTTTTTCAACATTTTTTTATTTATTTTTGGGACAGAGAGAGACAGAGCATGAACGGGGGAGGGGCAGAGAGAGAGGAAGACACAGAATCGGAAACAGGCTCCAGGCTCCGAGCCATCAGCCCAGAGCCTGACGCGGGGCTCGAACTCACGGACCGCGAGATCGTGACCTGGCTGAAGTCGGACGCTTAACCGACTGCGCCACCCAGGCGCCCCGCGAAGTCACTCTTGTCCTGTGACAAATGAGTAAATATTTCGTGAAAACACGTCTAGAGACAACGTAAACGTCCTGTTTGTCCTAAGAGTTTCGATATTTCATTTATGGATTTATTAACGGAATGGGCTCCTGGATTTCTTTCGTCAAAGGCTTCAGTTTCACCGCCGCCATTATTTTGATGCTCAGGATATCTTACCTTTGGCCAGCGGGAGCCCTCTCGTCATACCCTGTGTCCTCTGACACGTCCTCATTGTCCCTTTAAGCTCCCTCTTCCTTCCTGGGCATCAGAAGAAGGTGGAAGGTGCATCTGAGTTCCTTTTAATGGGCAGCCATGGTGCTTAGAAACCCAACTCTAGGCTCTCGATGTGCTCGTTGCTATTTGGGAGTGTGCTCCGTCCAACCCTCTCTGCGGACGGAGCCAGGAACTGTCGCACACACGTCCCCACCTCTGTCTTCGTCTTCAAATGCGTGAGTTCACACCGGTACCTCACAGTCTAATAAGAATCACGGGGCTTGCTCCAGATTTCTTCTTCTCTAGGTTTGTCACTCCCTCCCCCGTCTCCATTCCAGGCCACCCCCCCCCCCCCCCCCGTTTGTCCCCTTCTCAGGCCACTTGGGCTCAGCCACATATGTCTCTTGCTGGCTGCGCTCCTCGCCCCACTAAGTCTGTGGTTCCTGAACATTCCATCCCAGCTGGCTGCTTCTTCCAACCACCCCCCACCCTGGTACCCAGCCTGGAGCCACTACGTCCACTGGCCCTGGCCTCCCAGGCTGGCCGCCCTCCCAGCCCTGGTGGCATCACACCAAACTAGTCTGAAAAGGAGGAGTCTGTGTCTTCTTATTTGCATGAATTTCACTATATTATTTTCTTAGAAAACGTCTATACGTTTCAAACCACAGGGATATTCTACAAGTTCTCTGTGCCAAGGGGTCCTTCTCCTTTTCAGGGGTGGATGAGGACTGCAACCAGAGAGGACCGCGGGCCACCCCACTCTGGCCACTTGTTTCAGGAACCCCTTGTCCACAGGATGGAGGACGGAGTGGGTGACACCACTTTAATGTTTCCTGGTACCCATCTGTGATTACCAACATGTACCAGGTGTGGGCGATCTGAAATGAACTTGTTTTAAAGATTTTTTAAATGTTTATTTTTTGACAGGGAGAGCAGGGGAGGAGCCGGGGGGGGGGGCAGGGGTACAGAGGATCCAAAGCGGATTCTGCACCAACAGCAGAGAGCCTGATGCAAGGCTCGAATTCATGAGCTGTGAGATCATGATCTGCCAAAGTCAGGCACTTTACTGACCGAGCCTCCCAGGCGCCCCCGAGACGAACTCAGCATAAACAGTTTTGCATTTGCAGTACCTGGGGAAAAAAGAAAGTATTTTTGGTGCATCTAAATACCTTTATTCGCCTTCACACACGTCTTTGGTATTCCGGAAGGGTGTGCCTCTTTGGGACAGATACACTCATGTATATATATATTAACTTATTCTTCACAGAGACCCCATGAGATGGGTACAATTGTTATCCCAATGACCGGGAGCACGGAGGTCTTCATGACTCAAGCAGACCAAGAAATCTGGGCTTTTAAGACCGTGAAATGGTCCTGTTTTCAAGGTGTGGCTACAAATCCAAAATCTGTTCAACGCTTCATGGGACACACAGTCTGGATTACGGTCTCTGGGCTCCCAGTCTTTCTCCCCTGCCTCTCGTGACTCCGCTTGGGCAGGAAAGGGCAATTAGAACAGGCCCAGTCTAGGGGCGCCTGGGTGGCTCGGTCAGTTGAGTGTCCGACTCCGGCTCAGGTCATGATCTCACAGTCCGTGAGTTCGAGTCCCGCGTCGGGCTCTGTGCTGACCGCTCAGAGCCTGGAGCCTGTTTCAGATTCTGTGTCTCTCTCTCTCTCTGTGACCCTCCCCCGTTCATGCTCTGTCTCTCTCTGTCTCAAAAATAAATAAAAACGTTTAAAAAAAAAAATAAAAAAAAAAAAAAAGAACAGGCCCAGTCTGGGCACAGGCCCATGTGACCACAGCAGCGAGATCCACACACGCAATGATGTTGGCATCCAGTCCACACGGTTGCAGTTGGGAGAAGAGTTCTTCCCGGGAGAGGCGGGGATGTGGGCACCAGACAGAGAGGAGGGATGCTAGGCAGACCGAAGCAGTGTCCACAGTAGAGGATCCCGTGGACTGGGTGGAGGGGGGTGGAGTGACCTGAGATGCTGGACAAGAGACGGCAACAGAGAGAAAGAGAGAAGGCTAAGAAGGAGAATGAGGGGCGCCTGGGTGGCTCAGTCAGTGAAGCATCCGACTTCGGCTCAGGTCGCGATCTCGCGGTCCGTGAGTTCGAGTCCCGCGTCGGGCTCTGTGCTGACAGCTCAGAGCCTGGAGCCTGTTTCAGATTCTGTCTCCCTCTCTCTGACCCTCCCCCATTCATGCTCTGTCTCTCTCTGTCTCAAAAATAAATAAACGTTAAAAAAAAAAAAAAAGGAGAATGAGAGCTCCATCAAGGGCCATTCCTTCTCCAGTACGATGGTGGCAGATGTCTGGCAGGAAGCTGGCTTCTTCCTTAAGTTTTTAAATCAGGGTGGCATGCCCCTCCCCCACTTATGACCCCCCCCCGCCCCGAAATGTCTCCGGAATGGCTGGGCCTCTTTTGTCTCTCATCACCCTGAAGAGCACAGGCCAGTTTTTCGGTGCAGTCTCCCTCAGGTTGGCCAGTATTGATTTTGGAGTAGTAGCAGTATTTTGAATTGATCTGGCCCTTCTGGACGTGAAGTTCTGAGTTTGGATGGTTGTATTTGGTGGAAACCTAGTATCACTGATGTTTCGAGATCCCTGCAGGATCCACTGTCCACCCCCACCCCCCACCTTTTATGTTTAGCATCCTGGCTCACTTGACAGAAGTCCCCAGAAGCCCCAGCATAACGGAGACCTGCTTGTGAATTTGTTTATTTATTTATTTTGAGGAAGGGAGGGAGGCAGACAGAGAGAGAGAAAGAATGCAGCGTGCATGGGGGAGGAGAGAGAGAGGGGGAGACAGAGCATCCCTAGCAGCCTCCACATTCTCATCACAGGGCCGGATACAGGGCTCGAACTCCCCAACCGTGAGGTCATGGCCCGAAACAAAGCCGAGAGCCAGACGCCTCACCGACTGGGCCACCCAGGGGCCCCCGCCAGCCTGTGAATTTTTTTTTTTTTTAATTTTTTTTTCAACGTTTTTAATTTATTTTTGGACAGAGAGAGACAGAGCATGAACGGGGGAGGGGCAGAGAGAGAGGGAGACACAGAATCGGAAACAGGCTCCAGGCTCTGAGCCATCAGCCCAGAGCCCGACGCGGGGCTCGCACTCACGGACCGCGAGATTGTGACCTGGCTGAAGTCGGCCACTTAACCGACTGCGCCACCCAGGCGCCCCCAGCCTGTGAATTTTAACCAGAGGTTCTGCAGAGCGAGAGGACAAATCTGGCAACCCCACTGGAAGCAGCTGTCCTGAATCAGCCGTGGGCCAGGCCCCACTCAAGCCCGGAAGCCCGACCCAGCCTGCTGTCCTGGAGCGTCCCCTGGGATGTAAGCCCTTGTGACGGCTGGCCCTTCGGCAACAGGTGAAGGGAAGGTCACATCTTCCTGCTCCCCCTACCCCTGCAAAAACATATTAAAATAAACACACGACCGATAACGCGTTTGAAAGCCTTTCTGTGTTTTACGCAACGTCGTCTCCCACCCTGCACGTGGCAGCAGGAGACAGCGGCAGGAAGCTCTGATAACGGGCGCTGTTTTCCTTCGTGGGTTGAGTGTCCTGTGTGCTGTGTCACCGAGCTTGGAGGCAGAGGGCTTCTGCTGAAAGCGTGAGAGTGATTTCCCCAAATCTTGAAGGAGGGGATCTGAAGCCAAAGAAAGGAACGTCCTTGGCAGTCACAGAAGCACGCGGAGCATGCGACACGCGGACCCTGGCGTCGCGAAGGAGGAGTCGTCCCACCCGGAGGTCACCTGTTCCAGACCGTGACATCCCCAGGCTCTCACCAGTATCTCAGGCAGCGTTTCCCAGCTTTGAACATATATGCTCTTTTCAAATCATTATAAAAATCTGGAGATTTTTGTCCGCCCCTTCTCCCAGGGGGCTGTACATACTCTTCCTTAAGCATCCTGCTCTGTCTTCTGAGAACCAGAAGAGTGACAGATGCTTGCACTTTGCCTTCTGTGGCTCATCACAACACATCGGTCATTTGTCAGTTTACTCACGGGAAATATCGAGCAGCGTGTTGAATGCGAAATATGCCCCCAGGATAGGCACACACCGGACCCCTGGCTGAGAATTCCCCCCTTGGACGGAAGCTGGCGGGAGCCCGGCTTACCTGGGCGCCGCCCTGCTGGTGAGGTCGAGCACTGCCGCCGCTGGGTCGCCTGTGCAGAAAAGGAGGCCCCAGAGGGAACGGGGACACCCTCAGGGAAGTTGCCCTGGAGACACTGGAATCCCTCGTGAGCACAGCCCGGGACAGGTGCATCCGATGTGGAATACGCTGTGGCTGTCCCGTGCTCCGGAAGCTTGCGAAGCCAGCCCTCCTCCAGTGCTGCCCCTGGCTGGTGGTGGGCAGGGTCTTCCTAGAGGCTGTGCTGCTGCTCGGCCGCCCTTGCCCTCGGGTCCCATTCTGTTGGCCACGGCTGGCCCTGGCCACGGGCTCCCCCCCCCCCCCCCCCCCGCCCCCATGGCCCCACCGCTCGGCTCGGCAGTGGCTCCTACGGTGGCTGGGACCTGGGGGTCTCGCCGTCCTCTTTGGCTTCTTCGCTCTTGTGTCTCCGTGTAATCCAGTCCCTGCCTTCAAGCCCCAGTGGCAAGAGGACTCGGTTTCTGTCTTTCTGGATGGATCCTGACAAAGTAGCCTTTCTCCCCCCCTGCACCCCATGGAATGTTCAAGTTTGCTTTCTGCTTCTTGCAGTCAGAAGACTCCTGACCAAAAAGAGGGCAAGGAAATAGACTTGGATGGAGACCCCTGGACACAGGCCTGTGTCTGTCAGATTCTCCCCCAGCCCCGCTGCGAGCCTGTGTTTGTGTCATTTAGAAGGGGGTTGGGGGCGCCCCGGTGGCTCAGTCGGTTAAGCGTCTGAATCCTGATTGCAGCTCAGGTCATGACCTCAGGGTTCCTGGGGTCAAGCCCCACATCTGTGCTGACAGCATGGAGCCTGCTTGGGATTCTGTCTGTCCTTCAGCCTCTGCCCCTCCTGCTTTCTCTTTCTCTCAAACAAACTTAAAAAATAAATTAAGAAAAGCAGGTTGATGATCCCTGCTCACCTCCCATACGGAGTAGATGTGGCTCAGAGTGGCCCCGGGAAGGGTTTTCTGGTCTATACTTCTAGAAGGTAGGTTGCCCAGGAGCAAGGATTTTTGTCTCTTTTGGCTGTTCTGAAACCTGGGTACCTAGAGCCGGGCACAGAGTAGGCCCGTCATAACACCTGTTGTATGAATAGGTAAGAAGGCAGTGAAATCTGTAGACTGGATCGCTACCAGCATTTCTGTTTAACGAATGGAATCGAGCGGAAACTCTCTGAGTGCCTCTCACCTGGTAGGTCTGTATTCTCTGCGTGTGCCAGCTTGCATTGTAAAACGCATCTCTGGCGAGAGATAGGATTGAACATAAGTTCGAAAGCCAACAAACGAAACTACGCAGGTCACTTTCTGTAAACAGTTAGGGGCTGGGTAAATCTGACCACGTCTGAATTCTCAGTATACCTCTGTGGCACAACTCTGTTTTCCAGCCATCCCACACCATTTCATTCTCTAACCTTAGGAGAATGTGTCCTATAGAAATTGTTGCTGGTTCAAAAACTGGGTAAGGTATTTAAAAAAAAAAAAAAAAGCCTTCGGTGATGAGAGAAGTCACAGGGAAGGGTGGGTTTTATTTCTTGTCTTTAGTACAAAATATCACTCCCTCCTTCTTGAGCTTTTGCCTAATTGGACACACCCCCCGTGGCTGGGGTCGAGGGTGCAGAATACGTGTGTTTCTTTCCAGAGCTGGCTCCGTGCAGAACCCCAGGCACTCTGAGGGGGTTCGAGTGCCATCTTCTATTTGTATGAAAATAACGGGTCTCTTCATTTCTTCTTGCTGGCGGGTGAAGGCGGGAGCTTGAACTTGCTTTAGTGAGGGGAAAAACCTCTCCTTTGGGCTCCTGACTTCCTCTTTCAGGAGTGGAACTCCTCAGAAACTGGCCTGTCATTGTTTTCCTTGTTCCCCAACCTGCTCAGGTCAGGGGTAGTTCTTGACGACAAGGAAGGAGCGTTCCGGTGACAGAACAAACCAGAGCCTGTCACCTAACCCTGTCACCTCCCTGGGTTTTATTTTAATTGCCGTTCTCTTGAAAAACACGGTTCCTATTAAATTATTCATGGTGGTATAATGTTTATGTGATCAGAGTAATTATTATAATTACGCATTGTGAATTTTCATAATTAATGACCGCGCTCAGGTTTCCTCTGGCGCAGAATATTTCCAGAGGGGAATCAGATGATCGGATCCCCTGCGGACTCAGAAGGAAATAATAGGGTGACCTATCTTGCATCTTGCTCAGCAGCAGAAAGGTTAGGTGTTCACCCCCTGGGGATGGGGATGGGAGGCGTCTTGAGGAGAGGTGGGAGAAATGGAACCCATTTCACAGAGCGCGTTAGAGGCTCCAAGTTCAGCCCCTCTCAGGACACCTGCCCAAAGCTGTCCTGCCAGAACAGCAAGGTGATGGCAGGGAAGGGCGCAAGGGCCCCTTCCCATGCCAATTCTGGCGGAGACCAGGACCTGCCAGTGTCTCTCCTCATCCCAAACCACCCAGAAACAACTCGACAACAGCGAAACCACTCCCTGTGGTTCCTGATAGCAAGGTGGCATTGCCCTGGACTCGGGGTTCAGCTGGCTCCCTCCACCGTTCTTGAAAGCGTACAAAGTGCAAGCAGGATGGGGCGCCTGGGTGGCTCAGCCGGTTAAGCTTCCGACTTTGGCTCAGGTCATGATCTCGCGGTCCGTGGGTTCGAGCCCCACGTCGGGCTCTGTGCTGATGTCTCGGAGCCTGGAGCCTGCTTCGGATTCTGTGTCTCCCTCTCTCTCTGCCCCTCCTCTGCTCTCTCTCTTTCTCTCTCAAAAATAAATAAACATTAAAAAGTATAATAAAGTGCAAGCAGGAGGGGAAATGGGTGGTAGTGTCCTCATCACAGGAAGATGTGGACGTTTTGTGGTTGACGTTTTGTGGTTGATGCACAGTATTTAATTCCAGTGCCTTAATTCCCGCATTCTTGACTCGTATCTGAGGGTCTGGGCTGCTGTAAGCCCAATGCAAATATATCCTGTAGTTATTCTCAAAGACCCTTCATACGTATATTATTCCATTTCAGCCTCACACCCGTCTCGCAGATGGGAACACTGAGACTCAGTGTGGCACAGAGAAGCCGTGATGGCCACGTGCAAGTCTGGAACATCCACCTGCCTGTCCCACCCCTTCCTGCCACTCGCAATCTAATCCTTCAGGCAACTTCTCAGGCATCTCCCCACCTCACCTCCCAGTGTGCCTTTCAGTACCCTGGAGGAGGGGACAGTCAGAACAGGGAGAGGACCAAACGTCCCACGTGAGCTCTTGCTGGGCGATCGGAGGTCAGTCCAGACCCCCCGTTGAGTTGTGAACACCGGCTCAGTTACCAAGTCCGCCTCCCCGGGCCTCCCGTCCTCATCCACAGAGTGGTGCACTTTTCAGATCCCAGAGAGTTTTCTGGTCTTCTGTCTCCCGACCCCTGCCTCTGTGATTTCTTGAAGACACGACTTTGCCTCACGCGTTCCTACGTTTTCTGGGTGTTACGGAGCATCCAGTGCGTAAGAGTGAGACACTTCTCAAAAGAATGAACGGACGTCCTTTTTCTCGGTGCCTCTTCTGGCCTCTCTTCCTTCTTTGTGTCACCTGTCTTTGTCTCTCTTTGTTACATTTACTGCAGTAGCACAGTATTTTAGAATATTTGCTGATGTGATTTCAGAGCTCATGGCCTGAAGCCTGAACCAGGAGAGAGTACTGAGGGCTGATCTGATATTGAGACCAGAGTGTCCCAATCTCTGGCCACTCGGGTATCATAATTAGGGTGCACTGAGCTGCAGGTAAGTAAGCTGTGTTCCATTCTGGCTCACACTCCGGAAGTAGGGTAGTTACCGGTGCTCACCGATGCCTACTGTTGCCTAAACGGTCACCATTGCTCCGTCTCTCTGGAACATCCTCAGGGCTGGCCTCGTCCTAAAGCTGGTTGTCCTCACGGTCACGGGACGGCTGCGCGTGGCTTTCACGGTACACAATTTATGCTTGCACGGCCGGAGGGGTACACGAGGTTTTCAGGGCTCTCTTTCAAGGATGGGGAGAACCATCCTCCCACGTTCCTCCCTTGTTCGTCACGTTCGAGGCTCCCAGCCTTTCTTCAGCCAGTCACAGGGAAGGGAGCTTGGATAAGCCTCACAGATCAGAACCAACCCTGCAGCTGACAGTGGAGTTGGTCTTGGGCTCCGTTCCTGGCTCCCAGGGTGGCAAAGCACAGGGTTGAATAAAATCAGGAGTGTGCCAGGAATTAATGTTTTTCATTAAACTGACGCATTGCTTTCACTTGCCAACCGATTTTTTTTTTTTTTTAAATCTCCGGGTTTAATAGACTTGCAATAATGTCTTCTAATAGGCATTGAAATAAATATATAATAGTACAAATAACACATATTTATCTGTGTGCCATTTTGGGACTCACTGGATTAGATGAGACGCCCCCGCCTGCTTCTTCCGCCGAAACTCATCCTGCGATCTCTGCGTGGAAATGCGGACGTGTGGGTGCAGCTACAATTCTGCCCAGTAGATGGTTTGTTTTTTTTTTTTCTCCCTAATTGCAGTGGACATATATTAGTTTTTGCCTTTTTATTTATTTATTTTTTTTTAAATTTTTTTTTTCAACGTGTTTTATTTATTTTTGGGACAGAGAGAGACAGAGCATGAACGGGGGAGGGGCAGAGAGAGAGAGGGAGACACAGAATCGGAAACAGGCTCCAGGCTCCGAGCCGTCAGCCCAGAGCCCGATGCGGGGCTCGAACTCACGGACCGCGAGATCGTGACCTGGCTGAAGTCGGACGCTTAACCGACTGCGCCACCCAGGCGCCCCAGTTTTTGCCTTTTTGAACTTTCATGACTCCACAGAAAGAGTGGAGAGTTGTTTTCAGGGCTTGGACTCAACAACTTTTCGCTTGGCCCGGGCTTGAAGTGAAGAGAGGCAAATGGAATAAATAACGGCAGTGAAGGAGGTAATGTGCTATTCACTGCTTGCCTCTGGCTAATTTTCTGTGATGTGAACACCATGCCTACGTCGGGCTGGACGGTCTGTAAACTCAGAAGGGCTCCAGTGTGGAGCTAGATTTATTTAAAGTCAGAAATGGATTATTGGGTCACCCCTTGGTCTGCCTCTAAGTAATTTATGGCCCCGAGCGTGGCACTAAGCCCTCTAATAAGCTCCACCTCCGGCGGTGGGGGAGGTGGTTAGCGGGGGTCTGGCCATAATTAACGTGGAATCTCCTTTTTTATGCTGTCGCTGCATTGGGGGTCGACATTGAGCTGGGGCCCCAGGATGCTGGCTTAGAAGGCGCCGTGGACTTGAAGTCACAGCTTTGATTCTTCTGTCTCTTTCCCAGTCCTTTGGAGAGCATAGAACTCTCTGCTGATTAGCACATGATGTGTGGTTGTCTTTTTTTTTTTTTTTTTTTTCTTTTTTAAGGATTCGGTGTCTCATCTGAACCCTTCCCGGCTGCCAGTTAACTCTCTGAGTATAATGATTTGTTTGAATTTTATGTTATGATTTTATTTTTTTAAAGTTTATTTATTTACTTTGAGACAGAGACAGAAACAGAGACAGACAGAGAGAGAGAGAGAGGGAGAGAGAGAATGAGTGGGGGAGGGGCAGAGAGAGAGGGAGAGAGAGAATGAGTGGGGGAGGGGCAGAGAGAGAGGGAGAGAGCGAGAATGAGTGGGGGAGGGGCAGAGAGAGAGGGAGAGAGAGAATGAGTGGGGGAGGGGCAGAGAGAGAGGGAGAGAGAGTCCCAAGCAGGCTCCACACTGTCAGCTCAGAGCCCACCTCAGGGCTCAGACTCACAAACCGTGAGATCGTGACCTGAGCCCAGATCAAGAGGCGGACCCTTAACCCGCTGAGCCACCCAGGTGCCCCCGTTTGCATTTTCAGACGTGACGCATAAACAGAGAATTGAATGGTAGTTGCACACTAGGCGTTGAGGGTGGAGGAAACGGGGACATCAGTCCAAGGACGCAAACGTCCAGCCGTAAGATGAGTCGGTTCTAGAGATCTCGCGGACAGCACGGTGACCCCAGTTAACGCTGTGTTGTGCACTTGGAGGTTGCCGTGAGTCGACCTCAAATGTTCTCACTACAAAAGAAAAGTTGTAGCGATGCGACGCGATGGATGTGTGAAACCACGCGTCCTGGGGGCATCGTTTTGCATTATGTTTGTGTATCAGATCATCGTGTCCTGCACCTTCAAGTTGCACGGTGTTATATATCAAATACATCTCCGTAAAGCTGGGGGGAGAATAAGCCGGGGTCTGATCAAACCCCTGAGAGCCCGTATGCTGAAAGCAATGCCATAGTCCCTGCTGGCTGCCCGCAATTCACAACTGACACGGTACTTAGCTATAAAGCAAAAGGAAGAAAGCCCAAGTAAATATTCGTCTTCTCCTGGTTCTGACTTCAGTTTTCAAAGGTTTTGGAAAAACACCCTCTGCCCCCTTCGTTTGTGGTTCCCTGCCGTGCGGGCCCTGGGTGTAATTGTCCAGAGGGCCACTGAGGGCCGCGTTGGGCTGCGAGCATAGTTGGAAAGGTCGCAAAGCATTTTCATGTTATCCCTCCACTTTACCTTCTCCGGGACTCCTGGGCGGGCGCCGTCCCTCCTGCCCAGCACTCTTCTCGGGATGCCACCGAGAGAGCCCTGAAACCCGTGTCGTACATCGCATGTGGAGGCCCGTGCTGGGGCATCAGCTCCAGATGGCCGGGTGCTGTGGTCCTGCCTAATGCCGCTCCTTGAACCCCAGCCACGCTCCCTCCCTCGGCCTGGGCTCTTTTCAAAGGAGGGGACACCCATACCCATGCCTGGTGCGTTGAGAACATAGTTCTCTCTTAGAAACTTGGGGTTTGGGTGGATACCAGGCTCTATCTGTAGTGGACCTGAGCTAATCTCAAAACTCAGGGGCTGCGGGGCAAGCACCTGTTATCATGCCCCTGTGGTGGGGGGCACGCCAAGAATGCCCTCTCTCCCTTTGGCCCTGGAATCCACAAATCACTGTCCCAGACCCTCCCCGGGAACCATGTCTCTTCCTATGCCTGGGTATCTGCCTTGATTTCTGAGCCATCAATTACACACTATGGGATGGTAAGATTCATGTTTTAAATTATTAAATTAAATTTTATTCCCTATACCACCATCACCGCCCAAAGAGGAAGTAAGTTCACAAGGATCAGAGGAGAAGGGTCCATTTCTTTCGCGTTGGTTTGGCAACATAGGGCCGAGAGTGGGCGCTCAGTCCCAATGGCACCTGCTGAGGGGACCGGCCTCCCTGTCACTCCACGTCGAGCCCGACATTGATGTGCTGGGTGGGACCCGGTGAACTTTCAGGGAGAGGAGTCTGGGGGAGAACTTTGTGTTGCCTTCTTGCTTTGTGTCATTAGTGCCACATAGCTTCAGGTGAGCAGGCCAGTGACGTCCACGGTGTCGTCTGATTGTGTTACCGTCTCTCCCCACAGACCGAATGGGCTCACGCGTGTTGTGCAGGAAAGCCGTGTCAAGGCAGAATCAGATTTCCTGCTCCCTGGACAGTTGTGAGGGGGGGACGCCTGGGTGGCTCAGTCTGTTGAGTGTCCGACTTCGGCTCAGGTCACGATCTCGCGGTCCCTGAGTTCGAGCCCCGCGTCGGGCTCTGGGCTGGCAGCTCAGAGCCTGGAGCCTGCTTCTGATTCGATGTCTCCCTCTCTCTCTGCCCCTCCCCCATTCATGCTGTATCTCTCTGTGTCTCAAAAATAAATAAACATTTAAAAACAATTATTAGTAATAGGTAATTAGATTACTGAGGCATATTTTCAGGGGCATAAACACATCCCTTTTCTTCACCTTTTGTAAACACGTTTTATTGTTTTCTCTGATAAAGAGACTGGGACGACCAAGCCTCCGTAGGCATTCAGAAGCGGCATTTGCGAAAATCGCGTGTGTGAGAGGTGGCGTGTGTGCGGAACTTTGCAACAGCCTTCTGGAAGCGCCGGGTGTACGTCTGTTTGAGGAGAAAACGTCGGCATGTGTGAAACAGTTATGGGAAATTCAGATGCCCATTTCAGAAGTCTTGCGTTGCTGGTTTCCACTCAAAGGTCCTGTAGCTTTGAAGGGTCAGCGATGGAGAAGGGGGAGTCTGGCCAGTCGAGGCAGGAAGGGCTCCCGGGGCAGGACAGGATGGTTGGGAGAAAAGGCACTTGGGAAGTGCGGGGGCAAGAACCAGGGTAGCGAGGCTCAGGCTCCCACCGGTACCAAGGAGACTAATGGCCAGCGGGTTCGGGGTGGCCAGAGACGGACACGGGGTGCGGCCTCTTCACCCGCTTCTGACCAGCCCTTCCCCGGGGGCTCTGCCCATGATGCGTCGGTCCCAAGAGTGAGGATTTCACTTTGGGGAGAAAGGGACTTACCTTGTCACTTACTTGCACACGCTGCCCATCTTGGCACTGACTCCCTTTGCCCCCAGGTTGCCCAAGCCCTCCCCGTAGACCCGAATCCTGAAGTTACTACCAACCCTGAAAACGGAATCTGTTCTCTAAAACTCAAAGTTGGCTCTGCACCTGAGATGATGCTGTGGCTCTGTGTTGCGGTTTCATGGCTTCCCCGCCCCCCCCCATTATTATTATTCATAATTAAATTATCTGCAATGACGAAACCACAGCTGTTACACAGTGGGCATCAGATGACATTTAAACATCATTACCTGAGGCTCTACTGGAAGAACTGGCTGGTGATTAAAAGCAGGAACCCCCCACAGTCATCTAAAGAGTTGGCTTTTACAAATTACCTGTTTGAGGAAGGCCCCTCCCCCCACCGCGCCCCCCCACCCCCCCACCCCATCACCAACCTGTTAGTTTTTCAAAGAAAGTGTAATGCCAGAATCCTCTGCATCTGGGATTTGGGAGTACTCTGCTGATTTCTGGAAGTTGTTTCTCGTGTGATCCTGGAGTTTTGCTGTTGGCCACCGTAGACCTTGCCTCGAACGGACTGTAGCAGGCGATGTTTACCTTTATGACGCGATGTCTATTTTGGAGATCATCTCGAGGAGCCAGTAATTTATTTTCAGGGTGTCCTTGAGCCTTAATTCAGGCATTCATTATCTTGTGTGACATGCAGTTAGCGGGGTCTGTCTGAGTCTGTACCCACCCCAGTAACACGTTGGACGCCAGAGGGGGTAGGTGCCACGTTCCAGCCAGAAATGCAAAGTTTTCGCCCCGAGAAAAACTTGCGTCCGTTGGCTTTGATTTAAAGTGTTTGCAAGTAAAGGTTGCCGCTCGGAACGCACCTCTTGGCCCCGTGAAGAAATTCTGGCGTGCAGTTCGGTGGTTTATGCTTTTTGCGTTCGCGAGACTCGGATGATCGCAGGAGGGGTGAAACTCACGCGACGGCACGATCTCCAGAGCAGTTACTGTCCTGGGTTCCGAAGGCTTCACGGAGGGCACAGAAAAAGAAGTGGCCTTCATCACCCTCCAGAGAAGCTCAGTTGCCCCATCTGCCCAGCGGATCATGGCTACATTTGGGGAGGAGGGGAAGAATGAGTTAGTGAGGGGTGGTCTGGTCTGGATGTGTCCCCCCAGAATCCATGTTGAGGCTCTACCCTCTGAGGTGATGTGGAGGAGGGGGCCTTTGGGAGGGTGGGGCTTTCATAAACGGGGTTGGTGCCCTTGTGCAGGAGACCCCAGGGAGCCCTCTCATCCCTTCCAACCTGGGAGGACTCAGGGAGAGATCGGTCAGCCGTCTACAACCTGGACCCGACCGTGCAGGCACCCTGACCTTGGACTTGCGGCCTCCAGACGGTGAGGGATGCACGTCTGCTGTTTCTAAGCCCCCACCCCCTGTCCACCGTATTTTGTGACAGCAGCCTGAACAGGAAGTTGCTGCAGGAACTGGGTGTCTGTCTCTCTTCCCTGGTACCTCCCCCTGCCCAGAGTGGTCACCTGGTGTTGATGCTGGGTGTTCCAGCCCTGGCTATGGTAGGCACTGGGGCCAGGGGCTCGGCCCTGGGGCTTAGAAGCTGCTTGCACGCCCTGAATCATTATTACAGGGACGAAGGGAAGGAGCCACTCGAGGAATGACCTCCTCCTTCCTGGCATCCTGCACATTCAGTCTTTGGCTAGAATTCTGTTGACCACAGTTGGGTCGTGCACCCACCGCTGGGTACATGGCACTTTCCAGGGACCTTACCAGCTTTAAGGACTTCCTTTTTCACTTAGATTGGACAGTCTGGGAGGAGTGATACCTGTCCCCAACGCCCTTCAAAATCAGGAGCTATCCAGGAGAAAGGGCACGGAGTGGTCAAAATGTGCAAATATTCACCCCAACCAAGGGCCAAAATGTGTCTTAGAAATCTAGGAATGTTTGAAGAAAGATGTTCAAAATCATCTGCTTGCTCATAAAACTATGAGCCCCAGCTCTCAGAATTTGAAAAAAAAAAATAGCGAAGCTATCAAGGGCCCATATTTTAACGTACATTATTACATTTCGCAATTGTTTTGCAGGATAAATTTCTATCAGGTGACATGAAAATGAGGCCAGATATTTCCATAATCTCCTGTGACCCAAATGTATTATGAATTCCTTCATCCAGTTTTAATATAACTCTAAATTATTCCTCGACGTCTATTAATAATTAAGGAAAGCAAAAACTGTATTATCTCTTAATGGCATTTTGACTTTTTCGTTTCGTTTTGGAATAAATGTTCCCGGTGCATCTCTTGTGATGCCGGGATCGTCGAAAACTCCAAATTTCCCTGTTCCGTGACTTTGGTGCCCCGGTGCCCGAGTCCAGCTGCCCCCTGTGAGAGTCCCCAGCAGTCCCGGTATCCTTGTGGATTGCCCTCATTACAAGGGCCACCGGCTCACTCTTCTTGGGGGAACCGCCCTCCCCTCCCATCCCCAGACGTGGTCATATGACCGAAGCCCAGCCCGTGAGATCTGTGCATTTCTTGGGACTTTGTGACTGGCTCAGAGGCTGGCACCTTTTCAAAGTGGGGCCACTCAGAGGCGGTGAATGGCCGTCCTGGGACTTGGGCTGCAGCAATTAGACTTTGTATTGTTTTAAATTTTATTTATTTATTTTTCCCTGTGTTGTACCCCCTGGAGCTGCTGGTGGCCATCCTGCCTAAGAATGAAGCCCACCCACGTAGACGCACCCCAGAGGCTCTCAGAACATCATCCGAGCTCTTCGATCCAATGTCTTTTGGACCCAGGCGTCCCCCTAGCCTCAATCATAGGAGCCCGCAACATACTCTCTTGGGATATTAACACCGCAGTGAGTTTGTTTGTGTTTTTGTGCCTCTGCGTCTGGTCCGAGATGCCGTCCTGTTTCCTCGTAGGTGTGGGGATCTGATTCTGGAAGTTCGTTCCCTTTCTCGCGTTCTGGGAACACAGCGCTTAGGACAGCAGGTGGTACCGAAGGAGGTGATCAAAGCGAGCACAGGGCCCAGTGGGTAGAAGGGACTGGAATTGTGTCGGCCACGTGATCGGGGCTCGAGCCAGGTTGTGGATTGAATGGAAGAAGTGGAAGAAGCGGAGGGCCGCCGTCTCGCCGGCAGGGGGAGGATGGACAGGGAGGGGTGGGTGGGAGAACCCAGTACCTGCCACGCCCCCCCTCCGGTGCCACGGACCTCTCACGAGCGCCCGCTGAGCACCGTGTTCCAGCCGGAGGGGTGCTCCCCTGGGGCTCTCCGACGACTCCAAGGGAGACGCTAGAAAAACCTGCTGTCTCCTCTGCCTGGGCTAAAGGTCTTCCTCTGTGTGAACTAACTAGCTCTTAGGTTCAATTGCCTTGTCTCCCTTGGTCCCCATAGAAGGAAACGGCAGTTTTCCAAGGTGTTGGGAAGCATCCCCATCCCCGCAGCTGCGGTGACACAGATGACTGTCATCTCCGGGCTGGGGTGAGGCCAGCCTTGTGGAATGCTCCGTGTGTCTGTGATGACACGAGACCCGGGAGACGCTTGAAGGGGCATCAGCGTCCTCACTCAGACGAGGAGAGAGTTCTTTCAGTCACGTCCCACGAGGCCACGGCCCCGCTCCCCCGAGAACTGGCAGGCGGGGGTGTGTGGGGAGGAGGCGGGTTCAGAGCCAAGCCGTGTCCTCGGGTTTGCGAGCCGGGCCCAGGAACGAGAAGCCGGCGCAGAGAAGGACACGCATCTTGCCTTTTCTCTCTTTGCCTCGCGACATTCGGCAAAGTACCCGTCCCTGCGAGCGTCAGGGCCTTCTTTGCAAACTCGCCACGCGTCGCACCCAGCAAGTACCGACACGTGCATTTTCTGGCCGTCTTGAGGGGACATCCTCACCACGTACAACGAACTTGTCTCAAGTGCATGCTTCGCCAGCACAAGGCGCATTCACACTGGCGTGCGGCCTTCCCTCTCCGGAGCGTCAGACGTCGTCACCACCCCGGGGGGACGCAGGGACCCCCTGGGGCTCGCTCCCCACAACCCCCAATCTACCCCCGTCCCTGTGCGTTTGCCTCTTCTGGGTGTTTCATATAAAAACAATCATACAATCTGCGACCTTGATGAATGGTTGCCTTCCCGGGACATCGTGTTTCCGAGGTTCCGTTGTGCCATTGGAAAACGCCACCGTGGCGGTCGAGCTACGACCAAACACCGATGGGCTCGATCAGACTTGCCCAGACGGGGGTTCCTCACCCGCATCACTTTGAGAATGGTTCTGTTGTCCGCTTTCTCCCCGTGGGAGGCTCGTGGGGGCCCCCCTCTTCGGTGTGGGCCCTGCAGGTGATGTCGCACCTGGACGCGCCCTCGCCTCCCCAGGCCACCTGCTCAGCGCCCCCGTCCAGCAGGTTCCGGCATTCTCAGCCCTCCCCAGCAGCTTCAGAATACATCCACAGGCTACAGTTGCCTGTTTTCCGGGGGTGAGTCAGACTCGGGAGGGGAATCGAACCCCTGGCCTCATGCTAAGCTCACCTCAGACTGAGTGCATCCTGATTCTGAGTGGCAGGTGACAGGCGTCCAGCTTCAAACGGCACTGGGGGGGATCCACGGGACCTGGCTGGCTCACCGCTTACAAAGCCCAGCGGTGGAGGCCGTCCCAGGAGCAGTGGGCTTCCGGGTACCAGAGCGTAGCTTCCAGACTCTTCCCTCCTTCTCCTGGTCCTGCTTTCTTCTGAGCGGCCTCCCCGGTGACATGAGCAGTGTCACCCCAAACCCGTGCTTCCTGGAAGCTCGTCGCATGACCTTATTTGGAGAGAGGATCTTTGCAGAGGTGATCAGTTAAGGTGAGGTCCTACTGGAGTAGGGTGAGCCCTGCCTCTGATGACTGATGTCTTCAGGAGGGAAACCAGAGGGAGATTTAGATGCGGGGACACACAGGACAGCCGCCGTGTGACCACGGGGGCAGGGACTGCAGTGATGTGGCCGTGAGCCCAAGACACCAGGGATCCCAGGAGCCACCAGGAGCGGGGAGCCAGGTGTAGACCATACCATTCCCAGGGCGTCCCGGTGGGGCCAGCCCTGCCCACACCTTGATTTCGGGCTCGTGGCCCCCAGGACGGTGAGGCATGGTCGTGGTCGTTTGTCACGGCAGCCGTGGGGCAGCAGTGGCCTTCCTTCACTGGCTGGTTCTCACCGAGCGGAATCCGTGATGCCTCCTGGCGTCTACCTGCTCACGTGGGCTGGGGGCGGGAAAGGGGAGGGAGGGGTGCCTTTTCCCCTGCTGTTGAATCCACCCTCGGAACGGTTGCCCAGGCCATGCGTCCAGCCTCCTGCTCAGCCCCCCGCTGGCTCACTGGCCGCACAGGAGGGAGAGGATCCCCTGTGACCGTGGGCGGAGGGCCAGGCCCTCACTGCCACTTCCTCTCGAGGCCTGTGCCCGCAAGGAGGGTGTCCCCTGTTCTGCTCCGAGCCGGGCAGACAGGCTCAGCACTCGGGCACATCCCGTGGTCCCTAACCCTGATGTTTTCAGTCCACTGTCTCACTCCTGGGTTTGCTATCACATCGTTTCCCCCTCTGAGCAGAGAGAGGATAGAGACACCCAGCGACCAGCGGAGGGTCACTCGGTGACGTGAGACCCAGAATCGGCCTCAGCACCGGGCTCTCTGTCGCCGCACCGGGGCCCCCGCACACGGTCTCCCAGAGGCAGACTGCAGACCCAGGAAAAGTGGGGGACTCTTTCCCCGGAGGCCGGAATTGCCCCGTATCACGACAGGCTTTTCTCTGTCTTTATTAGCAGGGAACCAAACCCATTTCTAACAGCAGGATTGTGGGTCACCTGGAGCCTGCAGACACAGAGGTTTCTTTTCTATGAGGCCCTGGAGGACCAAGGGTTTCTTTTTACTATGATTAACAGATCAATTAGGACGCAGCCCCTGGGACCTCGGAGGGGGCCGGCAGCGCCAAGTAGATTAAGTGGTCGGACTGGGGTCCTTCGGGGAGGGTGGTCACAGCCTTTGGATATTTGTATCATACAAGGTGATTTCCTGCCACAGGCACCATGGGCAGAATTACAGAGAAAACACAGCGTATGAACAAGTGAGTACTAACAGGAGGGTACGGTGATGGCTGAGCATATGGGGATTAATTTACTTTATTATATTTCTTCTCCCTGGAGAATCTTCAAGTTCCCACAAAGAAGAAAGACCTGCCTCCCCCCCTTGTTTGAGGCTAGATATTCTCTTTATACTGCAGTTGTCTGAGAAGTTGATTAAATCCATCACTCACAGCCGGAGAAGAAAGGGGTGGGAAACCCCAGAAATGGCCAGGGTCCCTGGGAGACACTTGAACTTGGAATCTATTTAATAACTGTTGGCACAGAAAGCAAACAAGAGTCTCCCAGAGATCAAAGGACTTTTATCTCGCTCGGTGGAGAAATCTGTTACTTCAATCACTTATTGTTTGAGCCAAAAAGATCGCTGCAGTGGGAAAAGAGGAGGAAATATGTTGTCCATTTCACTCTTTCCTACAAATCCGAGTGTTTACTTTTTAGGTGATTTCTGCGTTTTATAAGGAAAAGAAATTTAATTGGGGACGGCATGCCTCGATAGCCGACTCTCAGACCCTCTGTTCGGGCTGTTCAAAGTTAGAGTTTAGAATGCGTCATTGGCGTTGAAGCTCCCCTGTTAATCCCTCAGTGTTTAATTGAGAACCTACTGTGTGCCGCCCGCCATTGGGAAAACCCAATGGTGGAGTGGGTTGAATAGCGTTCCCCCAAATTCCATGTCCACCCAGAACTTTGAAAGCAGACTTTCCACAGGTGCAATTAGTTAAGGTAAAATGAGGTCCTACCGGGTTGGGGGGAGCCCTAAAGCCAGAGATGGGGTCCTTATAAGAGGACACGGAGACACAAACACAGAAAAGGAGGTATGTGAAGACACAGGCATAGGGCTGGAGTGTTCAGTCTGCACGCCCAGAATCACTGAGGACTGCCAGGGACACCAGACGGGAACATTCTCCCCCGGAGCCTTCTGAGGCCGTGCGGTCCTGCTGACACCTTGATCCTGGACATCTGGCCTCCAGATCTGTGCAAGGATAAATTCCTGTTGTCTCCAGCCTCCCACTTTGTTACAGCGGCCACAGGACAGCACTTCAGCAGCTGTACAGTGAGGTCCCCCTCCTTCGGGGAACGGGGTTGTGCTGAAAGGAGAAAAAGAGAGGCCCAGGCTGGGGAGAGGGGTGTGTTTGTCGCGGGAGATTCAGGATTGGCCTTATTCCTCCCTTTGTCACTGATTCAGTGACCGTGTGCCCACGATCAGGGCAGCTCTGGGCGTGTGGGGTCCCAGGTGGCCTGACCCATCCTGGATGCTCTGGTAAAAGCCTCTGGGTGCAGACCTCTCTTCCTCCCTTCCTTCCTTGGTTTCCTTGGTTTCCTCTCCCAGTGGTAAAACAGACCCAACAGACTTGTTTGGGGGGGGGGGGGGTTTCCGTTGACTCTGGAGACACGCTTTGCCATTCTAGGGAAGGGAGTGTGTGGGCATCAACCCTCTATAGAAAGGGCCTGAGCTAGGGGTGCCTGGGCGGCACAGTGGGTTAAGTGTCTGACTCTTGATTTTGGCTCAGGTCATGATCTCACGGTTCATGGGTTCGAGCCCCGTGTCAGGCTCTGCACTGACCGCACAGAGCCTGCTTGGGATTCTGCCTCCTTCTCTCTCTGCCCCTCCCCTACTTGCTTTTTGTATGTTTCTCAAAAATAAATAAAAATAAAACTTAAAAAACAAAACAAAACAGGTAAGGACCTGAGCTAAAGTGAACTGTGAAATCTCTGAAGGAAGCCGGGCTGTGCATTTGTAAATGCAGCATGAGAAAGCGGTTGGGGGGTGGGGCACACTTTGTGGCCTCTGGTGTTACAGGCTTCGAAAGACCAGGACGCAAGTTAAAAATTAGACTTTCCGGGGCACCTGGGTGGCTCAGTCGGTTGAGCGTCCGACTTCGGCTCGGGTCATGATCTCACAGCCCGTTGAGTTCGAGCCCTGCGTCGCGCTCTGTGCTGACAGCTCGGAGCCTGGAGCCTGCTTCCGATTCTGTGTCTCCCCCTCTCTCTGCCCCTCCCCTACTCACGCCTCTGTCCCTCTCTCTCTCTCTCTCAAAAGTAAATAAACGTTAAAAAAATTTTTTTTTAAATTAGAATTTCCCGTGAGCCTCTGGGGTGGGGGGGCAGAAAGCAACTGTCTTCATTATTTTTTTATTGTTGTTGTTTTATTTTGGACATTTCAGTGTTACATCATTCTTGGTTTCGTTTTTTGTTTTATTTTTACTGTTCTTTTTTGCCTACAGGTGCAGACCTGGCTTAATCATGACTCTCACTCCATAACACACTTCCTTCTTTGTACCGTGTGTCACTCACTTATATTTATAGAGTTATTCGACTAAGTATGGTTAAATAATGGGATAAGTGCTTGCAAACTCATCACCCGAAACCAAATCTGGGACCTTGATATGTATCCCCATTTAACCTGAATTTTTCGAATAGCTACGCCCACCAGTGTTTTAAAAACGCAGCTCTATACATACTCTGAAGGCTTGAATTTTTCTGTGTGCTCCATAACCACCAAATCTGTTTCACACATATCTGTAATTCTCAGGGAGGAGTTTTCCACGTTCAAAAGTATTTCTCCACTGGCTTCTGGGTGGACTCTTCTCTACGGACGAAATGTACTTTTACACGTACACATTTTTTCCTAAGCAAAACTTGCTCATTTTTTTTCAGTTTTTTTTTAATGTTTTTTATTTATTTTTGAGAGAAAGAGACAGAGTGCGAGCAGGGGAGGGGCATAGAGAGAGGGAGACACAGAATCGGAAGCAGGCTCCGGGCTCCGAGCTGTCAGCACACAGCCCGATGCGGGGCTTGAACCTACAAGTTGTGAGATCATGACCTGAGCTGAAATCGGATGCTTAATCGACTGAGCCACCCAGGCGCCCCTAATGTTTATTTATTTTTGAGAGAGACAGAGACAGAACTTGAGTATGGGAGGGGCAGAGACAGGGAGACACAGAATCAGAAGCAGGCTCCAGGCTCCGA
The DNA here is from genome assembly GCF_028018385.1 of Neofelis nebulosa. Classification (NCBI taxonomy): domain Eukaryota; kingdom Metazoa; phylum Chordata; class Mammalia; order Carnivora; family Felidae; genus Neofelis; species Neofelis nebulosa. The sequence continues at coordinate 92,298,562 of NC_080792.1, forward strand.
GCTGTGAGCACAGAGCCCGACGCAGGGCTCGAACCCACGAACCGCGAGATCATGACCTGAGCCGAAGTCGGACACTTAACTGACTGAGCCACCCAGGCGCCCCAAAACTTTTTCATTTCTTAACTGGTTTCTTTAAGGAACAAAGTCAGAAGTTAGGACAGACAGTCAACTCAACCACTAAAAAGTTTATCTTTTCAAGCCGGAAATGCATATTAAGTGTTCTGAGGTTCGAGATCATGGTGCTGAATGTTCAAATGCCAGAAGATAAAACACAAGAGCGTTAAAAATAGACAAGCCCACTTCTATCAAGAAACCAACCAACAAATACAAGATGACTCAGCCCAAAAGAAAGTTTGACATGCTGTCTGTTTATTTTCTGTTTCCTTTTACATAATTCCCTTTGGGGTTTCTAGAAACACAGTGCTCTGTAGGAGAATGGGGGTTATAACTCAGGGAGAATTGCAGAGATTTTAGGAACGAGCAAATTCTGGCTATTCTAGGGCCTCAGATACACTATCAGAAATATCCTATAGACAGCGTGGAATGTTTGTGAGGTCATGAATGCAGGGGGTATGTCGTTGGGGACGCGCTTAGACACCAGAGTGGGGCTTGACCTTGAGGACGCGGTGAATAAAACAGCCGTGGCCCCAGCCCTACAGCTTGCCGAGGATGAATCGAAAATGCAAGTTGGAAAGAGATATTGAGCTTGACTTGTGTTTGAAGGTGCATTTTAGCAGTCATGAAAAACAAATTCCAAGTTTCTCACTCACCGAGTCCCAGGGAACAGGTGCTTGAAAAGTTATGTCTTGCATTTTCCTGGCATTGTAAATGCTACCAACATATTGGCCAAGTGCCCGTTCGAAATTCTTTTATGTACTTAAACGCTAAGTAAAAACACACACTCCCCTAGAGGAATATTTGACTTGCCAAAGGGTTTTGTATCGGAACAAGGGTCGTTATGAGTTCTTGTAGTGTGTGACATCGGTACAACCTCAAGAGTTAATTACGTTCTTAATTACAGCTTCGTGTTGAATTAGGGAACTATCATCCATAGCATAATTGAAACCCTGCTGAGATCACGTCTGTCGCCAGCTAATTGCATGCCATTTTTTAACCAAACTTTAACTAAAAACCCGTATTTCATTTGTCTGTGCTTTAATTAATTGACAGGAGAAACTTAATCAGGGTGGGGGGTTGTCAATAGATTGAATATTTTCAAATGATCACTGAGATTGGCGTTACGTTCTAGCACAGCAGCCTTCAAATATTCAGCTGGGAAGGCACTCGGGCGAAATTTAGGAAAGAAACCTGCGTAGAAGTAATTTGTTGCCCTGCGAGAGGCAAGGTTGCCAGAAGAGAAGAGGTAACTAGGAATCAGAAGTTGTGGGTTCTAAGCCGCGCCTGGATTGCCAAAGCATATCACCTCTCCTCTAGGGCTGAAGGGTCTCCACCTCAAGAGCGAGAGTTGGGTAGGCCTTATAAAAATCCCTTTGGACTCAGACATCCTACCTCGGTAACTTGGGGTAAAATGCCCAAGTTAGGAAAGGTAGATACAATGCCAGTCATAAGACAAAGTGGTTAGGATCCTGAATCACTGTTCTTTACAGAGTCGGGTTCCTGGTTGGTCAGCAACAGAAACTCCATGTTAACCTGACAGAGAAGAAATTCCAGAAAAGATGCCAGGATGACCAGGTTAGCAAAAGCCAGACCCGAGGGCCCTGCTACGGGTCTAGTTAACAGAAACCCAACAACCCTACCAGATGGAACCTGGGAATGGAATCATGGTCTCCACATGTGTGTTCTTTCCCTGCGTTTATTCCGCGCAAGCTTCAGAATCCGACTGGAGGGGCTGTTAGGTCAAGCACAGCTCACATGGCATGTCTCAGTGGGGAGGGGGGGAATGGGACATTTGCATGACAGTCTTGTCCGATCTCACACAAGGTGAGAGAGGCATTTCCCATGATCACAAATGATGGTATAGGGGCGCCTGGGTGGCTCAGTCGGTTAAGCATCAGACTTCAGCTCAGGTCATGATCTTGCAGTTCATGAGTTCGAGCCCCCCTTTGGGCTCTGTGCTGACAGCTCAGAGCCTGGAGCCTGCTTCGGATTCTGTGTCAGCCTCTTTCTCTCTCTGTCTCAAAAATAAAGAAACATTTAAAAAATAAAATAAAACAAAACAAAAGAAATGATGGTGCGGTAATCAAAAGCAGAGACACTGAATCTGGACAGCCCAAACCAACAAGCCTTCCTGTCCTTCCCCACCTTGGACCTTTGCAAACAAGTAAATGACACATATGGCATCTATCTGAGGAAAATCCCTACTGTCCGTAAGATCTGGGACATTTGTTGGGGCGCCTGGGTGGCTCGGTCGGTTGAGCGTCCGACTTCGTCTCAGGTCATGATCTCGCGGTCTGTGAGTTCGAGCCCCGCGTCGGGATCTGTGCTGACGGCTCAGAACCTGGAGCCTGTTTCAGATTCTGTGTCTCCTGCTCTCTCTGACCCTCCCCCGTTCATGTTTTGTCTCTCTCTGTCTCAAAAATAAATAAACGTTAAAAAAAAATTAAAAAAAAAAGATCTGGGACATTTGCAAGAGATAAAAACGTTAGCATCAGTGTTTGGAAAGGAACTGTCAGCATAAAGATTGTGGATCTCAGGGACATTAAAAAATAAAAAAAAAACAACTTCTTTAATTATCTTGCCCAATAGTCTCATAAGACTCAACGTGAAGTCCCAAAAATTATTGTTAAAAACACTTCTGGTTTTGCTCTTGTGAGCTGTTTTCTCTAAGTGCATTTTTCTCAGGTGAATCACCCTTGTCATAAAGTCAACTCACGTGATTTCACTCATCAAGAGCAGTGAAATGTCACAGGGAGGGTCTACGTGTAACTTCTCTTTTCTTGCTTTTGTTTTTGCAGGCTGAGTGTATATGGATGTTCGTTGGAAGATTGCACAAAAAGTTTTGTTTCTGTTGGCTTCTGTTGCTTTGAGAGTGTGACTTTTTCCTGAATTATTTGTGTGCCTGTAGTTTCAGATCTGTACCTCTTTTCTTTCTATTATGGTGCTGACTCTCATTTGTCTTTTAAGGCCCGTTGGCCGTAGACATGTCCAGAAGGTAAAGATGTCATGAAGGATAAGAATCAAGTTTCCTAAGGGGCGCCTGGGTGGCTTGGTCGCTTAAGTGTCCAACTCTTGATTTCAGCTCAGGTCATAATCCTATGGGGGTGGGATTGAGCCCCACGTCTGGCTCCTCGCCAAGCATGGAGCCTGCTTGGGATTCTCTCTCTCTCTCTCTCTCTCTCTGCCCTGCTTGCACTCTCTGTCTCAAATAAATTAAATAAATACAAAATTTAAAGAGAGATAATAAGGATTTTTAAAATAAGTTCCTGAGAGATTGGACACTTTGCAGTCTCTGTTCCCTGGACTGTTGTTGACGGAAAGCCCTTGCACGTAGTGGCATGTCACGTGCAGTTCTTTGGTTTGCCTATGTTAGAAGCCGGCTTAGTGTAATTTAAACAAAAGAAAATGCATCTGAAGCCTACCAGGGACTCAGAACAGCTGGCGTGGAAACCAGGACACATCAAAGGGAACCTCAGCCATGATTTTCAGTAGGTGGGCGCATTATCCCGAAAACCAGACCAACAACTCCAACTGTTTCTTTGGCCCTTATGTTGTGGTGTATAATTTAAAATTCTGAGACAACATGTCCTTCAGCAGGGGGACGGTTACACAAACAGTGGCCTGTCCATTCAACGGAATACTATACAGCCACGAAGGGGCGGGGGGCAGGCTATGGATGAAAGCCACCATTTGGGTGAATTGTCAAGGAAATCTATTCTCAAAAGGCTTCCCATTGCATTATTCCATCTAGATCACGTCTTTGGAAAGGTCCGTTTTGGAAATGGTGAATGCAGTAGTGGGCGCCAGGGACTGGGGATCGGGGAGGTGGGTGTGGCTATGCAAGGACAGCAGGAGGTGTTCTGGCACTGAACTCTGCCCCTTGACTGTGGTGGTGGATGAGGGAATGGGTACCTGTGATAACGGCCCAGGACTAAAGGCAGATGAGCATAAATGACCGAACTGGGGAAGTCTGAACAGGAACAGTGAGTTGCCTCAGTGTCAGGATCCTGGTCATGCTGTTGTGTTCTTCTGCAAGATGGCACCGTTGGGAGAAACTGGGTATAGTTCCCCCCCCCCCCATCTCTCTGCATTACTTCTTAATAAGTCCATAATTATCTCAATAAAAGCTTCGGTCCAGGAGAGGCATCCTAGGAGAGGGTGCACTTGGGTGGTGAGAGATCCATCCACCTTCCTAGACGGAAGCCGGCACCTTGACTCATTTAATGTGGCAAATACGTCTCACAACGACTCTTCCAGAACCTTGCCACACCCCATTCGGAGGTGGGATTTCCCTTCCCCTTGAACCTGGGCAGGTTTGTGATTTCTATGGCAGCTCGAACATGCTGGTGATGCTATGTAACATGAAGACCAGGTCGTAGCAGGCGATGTGGCTTCTGCCTACCCCCCCCCCCCCCACCCCCAGTCTCTCTTGGGTCGCTTGCCCTTAGGACCCACCATGTTGTGCAGAGACTTAATCTGCGTGGAGAGGCCACGTGTCCTGGCTGGTGGTCCCACTGACCGCCGGGTCAGCTGCCAGACGTGTGAGCAAGTGTGAAGGTGATTCTCACTGCCAACATCTGAACCACCTCAACTGACATCACGTAGAGCCGAGGCAAGGGGTCCGCGGCTGTGCCCTGCCCAAATGACAGATGTGTGAGCAACGTACGAGTTGACATTTTAAGGCGGAAGTTTGGAGGACGGTTTGTGACAGCAATGAGTAACCAGACCACCGTCTTTGCAAACAGTGCACGCGGTGGGAAAGTGGAAATTGCCTGTTAGGGTGATGCTAAAAACAACATATGACTACTCCACGGGACAGGGACCTGTGTCACCTTTTCACCCCTTGCACGGATCAATTAGGAGAGCTCCCTTCCAGGCCCTGGGGGGTGGGGGGATGGGCTGCAATGGCCCCAGGGGCCAGAAGACATCAGACCAGGAAGTCGCCCAAGAAGATCCTTTTGAGGCATCTAGGGGGTGCTATTTTATTTAATATTTTGGGCATCAATTATATGTGAGCACTGAATAATCTCCAGCTGAAAAACCCCTGTTTTCTTGAAGGTTTCCTGACTTGTCTACAGACTGATGGTTTCACCCTGCTGCTGCGTCCATATTGAAGGAGAGACATCCATGAAAATGATAAGCAGGAAGAAACTCAGGGAAGGTTAACTATGCAATATTTATTATGCTAAATAAAGCAGAACTCATCCATTCATTCAGCATATATTTTCAAGTGCATACACTGCCTGGGACAGTATATACGCCCCCATGGGCAAGTTGGCCGGGGTCCCTGGGTGGGGTCCCTGCCCCTGTGCATTCTCTGTCCTGGTGAGAGAGACTGCACAGCGCAGACAGGCTAATCTCTGTCTCTGTCTTTTGGCGAAGCGTTGAGAGCATCAGGGAAGAAAACTTGTGGAAAAAAACGCAGACTTCAAACACTGACTCCCGGAGAGAGATTTCCATGAGGCGCGGGCTCCGTGCGGGCGAAATGAAATAAGGACCGAGAGGAATTCCAGCAGTGGAGAGTGGCTAAGTTTCCTGAGCCTGGGCTGATCGGGAGCGTGTTAGACAAAGCGTTAGGTCCATCAGCTGAAGATCAGCCCCGAGCCATGGTCCACAGAACGGAAAGGCCACGAGCCTAAAAGGCGAGATTGTCAGGCGGGACGAAGCAGGAATTTTAGCCGCAGAATATTCACAAGTTGCAGACCAAGAGGAAAGTGGTGATGTGCATCTTCTCTCCGCAGCCTTGCTCATTGAGGGACCGGCTGTCCTTTATTGTTAATATAAAAATCAATATAGCGAGAGGCGAGTCTTTGCTGTGATAATATTGGCTCCTTTCACCAAGCGTGTGGAATTAGATTACTGATAGGCGGGCCTCTGTGCCTCCCCAGGCTCCAGATAGAATCTGCCGGCTTTGCCAATAAGCACGGTGACAGAGCCAGGATCAGGGACCAGCGGGTGGCCAATGGCAGCGGAGAAAATGCAATTCCCTTGGAAGACGCCACCCTGGAGGGAGCCGGGAAGGTGGCTCGCCGAAGTGCGTGTGTGTGCATGCGGCTGCTCGGGGGCCGGAGCCTGCCACGGGAAGCTTGGGTACCCACGGGGAAGTCAGGGGTGGGGGGGAGGTGAGAGGCAGAGAGAGAGAGGAAGAAAGAAAGGGAAGGAAAAAGGATGGGAAGGCAGGGGGGGGAGTGGACGTCCAGAAGGAAGCAACACCTGCCAGCAGTGGTCTTGAAACAGCCGCCCTGAGGACCTTGGTGGAAATGTGGCACTTCGGATAAAGGGGTGCATCACAGACGTGTCTGTCCACACGTGCTCTGTGCCCGGGGGAGCTGCTTTCTCAACACACGTTGTCTGGCTCCAGGAGCCTCTGGGGGCCCTTCTCCAGCAGAGTCGAGCACGGTCCTCGAAGCCTCTGCCCGGAGATCGTAAGGCCTGGCGCAGACCGGGAACACGAGGCAGGTGTTAGACCGAGGTTGCGATCAACTGTTTTTCCCGTCGTGGTTTTTCACGTGGCGAAGCTAAAAGGGTGTGGAGGAGTGAGACAAAAACCATGAGTTGTCCCCACTCAATGACACCGACCGTCCATCATTTCACATGTTTCCTGCCCAGTTCCTGGATCGAGGGCTTACCTGCTTGCCCTCTCTCCACATATACGGGCTCATGCGTATAAATGTGTCGTTGGTTTGTTTGCAAAGTTAAAACCAGATGGCATTTCCAGGTTCTCCTACAGATTTCCTTTCGCCGCCTCCTGTCATTTTGTGAGCATTTCCTTACATCTAGAAATTATCTTTGAGAAGACGTTCATGATGATGTCTCCTACTCGATCCCATTAACGGACGTTGGAATTATTTCCAGGTTGTTGTTTTTTTTTGCCGTTATCATGCCCCATAAACGGTGTTGGGCGTTAGTCATCGATTTCTTGTTTAAGTCAAGCCTGATAAATCCCTAAATGTAAGTCCCTTACACCAAATTCCCACCAGCAGAGGGGACGACGGAGTTGGAGTCGAGGGAAGGGGCCGTCCGGGCTGCTGCGGTCTCCACGCAAGACAGGCATGGCTGTTGGCGCCCAGGACAGGCTGGGTCCGTGGCAACCAAGGGCCCCTTTCTCTCTTGTTTCCACTGGTTGCCTTAATGGTACCTGCTGTTCCTGCTGTGCGTATGACATAGAGAAATACAAGGACAGAAACTAATAACAGCCCATAAATTCAATGCCCACATAATCCTCTTGGGAATTTTAAGTAACATCACCCCCCCCCCCTGCCCCCCCAGTATCTGTATCTGGTCCAAAAGTGGCACTGTGGCAGAAGGGTAGACATGGGAATTGACCCCTGCTGAGCCCATTCATAACCTTCCCCAGTGGCACCATTAATAGCATGTTGTGATCCTTCCAGAAAATAAAAGTACGCGTGTGTGCACGTGTGTGAATTGTATACCTATATGAACATACATATAGAAGAACATCTATATGTATGTAATCTTTTTAAGTGGCACTTAGAATAGGCAGTTCGTATGTCCTCTTTGTCGGGGTTTCACCGATATGCCCCAGAGGTGTTTTCATTTGGACGTGTACTTCCCTGCCTGGTTTTACCACCACGGGCCACACAAATTGTGGCTGTTTCCAGTTAGGGGCCATTACTAACAGGGACTGGATGTCCCCCAGTGCAATCCTGTTGGTCCCCATTGGGTGGCCTGGAATGGTCCGGGCGCGTTTTACCCCCAGCAACCTGACCGCCAGGCTGCCCTCCCTGTAAGAAAAGCATCCTGGTGGGATCGGGCCATCCCCACTGTGGTTGTTGGGCCACTAAAGTTTTTCTCTGTTTCCCAGTCCTTACTCCCGGCTTCTTGGCCCCACGTGGGCAGGACAGACGTGGTCCCTACTTGCACACGAATAGAGTCTGTGCTGGGTGACATTCCTGGGGCCCAGGGAGGTAACTAGGACACTGCCAGTAGCCACTCAGTATGGGGATGAGTGGAAGAATGAATGAATGAATGAATGAATGAATGTCTTTTCGAAGATAAATGTCATTTCGATCAATGAGGTGGAAAGATATCCCCTGTGGCATTGTGTTAATGTTTTTGATTCATGTAAGGTTATACCTCATTGCTAACCAAATTCCAAGGAAAGCATTAGGGCTGAAATCCATCTGGGTTCTGTATCTCTGCTCACCCCCCACTGCCTCTCTCAACTGAACGTCCTGCCTCCTTAGACCCTCCCTTGTCGGATTCCCTGGAAGGGAGAGGGTTGTTTGGCCTAACCTGGGAGGTCTGCACTTTTCAAGTCCACAGACCTGCTAGAAACAATTACGAAGATGAATTCTTCCCTGCCTTTGGCTGATGTCACATGTCTTCCAAAGGCAGAGTCACAAGTCATTGCCGACCTGCAGGGGACCTTGGTTTTCCGTCCTCCCGAACTCAAATGCTCCTCAGAAGCTCAGGCATCTCCAGGATCTGGAATCAAAGCTGTAGCTGGGGAGAGACAGCTCCTGCCGTGATGTGTCCACAGCCTGGGAGAGACACGGGATATTGGGGTGGGATCTCTGTCAGCCCCCGTGTGACCCTACCTACTCCCAGGACTGAGAGGGTGGAAGGCAGGGGGCTGGGAAGCATGGAGACTCCCGGGGCCTGTGGCTCCAAAATCTCATTACATCACAATATAGTTTTTTTTTTTTTTTCTTTCTCAACAGCACAAACATCGCTCGGGAATTAATTGTATTTTTTATAAAGCAGAGCCTCGTTTTTCTATCTTGATTGATTTATTTTTACTTTGAATTTGCTCAATCTGGGAAACTGAAGATTGATTACCTGTGTGGTAGGGAGAAAAATGTAAAAAAAAAAAAAAAAATGGATATGTTAGTGATTTTCTTTTTCCCTTTTGGTTGTCTTTCTTTCCAAAACCTGTTGGCTGTGTCACAAATGACATCATAAGGCAGGTAGGGTCGGTGGCTTGTCGTCCCTTTGGTTGACTCCTTCCTGTGTGGCCAGACGCTCCTGGGCAGGCAGTTCTGGGTATGTGTTCTCCAGGGCGGGAGACAGGTGTGCATGAACAAGTAGATGGACAGGGAGGTGTCAGGTGCCTGTCCTGGCACCTGGCACCAAGGAAACAAGGAGGGGGGGACAGACGGAGCGATTGGGTGACCGTGCTGTCAAAATTATTTTATTATTTTAATGTTTATTTATATTAGAGAGAGAGAGAAAACAAGCAGAGGAGGGGCAGAGAGAGAGAGGAAGAAAGAGAATCCCAAGCAGGCTTCATGCTGTCAGCACAGAACCCAACACGGGGCTCAAACTCACGAGCCATGAGATCGTGACCTGAGCCGAGATCAAGAGTCGGACGCTTAACCGACTGAGCCCCCCAGGTGCCCCTCAACATTATTTTTAAGCTGAAATGTTGGAAAATAACTAGCTCGTCGAAGCGTTAATGTCCTGTAATTGCTGAGAACGACGCTGACTTTCAGATGAGCTGGTGAAAAAGAACAGTCAAGTGGGCAGTATTGGTCCCGTATGGATGAGGCCAGACTGGGACTTGGGGTGACCCGGGAGAGGGGGGTGGAGACCCAGAGCAGCGCTGTGGTGACTTAAGCCAAATGCAGAACAGCCAGAGTCTTTCAGAGGCCTGTGACCCAAATCTCTCCTCCACAGGCAGGAAGCCCAGATTTGGGGACATGTTGACATCTGTCCCTTGCTATCCTTTCCGCGTTTCTTCCCTCTTCCCTCCCTGCTGGTTTCCATGGGAACCCCCAGTCACTGATGTCTCGAGTCAGACACTTGTGCCTTGGGCCCTGGGATCTAGAGACGGAGCGGGTGGCCGTGCTTCACGAGAGGGACCTGGGGTTCTCATCCCCTGGCCAAGGGCAGCGCTTTGGTCGCCCATGCATTTGGAAGGCATCTCTCTTTGTGTTGTGGATGTAATTCAGCGTTCTGCCCTTAAAGAACCGAACACGGCTGGACCCTGGGATTATTGGGGGGACGAAAACTCTATTCTTAGCATTGTTAGATTGTTTTTTTTTTTTCCTTTCTGCTTGAAAAAAAAATTTTTTTTTTAGTACCCTGACCTCAGCACTGTATCAGGGAGTCGGTGGGGAAGGTGGAGACGAATCCTTGGAGGACCCCGGGCCACTAAGCCTTCTGGCCATTTGTAAACCGCCCAGAGCATGGGGTCCGGGTGGGGGGGGGGGGGGACAAAAAGATTAAGTTTTATTGGGTTGTGAAAATACCGGTTCTGAGAGAAGTTGAACAAAGTTGTGTTTTCCCCGCCTGGGGTCTATAGAGGAGTGGGGCCCTGCTGTTCTTTTCTTCTTTGTGTTTAGAGACAGGGAGATGGTTTGAATTATCATCCTGCAGACGGATGCCCCTTGATGTTTAGATGGTATGCAGGGGTCTGGTGGCCCCGGGGGCTCTGGGCTTCTGCGGCCCCCCGCTGCTCCTGTAATGGAGAGACAGCCACACCGGTGGGGGGGACGGGGGCCCCCAGCCGGACCCCATGGAGAAGGCATGTGGACACATTAAGCTGGTCCCCAGATGTCTGGGCTGCTAAACCTTAATAAGGAAAATGCCCCTCAAATATAGAGAGCCAGGTGTCATAGTTAAGATCACCGTCCTTACAGGTGCCGCGGTTTGATTTATCGTGGGATGGAAGCTGCTGGATGCAGGGCTGACAAGGTTCCTGACAGCCTCCCGGCTCAGGTGCGCGTGTGCCTCTGTTTCTTTACCGCCCACGTGGCACAGGGCCCTCTGTCTGCCTGCAGGCGAGGGGCCTCTCGTGTCCCCGTTGTGTCTGGGCATCACTGAAGGGGACTGAGGGGGTGAGCCGGTGAGTAGTGGAAACAGGGACCTCGTTCTGGCCGGCATTGCACTCTAGCCCTAAGGAAGGCGACGATTCATCTGAGTTCATCTCCATCTTCTGGAGAGCAAGCAGTCCACGGGCGCCTCCCCGGGTGTGCAAACACACGTGCACGTGAGCACACGCGTGCATAACATAGCAGGTCGGGGGATGGCCCAGCCAATGCCTCTGGGGAGCTTCCCAGAACCATCCACTCTGTGGCCCCGCTACACTTCCGTCACGAGTGGACATCACTTGAGAATCTGCCAGTCCTTCCTCCCAGCTCTCTGCCACCGGAACTAAGCTTGAGGGGCGCCTGGGGTGCTCCGTCGGTTGAGCGTCCGACTTCGGCTCAGGTCATGATCTAGCGGTTTGTGAGTTCAAGCCCCGCGTCGGGCTCTGTGCTGACAGCTCGGAGCCTGGAGCCTGTTTCGGATTCCGTGTCTCCCTCTCTCTCTGCCCCTCCCCAGCTTATGCTCTGTCTCTCTCTGTCAAAAAAAAATAAACTTAAAAAAAATTAAAAAAAAAAAAGGAGCTGTTAGTAACATCAGAGTTCCATACACATGACTGTTAACCCTGGTTATAAAAATTAAAAGAAAAAAATGCCCGTTAAGAAAGATAGACTCGAACAGAGAACGAGGTCACGAACGTCCATCGTGGGGCCACAGATGCTGACATTGTATTGTGTTCGCTTCGGATGCCCTTTTTTTTTAACGACACAAAATGAATCCGACGTCACTGACAACATGGGACTCCTGACCACACCTTCCCCAGAACGTGCTCCCCTGTCCGTCCTCCCATCTCTATCCCTGTCTGTCTGTCCAGAGGCAGCTGTGCTGTCAACCTGCTGTCCGTTTTCCGGTCCCTAACTGTGAAGCTTTCATCACTGCAGGCATATTCGAAAGTGACATTGTTGGGGATCTGGGCGAACAGGGTGTCCCCGTCTCTCTTTCCCCGTTGGCTTTGTGACCCCAACCTGATGGCTTCAGGCGCCAGCCCCGGAGACGCTGTGGGTCGAGGCCACACGTGTCTGCCCTCGAGTGTCCGTGCAGGGCCTCAGGCCTCAGGCTTGCGGCCGGCCCCTGGCCGACGGGAGTGCGGGATGGGCCCGGCATGTCGCGGTCGCGCCCAGGGGTGCCCCGCGGGGCCTGTGCACGTGGGGACCAGCCCCTCCCGGAGGGGGTCTCGGCTGTTTCCTGAATGTGTCCACGACCTCCCCGCCCCGCGCAGGCCTCCTGCTTCTCGAAAGGCAGAGCCGAGTGTTTTGCTCCAGGAAGGCTGTCCTCTTCGCTCCTCTGCTGTCCTTTTTCTGTTGCTGGAAGAAACGTTTCTTCACCACCCCTGGGACTGTCATCTGGAAATATTCCTATGAGGAGCCACGTCGGTTTGCTGTCGTGTGTTTCACGATTGTTAACAGCTCTGCCCCGAACAAGTCTTTTCTCTCTCGTTCTCTGCGGCGAGCTGCAGTGGTTTCTTGGAAGTGATAGACCATATAATTCTCACCTGTCAAGGTTCTAAGCCCGAACCCTCCGGCACTGCCTCTGATTTTCCTGAAGGATTAAAAATAGGAGGCCACGACCCGGGCAGCAGCTGCCGGGTGCACCTGGCACCCTACCTGGCGGTAGGACAGCACGGGGACAGGCTGGGCGTCCCGCACCATGGGGCACGCTGGCCCTGGAGTGTCCACCGCGTGTCCCAGGGCCCCCCGTCTCTGTCCTCTGCAGGAGGGGGATCGGGCGTTTCCCAGTCGTCTCTGAGATGGTCTTTATTCTTCCAAGAGCCGCGGTTGTCTGAGCCTCTGTGAGGCGTGCCAAGTGGCCTGGGATCTTGGAAATCAGCCCAGTGGCTCTGCGGAGGCCCTCCAGGCTCTAGACAGCACAGAATCCGCTGCAGAAATCGTGGGTCTCCGAGGCTGGCGTTAGAAAACACGCTGAGATGCCTGTACAGCATTAGGCTTTGAAACGTTAGGTTTAGAGGGCTCCTGATTATCTGTGTGTGCTGTGTGTGTGTGTGTGGGGGGGGGGGGGGAGGACCAGCCAGGGGAAGGAAACTGCTCTCCTCTTGTCTCTGCTTTTCATGCCACCTCCCTGCCACCCCAACGAAACAAAAATCAGAAAGTTCTGGATTTCAGGAAGGCCTGGCAGGAGTGATAAAGACCATCTTGTGTCAGTACACGGTCAGCTGTGCGACCTGAAAAGGGGCAGCGGTTGTAAAAATACCGACGTGACCGCTGCCCGGGCCCCCACGTCAGTGTCAGGCCAGCCTCTCCCGGGGCCACCATGCCCCCCCGTGTCCCCACATTCCAGGTGTGGAGACCCCTCAGGGCCCAGGGCCTGCTCCAGCTCTGGGGCCGGTGCTCGAGCCCCCAGTGTTAGTAGGTTCTGCCCGTGGTGCCTAATGGGCTCCCAGAGATGCCTGGCCCTCTGCAGACACATGAATCTGTACCTCCAGGGCCATTAGCCTTCTTAGCTTCTTGATATTAAGCATTTTTCGTTTATTGACCATCTTCTCCTTTTTCTGCACACTTCTACGGCCAGAGATTTCCTTCCAGGCCGCTCTGGCTGAGCCCTCGCCAAGCCCTCGCACGTAGCTCCCCACAGTCAGGGTCGGGGGTTTCCATTTTGATTATTGTTTCTTTAACTCAAGGGTTATTTGGATGTATCATGGTTGCTGAAGTCATAGGGCTGGAGCAGGACTTTGTGGAAGAGCATCTTCTTTTCTATAAGCATCCTCTTTCCAGGGGTGCCTGGGTGGCTCCGTCGGGTAAGCGTCTGACTTCAGCCAGGTCACGATCTCGCGGTCCGTGAGTTCGAGCCCCGTGTCGGGCTCTGTGCTGACGGCTCGGAGCCTGGAGCCTGCTTCGGATTCTGTGCCTCCCTCTCTCTCAGCCCCTCCCCTGCTTGTGCTTTGTATTTCTCAAAAAAACGAAACAAAACATTAAAAAATTAAAAATAAATCCAATAAAAAGAGAGGTCAGCGACTAAGCTTGGAAACCACGGATATATTTTTTTTTTTTTTTTTTTTTTTTTTGAGACCACGGATATATTTTGACTCTCTATCAGTATATCCAGTGAGGTCGAGAAAGATAAGTAACACCAACATCGGCTCGAACACTTGGTACAGTTGAGCAGCACTCCTGCCTAGCGAACCTCACGCAGTTATCATAGCCTATGATGAAGGGCCAATAGTTATTCTCTTTTTAAAAAGAGGAGATTTGAAGCAACACAAGTAACAGAGCTGCTCCTGATAAAGCCAGATTCAACCTGTCGGTGCTCACTGCAGCCCCACTGGGGGTAGGTCCTTGGATCATCCCATTCCACAGAGCGGGATAAGGAGGCACAGAGAGGGTGAATTTCTTGCCCAAGGACACCCAGCGAGTAACGGGGGCCGGGGAACGGTCTGGTTGCTTAGCTGCAGCTCTGAACCCCTTTCCTGGACGTGCAGGGACAAACCCAGATCTCGCTCACCCCCCACCCCTGCGTGTTCTTTCTGTCACTCCAAAGCGCCTCTCCTGGAATTACTCTATGGGAAACACAAGAGTGTAGATGCTCTCCTAGATCTGATCCTTAATTATCCACAGTGCTTCATCCCCTCTCATTAAATTAGATCAATGGGGGGAAAAAGTGTTATTTTGCTACTGTAGTATTGGAGTTTAAGTGATCAGGGTAATTTTCCATTATAATTTTGTGTCTGAGATAAATAGAACCAGCTTCACTGTGAAAACACTTGTCTAATATCGGGCAATAAATGTTTAAGTGATTTCGGTTTAATTACCACTCATACTATCGCACTGGATAAAATAGAATTGTCTTTGAGTTTGTTCATTAGATGGGAAGAAGCTGAATTTATAAAAATACATGTGTGCCTTTATTACTGCATTTAAATATGGGCACATGTAAACAGATGCTTACTTATTTATATACACGGTCATTACAGGGCTTTGTGAGAAGTGGAATTTCCTCCGCTCAGTCTGTGGTTCTGGGGGGGGGGGTGGATTTGCCGACACGACACCCATTTCATAACTGGGTGTCTCCGGTTAACTAATTATATGATGAGGACGTCCCAGCTGCGACTCTATATTTAAAATCGAGTTACTATTTGCAGCAAGACCATTCTTTTGAAAGGTCGGTAAGTCCTTCCTTTTGTTTGGCTGTACAATTTAACTATCGCACGGGCATCATTTTTCTCCAATAGGCAGCCACTTCTCCAGAGGGTCCACTACTGTTTTTACTATGCTAATGGGCGAAACAGGCCAACCGTGATGAGAAGCCATCTTGGTGAGCCATCTGTCTGTCCCTGGGCTGTAGTGGCATTTTCTGTCTCGAGCAGCGGGGGAGAGACGCTGGGCGAAGGGCCATTTATGATACAGAAGTCCCCGTGACGCAGCTTTTGGAAGCCTGTGTCCCCGCCCAGTTGCCATTGAGTCCAGAGGTGCTTCCTGGAGGAGGTGGCACAGAGCAAGCTCGCCTCTCCTCCGGGCACTTGGGGAGCAGTTGGCCCGAGACCCCACTGCTTCTAAGTTGGCAGTGTCCATTTCGTCTGTGCTGCGGCCGTTTCCACGTTGGCGTGACAGACGTGGGCCTGTGGCCGTGGACATGGCCACACCGTCCGTCAGCCTTTGAAGACAGTGCTTCGAGAGAGCTGCAGCTGTGGAGGGACAGAGCTTCGAGAAGAGACCTTTCTTCCTCTTCCTCCCGCGCCTGTTTTCGTGGTCTCTGACCTCGTTGGCACGTTCTCTCATCACTGCCACTGTGTCTGCAACACTTGGCCCGAAGGTCGTAGCGTGTGGTTTATGATGTTCGGTGGGGAATGACAGGGTAACGATCATGGTCACTGCGCTGGGGCCCGGCTCCTCGATTCTGCTTGCCCGTTGTTCCCGGATCCCCACGCCGCGTCCCCCGCTCAGCCTCGCCGGTAGCCGTAGCTGACGCGAAGTCAGGATGAGGCTTCGGAAAAGAGTGTGGGTTTCTCCAAGATGGGATTTCCCTCACATTTCCGCCTTTTCCTGGCTTCTCGGGCTGGCATGCCCTTCTTGGGGACTTCTTGCAGCCACCCACCCTCGCTGGGACAGAACGAAGAACTGAGAACCCTATCCATCACCTGGCTCACAGAATCCAAATTAGCCTCTGCGCTGAGCAGTTCTGGAAGCCCGATTTCTGCTACAAACAGAAAGAAGGTTTCTGGCTTGGACGATCTCTGCACTGTTCCCTCCAGCCTTTTCCAATCACACCAGCCCCTTTGCTGTTTCTTTTCTTGGGGAGAGTTCGCCGCACCCCGTCTCGTATTTCAAAAGCTCTCTGTCGGACTTTTTATCTTCATGTTTGGATGATTTCCTGTCTGCTTAATTCTTTCCTTGTGGAGCTCTTGAAATGGATGCATTAACTTGAAGGTAGATTTTTTTTTTTTTTTATCCCAGTTCACGAGCATGTGAGACCCTGATGCTGTAGTAACTCTGAAGACTGTGGCACCCCGGGGGTGATCAGCTGTGTGGTTCCCAAAATAAGCAGGACATCAAGAGCCTACGTATTCCAGCTTCACATCCCTTTTCTCTGCTTTAAACTCTTAGCGCTCTGGTGCAGGCTTTACACACGGCCGTTTTTGCCTTCGATTTTTACCCGCTACCTGAAAAGCTCTCGAAGCGATGTGACCAGTTCGTTCAAGGACCAGACATAATGTTTTCTCTTTCATGCATAGACCAGTGTCCCGAGCAGTTGGTTAGGTTTTTACATAACGTCTTTTTTTTTTAATTTTTTAAAATTTATTTTATTATTTAAAAAAATTTTTAATGTTTTTATTTATTTTTTGAGACAGAGAGAGACAGAGCATGAGCAGGGGAGGGGCAGAGAGAGAGGGAGACACAGAATCTGAAGCAGGCTCCAGGCTCTGAGCTGTCAGCCCAGAGCCTGACGCGGGGCTCAAACTCACGGACCGCGAGATCATGACCTGAGCTGAAGTCGGCCGCTCAACAGACTGAGCCACCCAGGCACTCCCATTTTTTTTTTTTATTTCTTAATGTTTATTTCCTTCAGAGAGAGAGAGAGAGAGAGAGGGAGAGAGTGGGGGAGGTGCAGAGAGAGGGGAAGACAGAGGATCCCAAGCAGGCTCTGAGCTCTCAGCACAGAGCCTGATGCGGGGCTCGGACTCACAAACCGCGGGATCGTGACCCGAGCTGAAGTCGGACACTTAACGACTGAGCCCCCCAGGTGGCCGGTTTGCACAGAGCATCTTTGAGATGAGAGTGAGGAGGTCGCAGCTCTCGCACGGGGAATCGTTGCGGTAACAGCACAGTGTGAGCCCGCCTAACGGAGGTACAGTTCTTCAGTCGCCACGCACAGGGCACAGACGTCTCCAACAGCTTCTGCGCAAGAGGAGGGTCATCATTCACTAGCTCTGTTCTGGTTCGTCATTGCAAATCTAATGGTAATGTGGTCTCTTATTAAAACCCGTTCATCTGTTTATCTTCGGAAGGAATGACCTCACAGGACTCGGGTTTGTGAGCATTGAAGCAACCGTCTGCTCTTTTTCCAGCTCCTTCTGCCGATATTTAGGGCTTCTTGCCTTTGTCCTTAGGGAGCCCCACGGGCATTCTGGCTTTTCCAGCCCTGTTCACCCCATTTTCATCTTTGTCCATGAACAAAACGAATGATGAGGCTGATTAGAATTGCCTGGGGAGGGTAAGAACAAAAAATACCGGGACTTCTCCTCCTAGGTGATGCTCTGAGAAATCCAGTCCAGTGTTCTTGAAGGAGAACTCGCGGATGCTCGGCCTTTTTGTGTGCTTTGCCGAATTCCGGTCCGGATCAGGTTCTGGATGGTGGGTGTTGATTTCACAGTCTGCCTCTCCAGATCCATGAGGGGTTCTTAGGGTGAGCTAGCAGTGGACTGAAGTACCCAAGGGAGCATTTCTTGGGTAGCGTTGTGGAGAGGAAAGTGAAAGATAAAGCTGTTTCGAGAGGACGTTTGTGGTGGCATCCCTGACCCCGCTGAGGTCCACTGTGACCACAGAGTTCACGTCAGGCCCTTGTGTGGAAGAAACAAAGGGGTGTCTTCAGAAGCCTATGGATGGTGGAGTTGCAGGTTGGCTCTTGAAATGATGGGAGTGTGCTAAAGCTAAAGCCGTCAGCAATGGGGACCCTCACTGGTTGTCTCCCCAAAGGGTCCCAGGCTCTCACCCCCAGGTCTGGGAGGCATCATTCCTTCACAGCATCTAGGTGAGGTTGTGTACCCCTTTTCTCTTGTTAATTTTTAGGGTTTTTTTTGAGATTTTATAATATGGTGTTTTATTTTGTTTATTTTTTATTTTAAATATAATTCATTGTCAAGTTGGCTAACATACAGCATGTGAAGTGTGCCTTGGTTTTGGGAGTAGATTCCCGTGATTCATCGCTTACATACAACACCCAGTGCTCATCCCCACAGGTGCCCTCCTCGGTGCCCATCCCCCATTTTCCCCTCTGCCCCACCCCCCATCCACCCTCGGTTTATTCTCTGTGTTGAAGCGTCTCTTATGGTTTGCCTCCCTCCCTCTCTGTTTGTAACTATTTTCTCCCCTCCCCTCCCCCATGGTCTTCTGTTAAGTTTCTCAAGATCCACATATGAGCGAAAACATATGCTATCTGTCCTCTGACTGACTTATTTCCCTTAGCATAATACCCTCCAGTTCCATTTACGTTGCTACAAAAGGCCATATTTCATTCTTTCTTATTGCCAAGTAGTATTCCATCGTGTATAAAAACCACATCTTCTTTATCCATTCATCAGTTGACGGAATACAGATCAAAACCACACCGGGGCGCCTGGGGGGCTCAGTCAGTTGAGCATCTAACTTCGGCTCAGGTCATGATCTCTCAGTTTGTGAGTTCGAGCCCCGCGTCGGGCTCTGTGCTGACAGCTCGGAGCCTGGAAGCTGCTTTGGGTTTTGTGTCTCCCTCTCTCTCTGACCCTCTCCTGCTCACACTCTGTCTCTCTCTCAAAAATAAAGTTAAAGAAAATTAAAAAAAAAAAAAAAGCAAACCAAAACCACACTGAGACACCACCTCACACCGGTCAGAGTGGCTAAAATGAACAACTCAGGAAACAACAGATGCTGGCGAGGCAGGAACCCTCCTGCACCGTTGGTGGGAGTGCAGACCGGTGTCCTCGTGCACTTCACGTGTGACGGTCATAGCCTCCCCCGCCCCCCACTCTCCAAATATGCAGCGTTTCCATTTTGTCCCACGTACACGCAAAGGAAGCCATCGCCAGTCTGCAAGAATGAGATGTGTAGACGTCCGCATGGCTTCTGCCTTCGCGTGGCAGGTGTCTGTTCTGTGTCGCCGTCCCGGAACTCCTCTTGATGAAAATCGCAGCCTGCAGCTTCTACACACCCATCGGGAGGGCTGGAATCCAGAACACCGACAACGCCCCATGCAGGCGAGGACGTGGGGCATCCGGGAGGGCTTGCTCTTGGCTGGTGGGAGCGGAAAACGGTGCCCACCTTTGGGAAGACAGTTTGGCGGTTTCTTGCAAAGCAAAACGTAGGCTTATTGAGTTCTCCCATCGCGCTCCTTTTTATCTATCCGAAGGAGTTGAAGAGGTGGGTCCACACAAACTCTCACACGGGTGTTTAGAGCAGCGTTATTCATAATTGTCAAAACTTGGGAGCCACCAAGATCCCCTCCAGCGGGTGAATGGATGAAGAAACCGGGTTTCTGTCCAGACAACGGAATATTATTCAGTGATAAAACGAAACGGGCTGTCAAGCCTTGGAAAACACGGAGGAGCCTTAGGTGCACGTTACTAAGTGAAGCCAGCCACTCTGCAAAGCTACAGACTCTGTGATTCCAACTACAGGACGTTCTGGAAAAGGCACAGCTCCAGAGACCATAAAGACATCAGCGGCTGCCAGGGGCTGGGAGGGAGGGACAGACGAACATGTGGAGCACAGAGGACCTTGAGAGCAGAGGGCTCTTCTGTAGGGACCCTGCAATGGCGGTTCCATGACATCATGCATGTGACAAAGCCTACGGACAAAGCCACATCGTGCATGAGACAAAGCCACACACGCGCGTGCAGAAGGGGGAGAGGAGACCCACGACACTTCTCTGTGCTTTCCACCCGGTGTTTCCATAAACCTAAAAATGCACATGGTGGACGTCTGGTAAATATCGCTCGGTGGATGGACAGGCGGAAGGGCTGGGGTTGGGGCGGAAACTCTCCGAAGCACGCGGACGTTGTGTACCCCTTGGATCCCGCTCTCACTTGCCTTCTTGAGATTATATATATATATATATATATATTCTTGTTTTCCTTTTTTCTTTTTTTCTGCCCAGAAGATGAAATCCATCCCAAGGTCTTAAGATTTATTAACTGTTGCCTGAGCCCTTTCATGTGATGTCAGGGGAGGAGGTGAGCTGAGTCTGCCTTCACTTAGAAGGGCCCCGCACAAAGGGCTTCGGGTAATTCCCTCGATTTTCTAAAGATGTTGGTTGGCTTAAGTGATTAGCGAGAGATCCTGAAGGAGGACTTAACTTAAGCATTTCAAGATCTTCTGCGGCTCTCTGAGTGCCCCTCCTGGGTTGTCTGGATTTGCACATCTGGACGGCAAATTTAAAAAGGGTTTCCAGCCTCTCCTGCTCTCTGCTTATTTTTTTTCTTCCCCGAGCCCCATTTGAGTGTGTGGCTGGGGGAGGCTCCCGCTTCAAAGCCCGGAGGTCAGCCTCCCCCCGCGGGCATGTGGCCAGTGAGTGAGCCAGAGACTTTCCAGTTTCTTCCAGGACTATCAGCTCTCAGAGGCAGAGGGGATCAAGTTACAAAGGGTTCTCTTTTAAGTTCCCTGCCAGGGCCAGCCGGTCACCCAGGGGGTGGGGGGGTCTGCCCCTGGACGTCTAATCTTGCCTTCGCTGGGTCATCCAGCGGAGCCCGGAAGGTCACAGCCACGAGGGGTCTCCTGATTTCATCTCACGTGCTGCCAGAGGATCTGGTTGAGAGCAGCTCGTGTTCCCATGACGAGCCTGCCCTTCCTGCTTGGGTTCAACTGAGAGGTTCCTTTCCTCCCCCATCCAGGCTGAGAGAGGATGACAGGGAAAGTGACCACGTGCGGGGTGGGGGGGGGCCTGGGGGGGTTCTCCAGCTTCGGGGACCTCGGTCTCGGTGGTGTTCACTGTCTTCCCCTAACGATGGGGCTGCAGGAAGGGCCTCTGAATTCATCCCACGGGCCCCACCGTGGGCCTCTCCCCTCCTCAGTTGCAAACAAGGAAACTGAGGCAGCGTGCCGTGTTCTCCGGGCCTCTGAGGAGGCCGTACCTCATGACGCGGACCCCATGCCAGGGAAGAAGGAAGTTGTCAAGTCTTTCCCCCGTCGAGAGCGGCTGCTGGGCGACCCCGGAGTGTTGCCCGTGACCTCCAGGGGCCCAGGGTCTTGGCAGAACTGTGTGTGAGCAGGGACCCCCGGGAGGATCGTTCCGAGCCACTTTCCCTACCCGTGTCCACCCTACAGACGCGGTCAGGGATGCGAGTCTTTGCGCAGACAGTTGGGGAGCAAAGAGAAGATTGGATTCGTCCTCTCCAGCTTCCACATACCTTTCCACACCCATGCAGGGCACCGGTACCTTCTCAAAATGCCGCCCATGCTGTTCCTTCCCGCTTGTTCGTGGAAAGAGACCCTTCTGGAACGTAGGAAGCTTGGTGAAGAGTGAAGTTGGCATAGAGGGAGTGTTCGGTTTTCTCTCATCTGCCCTGTCTTTAAAAAACATCGTCTTAACTCTGTCAGGTCGTGAAAGTTTTCTGCCTAATTCTGTTCAACAACTTAAAGGCCCAAATGGTGGGGCGCCTGGGGGCCCAGTCGGTTAAGCGTCCGACTTCGGCTCAGGTCACGATCTCGCGGTCCGTAGGTTCGAGCCCCGCGTCGGGCTCTGTGCTGACGGCTCAGAGCCTGGAGCCTGCTTCGGATTCTGTGTCTCCCTCTCTCTGACCCTCCCCCGTTCATGCTCTGTCTCTCTCTGTCTCAAAGATAAATAAACGTTAAAAAAAAATTAAAAAAAAAAAGAGCTGTTAGGAATCAGCAAGTAGCATTAGTAGGGACAGAGGGCTAGGGCAAGAGTAAATGAAGCCAGGACCCAGTGTATGAGCTGAACGCGTGAATCCATTCATCTGTGACTTTGGCCCTTGCATTCCTCCCCGCCCTAGTCCAGGGGGTCCTGGGAGGACCCCCTAGAGCGGACAGCGCGTCCCGTCCTCTTTCCCTGGGTTTCTGCTGGCGAAGCTCTGACCAGCCTCTGTGTTGCATTTCATTTGTTCCCAGGGGACAGGACGCAAGGGGGGTAGGATGGAAAGGCAGCCTGACCCCCTTGGTTCTCTGTCCGGTTTGACAGGAGAAGCCTCGGTAAATATTTTCATTCGGAGCCATAACGGAAGATAGAAGTAGCCTGTGGGTGTGAAAGAGAAGTTCCTGCGATTACCAGCCGGTTACTCCCTCAGGTTTTATTTTACTGCTCAAGGACTTCAGCATGTTTTAGCTCGACGTCACCCACGCATTTGGACTCAGGCAAACACGTGTGGTTTAGGAAAAAAAGACTACGTCATTCACCCTCCACCCCGAGCTCAGTGGAGCTAACTAATGTATACAGCAGGCTATAAACGGATGTAGGGTGTGCACTCCTTTTAGGAAATTTCTTCAAAAGGACTTGGAGCGGGCTTCTTCCCTTTTCTTTTCGCTGCTGGCTGGAATGTAGACATGATGGCTAGAACTGTGCAGCCGTCTTGGGCCATGAGGCAGATGTCGCAGAGATCATATGAATTTGCGGGTCTCACACAGTGGTCTCATCAGTCCAGCCCTGGACTCCTTCACTTCTTCGGGCTTTAAATGAGAAAGAAATGAAATTTCTATCTACTTTATAAACCACTGTACTCCGAGTTATCCTCACCAGTGTTTATATATTATATTCCGTCTCTCTCGAGTCGTGACTCCATGGTGCACCCCATTCTCCTTGTTAAAAGGCCAGCAGACCACACTTCTTTGAGGTTATTTGGTGAGAACACAGAAGGGAAGGAAAGAATCTTTCTGTACTAAGTTCTTTTCCTGAACACCTCACTATCTGCCACCGAGTGGAAGGATTAGGCAAGGAGTGACTTACCTTGAGGGTGTAGGGCAGGGGCTCCCCCAGACCTGTGGGAAGCAGGAGAAAGGAGCCAAGGGCCTGCTCTAACGGGCCCCCCCCCCCCCCCCGGCTGGATGTCTCTCATCACTCTCAGAGAGTTTGGTCGCCAGCTGCCCTTTCCTCCTTGCTCCTTCTGTTCCGTGGTGGGGCCTTTAAAAACCTGCCAAGTATCGAGAAGCCTTTACATCTGATTACACTCCAAGAGCCAAGGCTCCTGTCCAAACCAGATGGGTTGGTGTCTTCCTGCCTGATCCTTCCCGGAAAGGCAGAAATGGAGTTCTCCTGCCTGGTGCCACTGCTCTCCCCCTCCTTCCTTTTCCCCATCATGTGCATGGAGGGGACGTGCTCTGGCCCACAGGCCTGTGAACATGCCCCGACTGCAGGTGACAGAGGGTGTCCACGGAGGGCATCCTTCTCTGCAGCTTTGGGAGGCCCCGAACCTCTTGTTTGTAGTGCAAAGTAAGCAGGGTCCTTGTGCTGACCCATGGGGACTTAGCAGATGGGAGCCACAGGGACAAGGGGACACTTAGGGTGACACGATGACAGGTGCCGGCCGGAGAAAGTTCAGGGCAGTAGTTTGTGTGGCAGACTCCGGGATTTGAGAGGGAGCTACTTTCTTAACCTCTTTAGGTAAAAGGTAACTATCCTGTTGCCGGTAACTTCTTCAAAAGCTTGGTGGGCTCTTGGACCTCCTGGAGTCCTGTTCTGTTCTGTTCTATGGTCCTGTTCTGTTCTGTTCTGTTTTGGGGTCCTGTTCTGTGGTCCAGGAAGGGGGTGAATTATTCCACTCATTTTTAAAATATGTTTTATTTACTAAGAGGTTTCCTAGCAGCCCAAGTGAAAAGGGCAATGTGATTAAACACCGGGTTCTCCCTGTTCAAAGGAGAAAGGCTCCACGACGCAGTGGCCGCGAGGCTTCCAGGACTGGGGCTTGGAGCAGGGAGTTTCTTATAGAACGGAGCCTCTGGCGGTCTGCTCCCCTGACCGGTGGTGTGGGCTCCAGGACAGAAGCCCAGGGGGCAGCCCAGAAAACATCCTGTCAGTTAAGATTCTCCCTCTGCTCACTTGCTCCTCCCCTCCAGGCTGTCCCCGGCGTGTGTGCTTCCTGTGAACTGTGTCACTTACTGCCTTCCTGTGGGGCGTGCACTGGGCGTCCCGCCTCTGCAGGGACCTGGGAGCTGGGCTGGGTGGCTGTGTAGCACCCCGTGCTTGCGCGTCCCCTCCCCTGCCTCAGGGGCCTGCCTGGGAATGAAGTGAGGCTCCAGGAGAGGCCTGCTGGTGACAGCGAGGACAGCTGAGCGGGGAGTGAACCCCGGGCTGAGTTCTCACAGCCCCTTGCTGGACTCAGCTCTTTCTTGGGTCCCTCGGGTTTCCAGTTCTTTGGATTCATGGGTAACAACGAAGGAGCAGGAAGGAGGGAGGGAGAGGGAGAGGGAGGGGGGGAGCCAGCCGAGAGGAGGGAAAGTGGAGGGTCCCGGGCCCCGGGGGTCCCCTCCGGGAACAGTTTGTCGGCAGGGCAAGCACACAGGGATGCACACCTGGGGAGTGTCCCTGTGGCCGCAGGGAGGGCGCAGCCTGCCGTGAGGCGTGGCCCACAGACTCGCATCGTACCGGAGGCTAAGTCCTGGTGGCCCTGGGGGACAGCTGTGTGGCGTGACCGGCAGGTCTCTCCCCCGGACGGTCGCAGGAACCTCCGAACAGGTCTTGTGCTTTGTTTGTTTCAAGGTTTTCTGCTTCTGCACTTCCTCCCCCTCCCTCCACACACGACCCGGGTGGCCCTCCTCTGTCCCAGGTCAGCTCATGCCACCCACCGTGGGCCTTGCTGTCACTCGGAAGGCATGGTCCACACCTCCTTCCACGCAGACTCTTCCTCTTGTCCCCTCCCTTCCTCTACCCTGCTCTCCTGGATGCTCCGGGCAATCTCCTACCTCAGGACCTTTGCACGTGTTCTCTCCATTGCCCATAGAACTCTGCACGCCCTATTGTGCCTCTTTCTGAGCTGTTAACTTAATTCCCATCTGCTCAGGGAGGCTTCCCAGGGCACCCTATTTAAACCTGGCTCCCCAGTCTCCTTTCGCCTTTCTGCCTTGTCTCCAGCTCGTCTGCCAGATATTTCATTTACGTTATTTTGCTCGGTGTTTCTTCCCCACCCCCAAATGCTTTGTTTTGTTCTCTGCTATATCCTCGGCCCCCAGAACAGTGCCAGGCATCCAGTAGGCACCCAACAGGTGCATGCTGGGAGAATTGAGAAGTGAATGAATGAATGATAGTGGAAGCCCCCCCCTGCCCCACCGCCTTGAAAATCCTTACGGGAGTTGCAAACTACAAGTTTTTTCTCTACTCTTGGAATGGACGGCTTTTTCGCAGATGGAGCTCCTGAGGAAATAGCTTGTATTCCACGTTGAATGAACTTGAACAAAAACATGTGTCTTTAAAGACTAGAATGCCCAAGCAGCAGGGGGAGGCTGACGTTGAAAGGAGCCGCAGATCTGAGACCCAGCGAGTGAATAAAAATCCAGATCGGGGGCGCCTGGGTGGCTCAGTCGTTTGGGCGTCCGACTTCGGCTCAGGTCATGATCTTGCGGTTCGTGGGTTCGAGCCCCGCGTGGGGCTCTGGGCTGATGGCTCGGAGCCTGGAGCCTGCTTCGGATTCCGTGTCTCCCTCCCTCCCTGCCCCTCCCCCGCTCATGCTCTGTCTCAAAAATCAATAAACATTAAAAAAAATTTTTTTTAGTCCAGATCATCTACCTTGGCCCTCCACCGGCCGCCTAGTCACGTGCAGAGTGGTGGCTGCGTGAGCGACACCCTGACCTGTTCTCTTTCCCAGACAGTAAGTAGCATGTCTGCGAGCAGCACTGAGTGACGCCACTGTATACACGCGCCCGGAAGCGTGACCGGTCGTCAGTTGCCCTCTTGTTAGTGACTCTCTGATGGACTCTGGCGCCTCCAACAGGATGCTTCCTGCTTCCTTGGGAACATCGGGCTGCCGCCGACCGTCCCTAATTCCCCGAGCGCTGAGCAGCCAGCCTCCAGTTCGGTTGTAGTGACGCGTGTGCCAATGTTACAGCCTTCTGCCCGCACTGGGGCCCCCACGCCACGTCCGGCCTCGTAACGAGTCTTGTCGGCTGTGCGTTGGCCTTTCTTGGGACTGCTTTCCTCTTCCCACTGGAAATGGGCTCGTTTCCACCTAAGTTAGAGACGGGCCCTCCAGCTTCCCCAGGAAAAGTATGGCAGACAGAGATCTCACGTATATTTAGTTTTGTAGCAGTCCTCTTCTCTCCCTGCCTGCTTCTCCGCCTCTCTCTCTGCCTCCTTCTCCCCCTACCCACACACGTCACACACACACGTCACACACACACACACACACACACACACACCTGCATACAGTAACCAAGAGACCCACTGAGTCACACACAGAATAACCCTGTGCCCAGAGTAGGTGTTTGGGGTCCACGCCTCCAGCTTCAATAGGAGGATGAGAAGGGGCGTTGAGCTGGGGGGCACAGCACCGACCGGTCGCCCCCCCCCCCTCCCCCGAGGACCCGTGCGTGTCCCGGCTGTGGCTGGCGCGATCCCCGCTTGTGTCTCCACGGATGCACCAGCTGCCTGTGGGGGCGCCCCCCCCTCCCGGGACCGTCCCCCCACTACACGTGTGTGTTCTGTGTTCCCCTCCCGTCGGATCGCTGGAGTAAGAGACCCAGAGGGTGCCAAGGTGGCACCTTGGGGCACGGCCGCTTTAGGCCCGTGCTGCTCTTTACTGCTTCTGCTCTCCCCCCCACACCCCTCCCCGGGCCCCCCCTTCCCTTCACAGCTCTGCAGGACTGCAGGGCCCAGGAGAGGGCACGCAGGGACAGCCCCGCTCAGGGACCGCCGTGCGCTGGGCGTGCCAACTCTCGCGTCAGCCCCGCTGCTGCTTCTCGGGGTGTCGCGGGGGCTGGTGTGGGGCGACTCTTGCAGGCGACTCGGGCTCCCGGGGCCCCAGCAGCCAGGCCTGCGCCCCAGGGCAGGGCGGGCAGGCTCCCCTCCAGGCACGGGCAGCCTGGAGAATTCACAAAGGAGCGACCCCAGGTCCCCACCACTCAGAGAAAGCAGGTTTACAAAACCTGTTGTGTAAAGGACCAAGCAGGTGGCAGGTCCCCAGCGTGCTTCTCGGAAACGTTAACGTTCACCCCAGCCATGGTGTCATCCTGCCTCCTGCTTCTTTTGTGGAGCCTCTAAGACCTTCTGCTTGTCTTCTGAGGCGTGAGAAACCACGCCACCCTTCCGAACGTATGTTTCCCCCGACGCGGTTCTAAAAAGTAAATCATCACCAAGATCCGTGCTTCTGTTTGGGATTTCTGAGGCTGTCTTCAGCTTGCAGCCCCCTCCCTGCCAAGACACATCTCCGGCACCCCGTGCTTTTCCTCAGGCGGCCGTGTGAGGATTGCTCGCCACACCGACACCCCTTGACAGGACCCTGAGTGGCGTGAACTTCGAGACAGTGGCTGATTAGTCTTTCCAGCAAGATAAAGCTGGTTTGAAGCAAGCTGACGAGAGCGCAGGTTTGTAGCAGGGAAGGCAAAAAATACCAGCTTAGAACCTGAGAGCCCTGGTGACGGACGACGTTTTAACTTTTCAGTAATTTCTGTTAAGCTGCGAGGACAATGGTCATCACGGCCGCGAGTGTGGCTGTCACGCCTGTACTCGCTTGACAGGTGTTTGTGGAGCCCTGCTCGGGGCGAACCTTTGCTCGGTCCCAGGAACACCACGGGCGCCGTGCCTGCTCTTGGTGACCTGTGACTCTGAGAGAAGAGTCAGATAGGAAATGGGTACATCTGCAACAGCCATTTTATTTTACTTTTTAATTTGTTTTATTATTATTCTTTTTAACGTGTGGCAACTTTATTTTATTGGACTTCACTGCAGAGTGGTCTAATTTTATCTTGATCGTTCAATGGTTGAAAAACCGTGTACGTTACAACTAGAAACACCTAATTATATGCCAACAAAGAAAAGTCTTAATAAAATACACTGTTTCCTACATGTACCCACCCTGGCATTATGTTATAGGTACCTCAAAATCTTTAGATTTGATCACTTTGCACCAAAGACGATTAAAATGTTTATTTATTTTTTGTAACAGCCATTTTTTTTTGAATTATTTTTTTGTGTTTATTTATTTTTGAGACAGAGAGAGACAGAGCATGAACGGGGAGGGGCAGAGAGAGGGAGACCCAGAATCCGAAGTGGGTTCCAGGCTCTGAGCTGTCAGCACAGAGCCGGATGTGGGGCTTGAACTCACGGACCGCGAGATCGTGACCTGGCTGAAGTCGGACGCTTAACCGACCGAGCCCCCCAGGCGCCCCTGTAACAGCCACACCGTGTGCGTGTGCAAACGTGCACGCACAGGCACACACACCCCCCAGACCAGGGCAGTGTAACTGAGCTTCAGGTGACGTGGGACTATGCTGTGTCCAGTCGGTGTGGCCGCCGGACATTTGAAATCTGGCGACACTGAGGAACTGCATCCTTCACGTGCCTTAGTTGTCCTCAATTTGGAAGCCTGCTGATCACGGCCATGTGCGCGAGGGACCCGCCTGTCTCCCTCGCTCGCTCCGCGTGCTTGGTGAAGTCAGCCCCAGTGCTGACTCTGTGTCACAGGCCCGAACCATGAAGAAGGGGAATAATCCACTTGGCCACAGCGATCGGTAAAGAGACAGTTCAGTGGGAGGCCCTCTTCCGGGCCTGAGAATCTTTAGCAAGGCGTGGGAGCCGCTGAGTTCAGGGGTGACACCCCACAGGACGCTCGGCCAGCGTCGGCCTTCTGCCCTCCAGAGCTACTCGTTTGTCTCTGCTCTTTCCCTGCTCACGTCTGGCACGTTCCTGTCCCGTCTCCAGGTGCACCCCAGTCCTGAGGGTGCCCCGGTGAGTCCTTTGTCTACATACGTGAGTCAGAGTCGTTTCCCATCGCTTGTGAGGCCACACTCCAGCTCCTGGTGTTTCCTGGATGACCTCTCTCACCACTCACTTGTTCAGCATGCATAGAATGAGCTCCTACTGTGTGCGAGGCCCGACTCAGGGTGCCAGGGACCCAGAGGCAAGACGGAGTCTCTACAGTCTGGAGAATCAGGGCAGAGAAGACGTCATGCACCTGACTTTGACCCTGCTTTGCTCCCCCGCGACCTACGTCACCTCCGTGGGCCTGAGTTTCCTCATCCATCAGCCCAAAGGGTTGGCCGAGGAGGGCCAGGGAGACTCGTCTGGCCGAAAACCTGTGTCACTGCGAAGCAGAGGGAGGGCTGGGGTGACTGGACTTTCGTGCCATCCGTCAGGAAGGGAGGCGAGACGCAAGGACGGCTGTGTGCGTTGCCCACACGTTGGCCAGAAGATCCCAGGCTGCCTGTGCAGGGAATCGCCCACGAGCGGGCACCAGGGAAACCCGCGGGTGCCTGCCTGGCCCCTGCCGCCACGTCGCCCTCAGCCGGACCAGACCTGGTGAAGCCAAGCCTTTCCCCGGACACAGCAGACGCCTGCTCTGGTGGCCTCGCAGCCCGTGGTGATTGGGAACAGAAGGTGCGTGGTGACGGCTGTGCCTGGTGGCTGCATCTCGAACCACTGTCGGGGCCTCAGGCTTCGCCGGAAACTGAAACACATGTCTCCCAGGGCTCCTTCCTTCCGTTGTTGTGTTCCCCGTGCCTGTGGCGGCAGAGGGGGGGCCGTGCGCTTCCGATTCCCGAGGACCCAGCTCTCCAGATTACACGCCGACAAGGGCGCTGGTCATGCGGCCACCAGTGGCTTTGGCTCCCGTGTCCTCCGAGCAGGTTCCTTCAGGAAGGGGACGCCGCCTGCCTTCCCGCTAGGAGACAAATGCGAATCACGGGGAGCCTGGGAACGCCAAGACTGTGCAGCCTCAGCAGGTTGAAAAGGTGGGGAACCCACTGATGAGCGGAGCAGGTAGGGAGGGTGGGAGTCTGTCCCGATTTCTCCAGGGGGGGGACCCTCGCTCTCAAGGCCATGGGCCTGTCCCCCCCCCCCATGCTGTCCCCTGCACCCGCACTCGCTCTCACCTGTGACACGGCCCCCGAGGGGAGCAGCCAGCCCCGGGGCCTCCCCCAAAGGCCGACTCGAAAGAGGGAAGATGACGCGGAGCCGTGGCGGGGGGCGGTCCTCATCTCGCAGGAGCCCTTTCAGCTTGTCATGTGGCGCCCACGTGGCCGCGCGACCTGGTCGGATGGCCCAGTGCGGCCAATGTTAGAAGGAGACATTCTCTGCAGGAGAGTTTCGCTCATGACGACGCGTGACGAGGCTCGGGTGTCCCCACCTGTCACCAGGGGACGGAGCCTTCTCCTGACCCCGCTCTCTCTCGTGTGGGGTATTGGACACATCCACCTTTTCCTGCAGAGCAGTGAGTTTGCAAAAGATACAGGGTTTCCTGAGCTCCTTGGCAGTGATTGTTTGGATGAGCTTTTCCAAGCAGGTGCAAAAGGAGTGTGAAGGAGGCCAGGGAGGTGGGGGGGGGGGGTGCTCTGCCAGCTCAGAGAGAATGAAAAGGGGAAGATTTTTAGTGTCAAGAGAGGGGCCTTAGGAGATCGATGGACCAGTCTAAGCCTTCGCAAAAGAAACAAACAAACAAACAAACAACCCCCAAAACGTCCTTCTTTATGACGGAGCTGCAAAAAGTCAGATACAAAAACGTGTCTACAACACTGTCGCTCAGTTTTGTAGGAAGAAGTCAGGTCGCTGTTGTTTGTTTTCGCAGAAAATCACATCTGTGTTATTTATTCTGTATTCTAAAAAGTGAGCGCGTGGTCTTAATTAAAACTTACACTGTGTTAAAAAGGCAGATCAAATGTGATTCTTTTTCGTGACGTTCGCTTTTCACAAGAGAGCCCTCTCATCCCTCCCTGCTTCAACTGTTTACAACGGGGTTCGAGAACTGGCAAACTCTTCCATTAAAACGAGCCCCTTGAAGGCTTCCGTGGTGAGACAGGGACCTAAGATGACAGCAGGTGGGCTTTCTAAGCGGGGGAGTGGGGGGAGGGGCGGTCCGCGTGGGGTCTCATCTGTGTGTCCCTGCCTCGGGTCTGCGGATCAGGTGGACAAGTGTCGGGGTCCCTCGGCTCCATGGGATGAGCCCAGCGCCCACGCACAGGGCTGCTAACACCATTGAGGTTCCTTGCCTTCAGCTGTATCCCACAGGACGCGGGCTCGTGACCTCCGAGAGATACCTGCGCTCCCGCGTTCACTGCAAAACTATTGGCAATGGCCAAACAGAAGCAACTGGAGTGACCATCACCAGAGGAGTGGCTAAAGAGGATGTGACGCGTAGGCACAACGGGATGTTATTCGGCCACGAGAAAGGACATCCTGCCATTTGCAACATGGATGGACCCAGAGGGCGTTATGCTGAGTGACGGAAGACGGACAGAGAAAGGCAGATACCGGATGTGCTCGCTTATCTGTGGACTCTGAAAGCATCGAGCTCCTAGAAGCAGAGAGTAGAGGGGTTGTGAGCGGGGGCTGGAGGACGGCGGGAGGCGTTGGCCCACGGGCCCAGGCTACCAGCAATCACATGGGTAACTTGGGAGCGTTCAGCATGGCGGCTGTAGCTAACCACGCTGTATCGTGCGCTTGAAAGAGGATCTCAAAAGTCCTTATCCCCCCACGTTTTTTAGAAGGCAACTATGTGAGGCACCGCGGGTGTTCACTAACCTGAATGTGGTTACCCTTTCACATCTGTGGGTCCCAAATTGCCACCTTGTATGTCTTAAACTTATACAATGTGATACGTCAGTTACACGTCCATCAAGCTGGAGAACAGGATTAAGGAGAGAGCGGCGTTCGAGGGTTTGAACATCTGGCCAGCTTTATGTGAGAACTCCATGAAGTTGCTGGCTGCTACTTTTTTACCATCCCCTTGTATATTATTCTGTTGTACCTTTGCCACTGCCGTTCGTTTACCAGCGTAACATTTTTACTGCGACGTGATGAGTGACTTCACTAATTTAAAGTCTATCATCCTTAACGTTTTTTTTTTTTTTTTTTTTTTTTTTTTTTTTTTTTTTTTTTTTGGCCAAACAGACATTTCTCCATCCCTTTTCCTTGGAATCCAAATCCTAGAAATTTCTGAAGCCTAGAATCTTCTATCCACCACCGCCTGATTTTAGCATTGGATTTTGGAGCGCAGTTTTAGCAGGGAGCGTGATTTCCATTGAGCTCTAAAGCCACATAAAATGCAAATCTCCGAGGATGCCTTCTCTCCCCACCCCCGCCCCCCCCTTGGTTGCACCGGAATAGTGTCTGAGCTTGGTTTTTACAAGGGGCCTTTAAAAGCCCCTGGGCCCCCTGGGAAGCCCCAACCCCCTTTGTCCAGATGGGACCGAGGCGGCCTGGGCGGCCCTGGAGATTGTGCTCTGGGGAGCCCTCCCCGGGAAGGCTGTGATTTATACGCGAAGGCTTGTCACGGGGTGAAAGGAAGGGCCACTTTTTCATTTTGATCAAATGTTGGGTTTGAAAGCCACCCACTGCTGTGGACTCAGCTGGCTCCGAGGGCCAAGATGAAACACATTGCCCGCTTTGTTGCCGAGATGGTGTTTGGGAAGGCGCTGTGA
The DNA here is from genome assembly GCF_028018385.1 of Neofelis nebulosa. Taxonomy (NCBI): domain Eukaryota; kingdom Metazoa; phylum Chordata; class Mammalia; order Carnivora; family Felidae; genus Neofelis; species Neofelis nebulosa. Next base: position 92,331,225 of record NC_080792.1, read on the forward strand.
ACGCGTTTCCCTTTGCCCTGAGCACAGAGACAAGATGTGGGGCGAGGAGGGTGAGGCCGTGGGCTCCCCGTGCTCCCAGGGCGCTGTTCCTCGTCTCTGTACCCTTCTCCCAGCCCTGCAAACCCCGGATCTGCCCTTCGGCATTGTGTTTGCCAGTCGTGTGACCTCCCAGCGTGCCAGCCTGGAAGGAGGGGCTGGTTGGTGCGTTTTCCCCTGACGTGGACAAGTGCACAACACAGACTTCCTTACTTCCCTTAGTGGGTCCTGTGGGTTGGGGGTTAAAAAAAAAAAGGCCCCAGTGTGTCAGCAGAGCAGACTCTTAATGACATTCCAGCTTCCCAGCTGGACAGGGCTCCTCGTACCCTGGGATCACAGAGCTCTTTGACGGTGTTCTGGATCTCTGGCGGCTGTCTGATGTCTTGGTGAACAGGACACAGAAGTAGCCCTTGTCTCCCTCCTGTTGGCGAAGTTCGGGCTGGTGTGATGGAAACGTGTGCCAGCCTCTGGCAGACAGCGGGAGAAAGTGGGAGCGTCCTGCGGGTGCCCCGACGTGGTCTCAGAATCCTCATCCGTGAAATGTGGCAACTGCACTAGAGGGGCTGTAGGATGCTTTCCAGCTTGTTGCATTTATCTGGCGTGCATTTATTAAGCACCTACTGCATTGCTGGGTGCCGGGTTACAGAATAGGAATGCCAAGCTGGGATATGAAAGACGAGGTCCCACATGACATCCCTGTAGACAGCCAGAAAACAAGCAAGTAGATACACGATCAAGGTGAACTCAGAGAAGCATGCACAGTGGAAAAGAAACCAAATGGGTGGCCTGAAGGAACCTGGGAAGGGGTGTGGATTTAAACCTCCCTTGACAGTGGCATCGGAGAGGGGCTTTCTGCAGAGGTGACGTTTGAGCTGACACTAGAACGGAATGTTGGAACCAGCCGTGGGAAGAGCATTCCAGACTGAAAATGGAATGTGCAAAGGCCCGGGGGCATGAGGTAAATAAATCGCTAGGCTGCACAGAAAAGCCACCAGTGTGACTGGGGTTTAGAAGGTAAATGGGGTGGAGCCCCCCAAGACCGGTCACTGAGGGTGGCGGTAAGCACGCTGGCCTGTGGCAGGAACAGAGGACTCCAAAGCAGCATCCGTTCCCGGAACCAGCCCTTCAGTAGAGTTTGCTGCAGATGTTATTATGTATACGAGCTCCTGGGACTGCTCATGACGCACAATGGCCGTCTGTACGGGGTGAGCCCCCCGTGCTGCTGGGGGGTTTCGGCAGCCTCCTCTGGGTAGTAGCCTTTACCTGGGTCGAGGGGGACCTGTCTAGCACAGTCCAGATGCTCAGCCGGCTCTGCTCCCACCCTGGATGATGCCGTTCTCCGGGGAGCCACGCCAGACCTCAGAGTCAGGCCTGCGCCACCCGCCTCCCGTGGGTCGCCGGCCCTGTTGATGCAGCCTGTCTGATTCCCCTTGAACCCTTTCTTTTTCTAATTCGACTGCTCTGTTTTAGCGCCTCAGTATTCCTGCCTGGACATTTCTCTGCATCCCCTTTAAATTTATCTAATGTCTATTCATTTTTGAGAGACACAGAGAGAGACAGAGCGTGAGCAGGGGAGGGGCAGAGAGAGAGGGAGAGGGTCCAGGCTCCGAGCTGTCAGCACAGAGCCCGACGCGGGGCTCGAACTCACGGACCGTGAGATCACGACCTGAGCCGAAGTCGGACGCCCCACCGACAGAGCCCCCAGGCGCCCCATTGAAATAGTCCTTTCTGCCTTCACAAACCACATCCCCCTCAGTCTCCTGGGTTTTAACTTAGGGTTTTTGCCCAGACACGGATCTGAATTCTCCCCTTCTAAATGCTCATCCTGGCCGTGGCTTCGGACTGCCCAGAATATAAAATCAGGGTCTCAGGGATGAGGAGTGAGGTCCGTGTGCCCTGCGCCTTCCCCGCTACAGCTGGCCAGCGGGCCACCCTCGCAGTGTCTTCAGGTGCCCCTCACTCTGTCCTGTCCAGTGCAGTCACATGCCCCGTGGAACCCTGGCAGCCAGCTGCAAATCGTGATGTGCTCTGAATATGTATATACGCTGCATTCTGAAGGCTTAATGTGAACAAAGAATATAAAAATCTCGTGGATAATTGATGTAGTGATTGCGTGTTGAGACCATAAGGATTGGGGTATGTCGGTCTACGTAAAGCGCTATTCAAATTAATTTCACTGGTTTCTGTTTACCTTTTATTGCGGGTGCTAGGAAATCTGCTGTGTTTTGGCCCGTGTTTGAGGCTTGCATCGCGTTTGTGTGAGACAGCATTGATCTAGCAATCCCACAGCACTCCCGTTGGACTTGAGACGGGAAGGAGACAATTTTATGTGGGACGTTCCCAGAGCTTTTGCTTTGAAACATGACAACTTTATGTGACTTAGAAAAAGCTGCTTCCTTTGTGCATAATAAAATGGAGAAAATACCTCCTTTTCCAAGAAGACCCAGCTCCCAGTCAGGGGCACGGCTTGTGAAACGGAGCATGGAGCAGACTTCAGCCTCCACCAGTGCCCTCTTGGCCAGGAGCTTTTGTGCAGTTCACAACCTGCGCAGCTGTCCATAGCAGCCAGGACTGATCTGTCTCCTGTGGTGTGCAGTATAGGCAGAGCCGATGCTGTTTGGTTTGGGTGCCAGGGAGCCTTACTGGAAGCAAGGTCACCTCATGGTTAACCCTGGTGTCTCAGGTTAGATGTACCTGAATTCCGGTCCAGCCCTGATAACAAAGTACCAGACATCTAATCCTGGACAGGTTATTTACTTAAACTCTGAGTTTCCATTTCTCCACTTGTGAAATAGCAGTGACAGTAACAGGGCCTTGTGGGTTTGATGAAAGGGTTCATGACTCTCCCGTGTGCCCAGTCCTGACACACAGCAGTCACTGCATAGCTGTCTGCCGCTCTTGGGGTGGTGAGTGTCCCAGTTGTAGCTCAGCGAGGTGGGCACGGGGGGCATGAGGTGGGAATGGCTGTGCTTGATGAAGAAATTTCTCTCTGGCTCTGGAGGACCCTCATTCCCCTGGTTGGATTACTTTCTGTGCCCACAAAATGATCCTATGAAATACAGACCACGTTTCCCACTCCCCACGTTTGGGTGGCCTCTTAATTAGCTCAACCAAAGCCGATGCCGTCAGCCCATTCTATAGATCGGGGAAACCTGGACTCGGGGTGTCCTTCCCCAGAGTCTGCATGTCCAGGTAGAAGAAGGACACGCCAGGGGCAGGAAGACGGGCTTTGGGGACTGACTTTCCCCTGAGGTGGGGCGAATGCTCCAGGGGTGTGGTTTGCTAATTCCCTGAGGCTCCGTGGGGGCCTTTCCGTGTCCCGAGGGGGGCACGTGAGCAGACGGTTGGTATTTGTTGACTTTATGTCTTAGCCTCCTAATAAATTTAGAAAGCCGCGTAATTTTAATGACAGTAACAGGATGGCCATGAGGTGACAGGGGGGTCACGGTCACTCTGGTTTTTTGAGCCCTCTTTTCCGGATGCTGTTTTCAGCATCTTACACAGATGATCTCAGGGACACTCAAACCAGCCCCCAGGAGGAGGCTCTGATGCTGTGCCCCTTTCACAGCTGAGCAGACTGAGGCACAGCCTGCAGTGACCGGCTGGGCTGTGCCTGGGCGCTCGGCCCTCCGTGCGCGGGAACCTCACATCCTCACGCTCGGCGGCCGCGCCAACTCTTGGAGCCTCAGTCTTGCCATCTGGAAAATGGGGAGACGTTACAGGGCCGGTTCACACTGCCATTGGCATTGATGGACGACTTCGAGGTTGTCACCTGCTGGGATGGTGATCCCGGGGGCCGCGGTGTCTGTCCACGAGTCTAGGGCTCGGGACGGACGAGTCCCTTGCCGAGTGGGGCTTTGCACCCCGTGCTCAGGTGGGGCGGACTGGGGCACGTCGGTCCTTTAGTGCCACATCATGGTCCTAACTTGTTCCTCTTGTAGAGACCCTGTCCCTGGTCCCGAGTTAGTATATGCATCCCGAGTCAGCCGCGCGCCTGTTCCCAGCGTTTTCCCGGCTACCAGCCCACCCCACACCAGGTCCAGGGTTGGGCTCCCTGCCCTGTGGCTCCTGCTTCTTTATTTTTTTAATGTTTTAATATTTTTTTGCGTTTGCTTATCTTTGAGAGAGAGAGACAGAGCGTGAGCGGGGGAGGGGCAGAGAGAGAGGAAGGCCCAGAATCCGAAGCAGTCTCCAGGCTCCGAGCCGTCAGCCCAGAGCCCGACACGGGGCTCGAACCCACAAACCCTGAGATCATGACATGAGCCGAGGTCGGACGCTGAACTGCCTGAGCCGCCTGGGCGCCCCAAGCTTCCACTTCCTAAAACCCTTTCCCTTCTTCCCTGATTGTCATCCACCCTCCGCTGTCTCCTCTGACGCCTTTGGGGCCCAGGCTTAGAGCAGCAGGTACCCTGGTCAGCAAGTCTCCGGCCGGAGCTACATCCCAGGAGCGTGGGAGGACCCACACTGTCCTGCGTCAGTCCTGTGACCTGTGCGTGATGCTCACCCAGTGTCCCAGTTCTGAAACGGTCTCCTCTGGCCGGCTGTAAGTGGCGGGGCGGGGGGAGGGGGTTGGGCATTTCAGGCGAGCTAAACGTGCCTCGAATGAACACGGACGGGCGTGTCGGGGAGAATTCTTGTAGCGGACGGCGAGCGTCCCAGCCAGGACCAGCCTTTGCCCAGTGTGGTTCACATGGAGCATCTCCCCTTGTAAAAAGTTTTTAAAGGCTTTAAGTGTAGTTCCGGTGTGGTTAGCAAACAGTGTGGTGCTAGTTTCAGATGGGTGAATGTGGGGCGCGAACCCGCGGAGTATGACTCGTCCGTCAAAAGGAATGGGATCGTGCCTGCCACTTGTGACAGTATGGATGGAACTAGACGGTGTTGTGCTAGGGGACACAAGTCAGAGAAAGACAAGTGCCGTGGGGTTTCACGCAGGTGTGGAACGTAAGAAACCCAACAAGCGAAGAAAGGAAAAGAGAGAGGGACAGTGGAGCCAGATGAAGCATCTTCGGTGAAGGGACTGTTGGCTGAGCTGTGGGCAGGGTGAAGGGGACAGACGAGATATTCCAAGGTACCCAGGGATACGCAGCAGAGGGGAGTGTCTCCAGAGCCAGTGGTGTTGAGAGCTGTGGAGACGGAGATATGGACCGGGAGGACAGTGACCACCTCCCAGGAGGGCCACGGGAAGGCATCCTGGTCCCTGCTCCTCCCACACCGTCTCCTCCCTCGCCCTGAGCCAGCACGCAAGGACCTGGGTCACACATCTGTGGGGCAGCTCTCTCTGTGGCCCAGAGAGGGGTAGAGGATGAATGGAGGGGGGGGGTCAGAAGGCTCCTGAAAGTTAACTGTTCCCAGGGGCACCTGGGGGTCTCCGTCGGTTGAGCGTCCGACTTTGGCTCAAGTCATGATCTCACAGTCCGTGAGTTCGAGCCCCGCGTCGGGCTCTGCGCTGACCGCTCGGAGCCTGGAGCCTGTTTCAGATTCTGTGTCTCCCTCTCTCCCTGCCCCTCCCCTGCGCATGGTCTGTCTCTCTCTCTTTTTATCAAAAATAAATAAATATTGAAAAAAAATTGAAAGGAACTGTTCTGTGTATCTTAGAGCTGAGCCTCTCGCGCTCAACAACACGACAGCAACAGCAAACACGCAGAAGGAGTCGTCCGCGCCCCGGGCATCGCTCTTAGGGCCGTCTGGGGACCGAGTCGTTCACTCCCACAGCTCTTTGAGACGGGGATCGTATCGTCCTCGCGCGGCTAGAGGGGCGAAGCTGGCGTTGCCATCTGTGTGTTTCGGTTCTAGAAAAGTCTGCAGTCTCGACGGGCACGCCCACGAGCCTCGGGGGACAGTCGCAGGATGGGACTGTGGCCCTGGCTGGGCAGAAAGTGGGTCAGCATGCAGAGACTGCTGCTGTTAGCAGCCCCCAGACTTTCCTTGGGGACGTGTCCCTCCCTAGCTCTCTGTCGATGGGACTCGGGGGCCTCCGACCTTGTCTGGGCTCCGGGCGAGGCATGTGGCCCAGCCTGTCCCATCCAAGCACTCCTCTCCGTGGCCAACCGGCCCGGCCCGGCCCGGAGATGGGCATGCGCACATATTAGACCAGTCAGAGCCAGCGGGACTCGCCCCCCGGGGTCTTACTGGCTCTGTTGACGGAGCGGCATCGTCTTTGCGTTGGGAGTGATGACGTGACAGGATGTGAGCGTGCACCTGCTGTCATCGTGTTTCTTTTCCAGCTGAACAACCTGAACAACGTATCACTTACGTACTCTAAAATTCGCTCCTCTGAGTCTACGATTCAGCGATTTTCAGTAACTTCGCTACCATGCAACTGTCACCGTGACTCCAATCTTTAAGCCATTTCCATCACGCAGAAAGACCTCTTGTCCCCCTTTGGAGCTAAGCCCCAATCCCACCCCAGCCCACTTTGTCTCTCATCCCCAAATTACAAATTGTATTCCAGAGGGAAAGTGAGAGAGACTTTAAGACAGAAAGAATAAGAGAGAAGCTAAATCGGTATCACGTTTGCTACTCCTTTGCACACACAAAAAATTTTTGAGTGCCTACTTGTTAGTTTCTTACAATCCGTCTTTTACAAAAAGGAAGAAAAGAAGGCTTACAAAGACGCTGACAAGACGGGAAGGATAAGTAAATGAAAATAATGACGGGGCAAAGAGGAGGTGGGGGCAGGGGAGGAGGCGGAAAGTCGAAGCTCGGTCAACAAAACGCGCTGGTGAAGGCTTATGAACAATTACCGAAGGCTGATGACAGTGGAACTCTGGGCTTTCTCGGAACCAAAACTGAGGGAGAACGGTGCTTTGTTTTTAATACGCGAGGTTGGTAAGTTTGCAAAACCAACCGGTTGCTGGATTTCTCTCTTGAGCCATTCTATAGTGCAATGAGCTAAGACAACTGTCGGGGCCATTTGACCCTGTCCTTGGGGGACACAGGGTTGGATGCCCAGTGAAAGAGCAGGTGCTTTGTGTTATGTGCTACGTACCGTGTGCTCGGCTCTAAGGGTGTTAAGATCCTCAGGATCCTTACTATGGTAAGCCACAAAGG